>NC_023756.2:46267687-46639557 GCF_000499845.2 Phaseolus vulgaris | reverse complement strand
GCAATAAGGGGTGTTAGGTTGGGTTTTGAGCTAGTCTCTGATTATTGTTTTATTGTTATTGTTTTTATGTATAAGGGTTGAATCACCTCTAAAATGATTTTAAATGTTATTGTCGATAAAAAAAAATATGATATAGTTCTGTCATTAGTATTTCATTTTCACTTGTTGTTTTTATTTTGTTTTAATTTTGATATCTTTCTGTATCCACAAATGAGTTCACTGGGTGCATGCATGTTAAATTTTATTTCACTTTTTTTTACAATTCAATAATGTTATTGAAATAAACGTGTTTCCTTTTAGTCAATAAAGTAAGTTGGATAGATCAAAATCAATAGTTTCTTTCTCTTTAACTTTGATTATAAGAAGATAACAGAATAAAGTGAAAACCAATTGTTATTTGCATTAAACTGTAACAGGGTCAAAAGTGGCCATTGAAACTAAGAAAACTTTACATGCGTGGCTTCATTTCTGCTACAAATTACTCATATAATCATAGAAAGGAATAAACTAGTGCATTCTCTAGGTCAAGCTTGGAAATGGAATTTATTTTTAAGATTGTTTGCTCTTTATTTCATAATATATAACTAAAGTCGAATTTATAAGATTAAGTTAGATTTAAAATGTATTTTTAAAAATGTTATCAAAATTATTTAAATTTTTATCCTATCGAACATTAATTATGATTTTGATTTTAAGAGTGTTGAAGATTCCACATCGACTAGATATGATAATATTTCATTGTATATAAGTGAATACAAATCTCACCATATGAACTAGTTTTATGGGATTGGGTTAGACTTAAAGTCCAAAGTTATACATCTAGTCATAGTGATACCTAACATAAAAATTTTTATAAAAAAAATTTCCAAACAACCAAACCTAGAAGCATACAATATACTATGAATATGCACTCAATACAAAGTTTTTAGGTATCATTCTAAAAAAGTTATTATAAAAAGTCAATAAATTTACCATAAATAACAATTTATCAAATAAAAAAAAACATGCATTAACATTTCATGTATTTTTTTTTTTACTTTAGATAGTATATTATTTATTATATTTCATAACAAGAAGAATACGCCTGTGTTTTAAACTTATGAATTAAAATTATGATTAATTCGAAATCAATTATGGTATATATTTTTCTAAACAATATATCTGGCAATACCATTAGTCATATAAATATTGGTCCATGCATAGCCATATCGAATATTTCGTAACTAAGTAATTAGTTTTTTTTATATATAAAAGAAAACGTGCCCTTATCTCTTAATGTAAAAGAAATACAGGCCTAATCATTCTAGATTTTAAATTTCTACCCTTAATCAATATTTAATTACTTCCTTTCTTTCCTTAGCAAAAACTGTCACTTTCTTCTTTCCATATTTTCTAAGTCACCATGCTCTCTAACTTCTCAACAAAATAAGCTGGAAAAAATCCATTATTGATAATAAAATATCATTATTTCCTAAAATGTTTCAAACTTTATGTATTTCTTTTATCATTACACAAAAAAAATCATGAAATAGAAATAAATTTTAAATTGTTAAATAGTTTTTAAATTTGTGTCTAATTAGCAACCAAGATTTTTAGAATCTAAATAATTGGTAGCAAAAATACATATTTTTACTACCAAATTTAGAATCTAAATAATTGGTAGCAAAAACTTTGGTTGCTAATTAAATATCAATTTAGAAACCATTTAATAATAATATAAACTAATCTAGAATCCAAAAAAAATTTAGTTTCTAGAATGATCTCTAATTTAGTCACTATAGCAACTAATTACTTTTTGTCTATAAAAATTGGTTTCTATTTCTTTATTTTAGTAGTGTAGGTATAACCAAAACTACTAAAGTAAAACAAAAAAAAATTTATAAAGGTGGGGGAATCCTTCACTTTTTGCCCCATTTTGGTAATATTTTTTTTGTGTTAGTGGTCATACAAGAACTTAGTTGAAAATCAGTGGTGAATAAGGTGCCATTCCCATCCAACAACTAAGATATTTTTTGTCAAAAGGGGTATTAAAATCCAATACCCTTAGAATTTTTTCTGTAGTGGTTGAAGTATTGGCGTATCTAGAGGATAAGGTATATATGTGCACTCTCAATTCTTAATAATTTAAAGGAAAATCTTTGATGCAAGTGAGAAAATAAAATAATATAATATAATGATATCAATTAAGTAATTTTGAGTGGGACATGATCCTAATATTGAGACAAACACGATTCTAACCTTCTCACTAAGTGACGGAAAAAAAATTGGAATTCAATAAAAAAAGACATTGGCATTGATATTTTGCATAGTGTCTCTAGATTGTTGAGACGTCATTATGTTTTTGTTTTACGAGTGAAAGAGGGTTTAGTCATGATCTTACTGTAGCTTACAAATTAAGAAATAATTTAAAGATCTGATTAGAGATAAAATTAATTTATAAGTGGATTATTTTAAGTAATATACTTTAAATATAATCTAACTTATAAAATTGGATATGAAATATCTTAATCTCTAGTTTTGAGATCTTTAACACACTCACACTCTCTCATATCGAGATTGTTTTATTCTCTAGTTAATGTGAGATGTCCAACACATCCCTTAAAAGCAATATGATAACAACTCGATATCGGATGACCTGATAAATCAAACAAACTCTCAATAAGACATGATCTAAATGAATCTTATATATATCTTATTAAGAAGTGGGATAAAACATGATCTCAGTTTAATTCAATAAACATTACACGTATTCACTTTTTCTAAATTTATTTATATTAAAATCGTGTCTATGTGGTACATTATTTATTTATTAATTTTTTCTAATTATTCATTTTGTAACAACTTTTTGTTATAGAATCTCGTACATGTGATGTACGACTTACCTATTATTTATGAAAATAAAAAAGTTTTTTTACTCGTTTTGGAAATTTACATTCCAAATTGCATCACTCTAAAAAAAACCTTTATATCAATCCATATTAGAACTAAACATCTTTACTGATTAAAAAAAAAACTTAATAAACCAATTGCATGTGAAATCTAAGTCTATAATATTGACATAACCTGATCCTATTGCAACTCAAGTCATTTGAGTGTTGAAGTGTAAGTAGATGGCACAACACAACCCTTCTCTTACTATCCTTGTATTCCATTTGAAGCATGTAGTGGTTTGTGCTAAAGAGTCACAATTTGAAGTAAACTTGTATTCAACTTTGACCTTTAGGTGCTGCCAAGAGTCAAAGTCACATAAGGCTGGCTGTCTGAGACACAAAAACAAAATGTCCACCAAAGGCCACTCAGCTTTCCACTTTAAAATACAATAAAAAAAATACTGAAAATAAAAATATTTTATAATATATAAATAGATAAAATTTACTTTATAAATTAATTTTTAAGATTAAATTATATTTTTAAAGTCAGCTTCTTAATATGTAATGAGAAAAACGCACCAATACACAATCACAAATCAATTGCAGAAAGTAAACAACACAAGATTTAACGTGATTCGGTCGTCAATCTGTAACTTACGTCCACGGGCAACTAATTAGGTTTTCATTTTGTTTGTTACAATTTTATTACAAGTACAGAGATATCTTAAATAGATATTATAGAGGTGACACAATAATTAAGTTCACCTACTAAAACATGGTGTCTAGTTAGTCTAATCCAATTAGTCCTGACTTCACACTCAACAATATGATATCAAAAATATATTAAATTTATTTTAAAAAAAAGTTTAATCAAGTTATTGTCTATAAATATATAATTTTATGTATTTAGTTAGATTTAAAGTTCACTTTTTCTTCTTCTTCTGTTAAAAAGAAAATGGACAAAAATAGCTGAATCTGAATTCTTGTTTATGGATTAGAAGAAAATGTGTTTCTATTCTTCCATATTTGAATCGTGCAATCTAGTTGGCAATGATATCAATTTTACTTTCCATCTTCGTTTTCTACGATTGTAGGGGGAAAAAAGGCTTGTCAAATTTGTGTTTTATTTTATTTTTTGGAGCGATCTTGACAAATAAATGAGAATGAGAGAATAAAAGAGTGTTGACAAAATGTTTTGTATCTAGTCCACACAATTCCATTAACATGTGAGATGTGTTGTTTAATTTTACGCACAACATAGTTATAAAGTTTAATAAGAGTTTTGTTGTTAAAGGTTATAATAATAATAAAGATTAAAAAAATAACACAAAAAATATGAAATAAAAACTAATTTTAGATAAAAAAAATAATTAGTTACTATAATAACTAAATTAGAGACCATTTTAAAAACTAAAAAAAAAGTTTTTAAATTAGTTTTTATTATTGTTAAATAGTTTATAAATTGGTATCTAATTAGCAACCAAGGTTTTAATTACCAATTATTTAGTTTCTAAATTTGGTAGCAAAAACCTTGCAGTGATAAACTTTATGCTTATAATTATTTATTATAAAAAAGAGAAAAATATAATATAAATTACTTTTAAAAAAATTACATTAAATTGTTAATTTGGTTGCTATAGTAAATTTTACCTTATTGTTAATTAAGGAACTATTAAAGTTTAACTTATGAATAACACTAAACAACCTATGAATATATATTATAAAACTTGTAAAGCATTCTTCAACTTGAACTCTTTATCTGTCTTAGAATACGATAATTGTTTTTATCATAAGGTTTTCTTCTATCATCTTTATCAACTTCGTGTATATAATACCAACAACACAACATTGAAACATGAAGCTTTTAAGAGAACATATACATCAATTTATATATATATATATATATATATATATATATATATATATTACCTACAATATTATAGGTTTAACATAACACATCCATATATTAATCACATCATACTATCAACATAACACAAAACAAATTACAACATTTAATAAGGATGTATAAATCATCAACCATTTTAATCTTAATGAATCAGTGTAAATTGTCACACTAACATCTTTCGAAAGATATTTTTGTAGGTAACATCAATTTTATGTGACACAAATTAAGTGAGTCATGTTGCAATCGAATTGTGACGTTTGAACAGTTCCACTTTTAAATAAAAAAAAATTTGTATTATGATTATAAACTATAACATTTAGCATAATGATAAATGTTTGATTCAAGATTGATATGTGACTCAATTCTAATTGAGATATAAATTGTTATTATAAGATAAGGTTGCTTCAATTGTTTCTAACATTGAAAGAGTTTGATTTCTAATGACATACATTATCTTATAGGTATGATAAGCATTTGTTTTTTCTTATATATTCTTATTATTTTCCATCTTAATGAGAGTTCACAACGAAAAAAAAAAGAAGATAATTTTAAATGAAATAAAGAATGGAGCTCAATAACACATTTATAAATTTGATATTTTTTATCTACATAAAAAAATTATCTATATTAAATATCAAATCTTACTAACAATATATAAATATATTTGATGGTTAACTATGTAAAACGTTTAATCATGCATGTTTATTAAACTTATTTTTAAAAGAGATATAATAAGAATTCCTTTAAATTATGTTCAATATTAATATTTTTTTATAAAATTCCGTGTATATTTAACATAGTATAAGTTGTATACAAATAAGAATAAATTTTTAAAGGTAATAAATTTTAAAATAATATTTTTAAAATTAAAATAATGTTATATGTGTGTAAATATAAAGTTAAAAATATTTAATGAGATTATTTTTATAAAATTAAAATTAATTAGAAAATATAATTAGACAAAATATAAGTTATACGAAAATTTATTGTAAGAATAAATAGAATTACTATATATGTTTAACAAATTGTTCTTGAAAATCAATTTAAAAACTCTTAACTGTCTCGTAAACAAGAAATAAAGGTTGTCACATAAAATATATAAAATTATCAAGTCTTATTATTTTATTATTTATTTTTATAAAACTTTCATATTATAATAAAATATATTTTATCAACAAAATTTATTTAAGAATCGGGATGAACTCTTTAAATAAAAATATCACTAGAAAGCATCCATTGATAAAACACTATTTATTCGGTGATTAAAAATGTAAACATTTAGTTAATATATTTTAGGTTAAATTTATTTATTCATTCACTTCATAATTATTTAATGATTTTTTTATAATATATTTCACTTTCCTCTCTTTTTTTTGTTTTTTTTTTATAAAGTTTTCGTGTTAGGCATCACTATGCAACTTGACATCTCAGCTAAGCTGACACCTCAAGTAACAACAATCATCTGCCATCACATGAAAAAATATTATTAAAAAAAAAAGAAAATACAAAAATATGGGGGACTAGACCAAAACCCATATGTTAACACAAACGATACATAGGTAGATTATACCTATTCATAAAGAATTCTAAGAACAGACTAGCTGGGAGTCTATTATACCAATGAAAAGATTCTCTATGAATAAATCCTAAATTAGCCAACTTATCAGCACACGCATTCCCTTCACGAAAAATATGAGTTACCCTAAACCTGATTGTCCCACAAAAATTAAGACAAGTATTCCATCCATTCTGAAGCATCCACGGAACAGTAGTCCTAGCAATAAACGCAGCACAAACCAAGGCAGAATCACATTCAAGCCAGACATTAGTAAGTCCCATTTTTTGAGCTTCCTCCATAGCATGTATAACTCCATAAAACTCAGCAACCAAAGCAGTTTGAACTTCAAGAAACGCTGAAAAAGCACCAATAAATTCTCCCATACTCCCACGAAAAATACTTCCACAAGTAGCAAGACCAGGATACCCCCTAGCAGCCCCATCAGTATTAATTTTGACCCAGCCTGATGAAGGAAATTCCCATCTAATAGGAAGAGGACGAAAAACTTTACCACTACGAGTCTTAATACCGAAAAACTTAATCACGTTGAAGTCCAACATATCATTCTTCATTGAAGCTTTAGACGAATTTTCCACTAGACAAGTTAAATCTTTAATTATCGAAATAGCCTTAGAAACCCCAATCTTATCCTGAAATCTAGCATAATTCCTCATACGCCATATCATCCATATAGAAAAGGTTATCACCGCAAGCTTAATCAATTTAACCAAAGGACTACCATCACTCTTAATAAAAGAAAGTAGATCATCCTTATTAGAGAAATGAGAAGTAAGAAAAAATTGTCGTACCCAACTCCAAATATGCAATGCGTTAGAACATTCAAAAAATAGATGTTGAATAGATTCCTCTTGCTTTTCACAAAGCGAACACATAGAACATATATGCAAACCCTTATTCTGAATATGTTGATCTGTAGGAAGTCACCCATGAAAAATTTTCCAGAGTACTAGAGTTTTGGAAGGCAGAATAGATGAAGACCAAATGAATTTACCCCAACCACCTGGAACTCCTGGTTCCAAGAAAAAAGTCCTAGCCGATTTAAGAGTGAAACGACCAGACTCATTTAGAATCCAATTAGGAATATCCTGTTCCTCTCTAATCATGATATGATTAAAAAAAAGAGGCATCTGCTGTAAAGAGAAGGGAATATTCCAATCACAACCTGTCCAAAATTGAGAGACTGTATCCGGAATGCTAACACCATCAGATAACCCTGCAATATTTGTTAAAGAAGTAGTAGAGCACCATTTATCATTCCAGAAATTAATAAAAGAACCTGTACCAACAGTCCAAGAAGTATAGTCAAGTATGGTAGAATAAAATTGCTTAATTCCAGGCCAGAGAGAGGAAGATCTATAAACCGTTCAAAATTCATATTTTGATTTAAGAACCCTGGCTTTCAAGAGTAAAGACCAAGGTTTGTCACTATAAGCAAAGTTCCAAGCAAGCTTAAGAAGATATGCATTATTTTCATGATGAAGATTAATAATATTCAAGCCTCCATCCTCAAGAGGTGAACAAATTTGCCCCCAATTAACGGTAGCAATACCTTTTTTCAGAATATCACCAGTCCAAATAAAATTCCGACACCACTGCTCAACTTGCTTAATAAGTGAAACAGGCCACTTATACATATTAAAACTATAAGCTAGAGATTCAGTAATCACTGTATTGACCAGCTGAATTCGACCCATCATGCTAAGAGATTTACCTTTCCAAGATGCTAGCTTCAATTTAACTTTATCAGCCAAAGGTTGAAGAAACCGACACTTTGGAGCACCAACAAAGATAGGCACTCCTAAATAATGGAAAGGCAAACAACCATGACTACAGGAAAGAATATTTTGAATTTTGGTGACAAATCTTGGAGAATTATCCATGGTGAAGAAACTACTTTTAGAGTTATTAATATATTGACCAGAAAAATCACCATATGTTTTAAGAAAAGAACTCAAATTTCTAAGAGACTTAATATCCCCCCTACAAAAAATAAATATGTCATCAGCATACAAAATATGAGAGGGAGTGAGATAACCGTGCGGACTGCTGGCCATATTTAAAATCTTTTTATCATTCACAAGCTTAGAGAGACCTCTACTAAGAACTTCCTCTGCAAGACAGAAAAGTAAAGGAGACAATGGATCACCTTGTCTTACCCCTCGACTGCAAGGAAAAAAACCCACCAAACTACCACTTATTCTTATAGAAAGCATAGCTGAACGGAGAATTGTACTAATCCAACCGACAAATGAGGGGTGAAAACCAAAGCGTTTTAAAACTAATAATAAGAACTTCCAACTCAGAGTGTCAAAAGCTTTATGAATATCAACTTTGTAAGCCACATTACTGTTCATTCCAGGGAGAACCCAGTTTTGTTTAAAAAACTGTTGAACAGCATTGCAAACATCTGTCACAATAATTTCCCAGCAAGAATGATAGAAAACACCACCAAAACCATCAGGACCAGGAGCACTATTACCGTTAAGATTAAAAACAACATTTTTAATTTCAGAAAAATCTGGACACTTAATCAACATCATATTCTCCTCAGAGGAAACCATCGCATGAATATAAGTACCAATAAAATCTTCCGTATTATCAGTATCCAGAACATTAGAAATAGACTCAGCATAAGGATTTTTATAAAAGTCCAAAAGATGATCCTCAATGATTTTAGGATCCTCCGTAACCTCATTATTAATCCGTAGACGATGAATCCCACTAGAATTATTTCTCCTTTTGACCACCTCATGGAAAAAAGCAGTATTTCGATCTCCATCCTTGAACCATAACATCCTTGTAATATTAATTAAATACGTACATTTTTTTATTAAAAAAAACGTACATATGGTTAGATATTTTACATCAACTAAAATTAAGAAGATTTTATATATATATATATATATATATATATATATATAACTGTGTGTGTAAATCTCACTTTTTAAGCTGGTTACTGGTCTTGTTGAGTTAGGTTTAAAGTCCACTTTTTAATAGTATCAGAGTCATCTAAAACTTATCCCAGAGAACTTATTGGCCTTATCATGTCATTTGCTATCGGTCACTATCAGACCATCCCATTAATATATAGTCTCACATACGAGTTGACAATCTCAGCATGATCATCTACTATCGGTCGCTATCAGATCACCCATAAATATATAGTCTCACGCATGAGTTGACAACTTTAACGTGAGGAGAGTGTGTTAGAAATCCAATATCGATTAGAGATAAAAACATTTCATAGTATATAAGTAGGTACAGAACTCACCTTAAAGTCCACTTCTTAATACATTAAAAAAAATCTCTTTTTTCACTCTTTATCTAAACAATTTTACTTTTCACTTATTTTATTTTATTTTCCTTTTTTACTTTCTTATTTTCTTTATTTCCATTGAGACACATAACCATAAACATAGGATTAATGGTGGAACCAACTTGAATGATGTGCAATAGTTTGAATATATTCTCCAATTTACACTTGTGTTGGTCCCTTTCATGGTTGAGGAGGGTATGGAAATGATTTGAAAAAGCTATGTATAATATTGAAGATACCCACCAAAACTCAGTTGCGTTTCCCATTTGAATAATATAATATATAGTTTTAGTGTGTTGAAGATGTATCTTCTTTGAATCTTTGCCAACCGAGGGAGGCTTATTTGGTAGTAGTTTTAACACACACTCAAATCTCCCAATTTGTCTCTTTCTTGAAGCTTTTGGCAAACTAAGATTTCTCAACATCTATATTGATTTTTGGAATATTCCTCATTTTGGATCATCTTTTTGCCATCATCAAAACCAAGAATCTCATCATTTCCACAATAAAATATAAGAACGATCCAATGAAATTCATTCTCTAAGTTAGGCGTGTTCGGATAAACTTTAATCGATTTGAGAAGAATCACAATTAGTATAATTAATTATGCATTTTTATATTACAAACAAAACAAATTTACGTTTGAATAAAAATTTGAAATAAGACTAAATTTATGTTTGAATATTTGTTTGTAACACTGATTTTTGTTAAAGTTGATTTTTACGTAAAATAATTTATCTTTAAATGGTATTATTGTAAAAATAAGACGGTTTCTTACCACAGCTTCTCCTACCATCTTATAGGTCAAGTGAAAAGTGAAAAGATTATTTTGTTTTAAAAAAAATACATTTTAAATTTTACAATAAATGTATTTTTTTTTTCTATTTACACCTCTGAATTATGAATCTGGACTTCGAATTCTACAATTTTGTAATTTTTTTCTTTGAAAAATTACATAATGAGTTTTAATACAATGGTAGTTCAAATACATCTTTCGTGACAGAACACGAATCTTCAAAACAAACAATACTTCAAATACAATATTAACCCTATTAATGTTATCTCCATCAATATAATTTTACGTCATTTAAGAGTCGATATCAATAACAGATATTTCCTTAACTTCGTATTTGATTTACTTTAAATAAAACAATAACATAAAGTATGCATACATGGTTGAAGAAGTCTTGTAGAAGTTATACTATTGTTCTTTTGGTGACATTTTTCTAATTGATACAAATAAACACGAGTCACTAATATATAAATCCTATTTTCTCTCTAAATTTAATATAATGTATATATTAATATAAACACTATGTTTGGTGGGTCAATGTGTTGCACCCATGCATGCACTTCAATTCACACTCCCATCTGAGGGAGGTTTATTTCCTACTATACTTTAACATCTTTCTTTTCTTTTCTTTAAATTGTTTATACTCTTGTTATACTCTTATAAGACAACAAAAAATGGTTAACTAATTAAAAAACACATACTATTCCATGACATCAATTATTAGTGTCATTGATTCTTAAGGAATTTTAAACCTATTATTTTAATATGTTAAAAGGTTTTATATAGCTCAAATCGAAAATATTTTATCTCTTGATTTACCCAAAAATGCCTATATCTTTGTGTTTTTGTGCCAAACTAAAGATGCATAATGCATGCATGTCTTTTCATTTTGATGTGATCACATTATTTTAGGTCAACAGAAACATGCTCACTGTTCAACGTTATATGTCTTCAATTAAAATTAGCAATGTTCCGATAAAATTTCTTGAGAAATTTCAGAGTATTTAAAGTAAATAAATAAAATGTTAAATTGTATGTGGAAACTCAAAGAGCTTACTAATGTCTGCCTGAAATGTGATTCTGCTTTGGTTTGTGTTGCGTTTAGGACAAATGTTCCTTGTATGCTTCGTAATCGATGAAATGTTTGTCTTAATTACTGTGGGAAATTAAGTTTACGGTTACTCATATTTTTCGTGAAGGAAAGGCGTGTGCTGATAAGTTGACTAATTTAGGATTTTTTCATAGAAAATCTTTTCTTTGGTATAATAGGCTTCTGTTCTTATAATTCTTTATGAATAGGTATAGTCTACTTATATATCGTTTTTGTTAACATATGGGTTTTGGTCTAGTCCCCCATATTTTTGTATTTTTTTTCTTTTTTCTTTTATTTAATAATATTTTTTTCATGTGATAATAAATTATTGTTGTTACTTGAAGTGGCTGAGATCTTAAGTTATTTAGTGATGATGAAAGTTTTTTTTAAAAAATAAAATATGTATGTGGAAAACTCCAATATAAAAGTGCAAAATCAACTCATGGTAGAAGAAGAAGATGACGATAGAACAAAACGTGGTATTACCTCATCCCAAATCCATCTCTAATTTGACTTTTAAAACGCGATTATTATCACGTTTCCACGTTCATATGACGCGCGTCCAAACACATGACACTCGTCCAAAAGATCAAAACCATTATTTTCACCTACAAAAACACAACACAAAGTAACTCTTATCTACATTGCATAATTATTCTATATTAAAGTTCGATACTAAATTTTAAACAAAGAAGAAAAAGGAACTAAAAAAAACAAAAACAACACCTGTAAAACTTTTTTACCAACATATTTGTATTATAAAGTTACTTTTTTTAGCTAATTTTTTTCTCTTAATTCACTTTCATTTAATTTTGGAAGTTGAAAATAATTATTATTGAATATCAAACTATTAAACCAAAAATAATAGCTAATTTAGGTAGGATTAGTTGGAGATTCTACGTTGACTAATACAAGGATAGTTCATAGTATATAAGTAACAACATATAATGGATGGTCTCATAACGGTCTGATAGCGGATGACACTAGGCCCAACAAACACTCGTTCGGAGGCTTTAAATGGCTCTGATAGCATATTACAAAGTGGACTTTAAGCTAACTCGACTCCATAAAAATGGCTCATGGGGTGAGGTTTGCACCCACTTATATACAATGAAATATTTTCATCTCTAGTCAATACGGGATCTCCAATAAGGTTTAAAGTTCATTTTTTGAGTTTATTTTGATCGGAATTTATTGAGCTTACTAGATCACCTACTATCAAACCACTATAGAACAATACGAAGAGATATGATAAAGATGTAACAATTTAATTATTTTGAACATTGTGACTCGATTTATTTTAGTTAAATCAAAAAAAATTATTGATGTATTTTACAACAATTATTTATAAATTAAAGAATGACTTTAAATATTAATATAAATTCAATATAAGGATGTTGTTATTTTAATTATTAAAGAATATTTAATAATTAATAGTACCTAACATGCTTTGGTGATAAAAAGAAAGAATATGGTGGTGACAGCAGAGAGTTACAGTGAATGGTAACTGTAGAAAATAATGATGGAGATGCAATAATAGAGGACTTAATGTTGATGACGACTTCCTCCACTTATCAATTTTCAACAAAAATAACACAGAAAGGAAAATGGCAATTATAGATATCTTTTTATATTAAAAAAAGTGTAATAAAATTATTTTCTTAATAATTTTTTTGTGAAAATCACTTTAGCTTCCGCTTACTAAATAAGTTAATTAGTTTTAAAAAATATTAAAGTGTAGAAGAATTTTTTTTAAGGAAGAAGTAACATTTATTCTTACTCTATAGTTAATTTTTTCTCACTAAGAATAAAATTATACATATATATATATATATATAATTGTTTCAATTAACATGCATTACATTAAGTTTGTTTCCAAATTGTATAAAGTTTAAATACTTATTTAATTTATAAATATTTATATTTTCGAAAATATATTTTAGAAGTTGAATAAGATTACACTATATAATTGATTATACTTACAGATAATTAATTATATAAGAAATAATCTAAGTTTTTAATTTTTTTTTAAATATTACTTAATAAATAATTAAATATTGTATAAAGTTTTTTCTTTTGTAATGGATCACTTAATAAAAAATACTTTAATATAATTAAAAATAGATTAATTTTGTTTTTTAAAGATAATATATAAGTTTCTTCTCAAAATAAAATAAAAAATATTGATATCATATTTTTACGAAAAAGGTTTTTAGGATTATATTTTTTTCAATTTTTTTAATTTAATCGATAAAAAGTATTTTTAAACCAAGTCATCTACAAATTCTATAGAAAAAATTTCTTCTTAATTTTTAATATTTTAAAAATAAATCACATTATAAGATGATATTTTTATAATTCATTTTCTCATTAGTTGTTTTAGTTTCCACACCTAGATTTAGTGGGTTGGTGTAGTAGACTTTTTAAGTTTTGGTTGTGTTTCTTGATAAATCTTCAAGAAAATTCATATTATTAAATATATTGCATTTATCTTATGGTATAATATATGTAATTTTGAATAATAGTTAAATAAACATATATGTAGAAATAATTAAACCAGAACAAAATTTTGTTGTGTTTTTTTATATTTTTATTGCTAGACCTTTTTTTACACTTAAAAACTATCTAAAATGTTTCTGAAATTTATTGTTAATTCAAAACATACTTATATAAGAAGTTTTTAGAATCAATTCACCAGTATTTTTCTACCTCTTAATTCTTCCAATATTGTTTTGTTTTTCACAAAATATTATATCGCACTTAATATACTTAAATATGATTGATGTATAGGTAAATTTTAAATTTAACTCAATATTTATAGTTGATATACTATTAAATATCTTAATTTTTAAATAGAAATATTTATGGATTGAATTTTTAAAATTCAGTTTACATCAAACCCAAATTCAATAAAATAGATTGAATTTCAGATCTATTTTAAATGGATCAAATTTATTTATTTTTTATTTTATTTTATTTAAATTAGATTAAATTTATATTAAATCAACTTTATCAAATAAATTAAATTTGATGTGCAATTAACTAGAGATAAAAACTTGGTTAACTTATGTAAATATAATAGATACAAAATTTAACAATTCAATCACAACTAAATATTAAAACTATCTTTTCATATTAAATAACTCAAAAAGTTAAAAGTATCTTTCCATATTAGATAACTCCAAGAAAATGTAACTCTTAAATATCTACTATTAATAGGCTGAAACTATTGATTGTACTTTTTTTTGTATAATAAATTATAAATAGGGTTATTGACTTCCAGATGAACCTAACTTTTTTGAATAATAAATTTAAGACAATTAAATATTGTGGCTAATTCATATTACTAAGTTATTTATAAACTTTAATTGAGTAGTTTTTTTGGCAAGTAACTTTAATTGTTATAAAATTTGAGTTTGATTAGTACAATGTTAGTGTAAAGAAACTATATTATTAATTGATAAAAAAAATTAGTATGACTTTTATAAACTATTTAACAATAATAAAAATTAATTTAGAAATTATTAATAATAATAGAAACTAATTTAATTTTTTTTTAATTTTTAAAATATTTTTAATTTAGTCATTATAACAACTAATTGTTTTTTTTCTAAAATTAATTTTTATTTTATGATTTTCTTGTAGTATTAACCTATAGTACCATTTATTTATTTTCATTATATCACTTTTAATTTATAAATGTCAACCTGTAATTTTTTTTAGGTTAGGTGTTTGGTATATTATCGTTTTATTTTATATTTAAAATTTATTATATTCTTATTTAGACAATTAAATGTTTGTAGAATTTCTTATATATTTTATACTTTTTCAGCGAATTATGTTATTTTTTTCTATATGCTTGGTTTTTCTTACCTTTCATAATATTCATTAAAAAAATTTATTAAATAACAACTAAATTTAAAAACCAATAATAATTAATTATTATATTAACTAAATTATATACTATTTTAAAAACAATAAAATATTGACATCTAAATAAATTTTTATTATTAATAAAAAATTATAAAATTATTTTTAAATTAGTGTCTGACGATTTTAACTACTAATATCTTAGATTTTAATACATATTATTTTTAATACATATTATTTATCAATTAAATTTATGAAAATTATAAAATAAAAGAAAGACTCGTTAGATAAAAAATATCATAAAATTATTATTTTTCATATATATTTTATCCGTTGTAAAAATATTTAAAAATTAGTATATTAAAAATATATATATTGTTAATATTTTTATGTAGATATTATTGTAATAGTCTTAATATACATTAAAAAACGAGTCTATCGTGAATCTGTTTGTGATTGCTTAATGAAAAATAATAAAACATATTTACTATAGAAAAACCTTAATTTTAGTTTTTTAAAATTAAAAAAATATCTAATATAAGAAAAACCTCAATTTTAACTTTTTAAAATCCAAAAAAAAATATAATAGATAAATTGATTGAATTTTTTTAAATAAAAACTTTTATGTTAGGTATCACTATGCAACTTTGTCAAGTAACAACAATAATAATTTGTCATTGTATAAAAAAATATTATTAAAAAAATACAAAAATAAGGAGGGACTAGACCAAAACCCATATATTAACAAAAACGATACATAAGTAGACTATACTTATACATAAAAAATTATAAGAACATACTAGATGCACTACAAGAAAGTCATAAAATAGAAACCAATTTTTAGAAACAAAAAATAATTAGTTGTTATAGTGACTAAATTTAGAATCTAAATAATGGGTAGCAAAAACTTTGGTTGCTAATCAGACACCGATTTATAAACCATTTAACAGTAATTGAAACTAATTTAGAAACTAAAATTTTTTTAGTTATCTAAAATGGTCTATAATTTAGTCACTATAGCAATTAATTATTCTAATTATTTTTTGTTTCTAAAAATTGGTTTATATTTCATGCTTTTCTTGTAATGATAGTAGCCTATTATAGCATTGAAAAGATTCTCTAAGAATAAATCCTAAATTAGTCAATTTACCAGCACATGCATTTCCTTTACGAAAAAATGAGTAACCTTAAACATGATTTTCTCATATTAATAAAGACAAGTATTTCATCGGTTACGAAGCATTTAAGGAACACTGATCCTAACAGTAAACACAGCACAAACCAAAACAGAATCACATTCTAGTCAGACATTAGTAAGTCTCATCTTTTGAGTTTTCTCCATAACATGTATAACCCCATAAAACTCAGCAATCAGAGTCGTAGAGTCGTATGAACTTCAAGAAACAGAGAAAGCTCCATTAAATTAAATAAATGGATTGAATTTAAAAACAAATAAATTATTTAAATTTGAAATAAACCCACTTAAATAAATTTAAAGTAATATGAATATGGATAAGTATGAATTGGATTTAACAATTTCATTTTTTTTTTCATTTTATCTTTAGTAAACATGAAATTTATGTAAAACAAAGAAATTCATTACCTTCAAGTAGGGTTGGTGTCTTGTTAAATAAAGGAATGTAGAAAATCAGTTATAAATATATTTGAATAATTTATTAAGAAGCTAAAGAAAGACTAATTTACCCATGGAAGCAACCCATTCAATATTCTAATAACTGAAAATTATACTTAATAACTTCTACCTGTTGCCGCATAATTATTCACTAAAAAATAAAAAATAAAAATGAAAGGAACTTCATTGGTTTTGCTTTCTCTCCTACTTCATTACTTCACTCTCTTTTTATTCGTTTACTTAATTAAAATACAATAATTCGTTTCTTTGGACACCATTTTTCCTAATTAAAAAATAATAATTGTTTGCAACAAATAAAACATTAAAAAATTATGTTTAGAAAAGTTGAAATGTTATATGAAGTTCGGACACTCCTCTTTGTGTCGGTGTCGGATCCTCGTATCGGACATCGACACTCGTATGACATTTGTAGGACACGTATTCGTGAAGTATCCAATTCAAAAAGTATTTGTTAGATTTTTAACAATTCTAGTACGATTCTAACACAATTTTAGAAAGAAAAAATACATTAATTTTCTAAAAACTCAAACTTATTGTATAATTTTTTATTATGATTATAAAACAAAGAAACAAATCATTTTGAACCAATCATGAAAAACATCTTTTTGTTCCAAAAAATAATCTCGGACATACTTGTGCACATAAATCTTTATTTTTAATTTATATAATTCATAATTATATAATATATAGACCCGTGTCCTACATTTTAGAGATTATACGTATCTTTGTATCCATGTCGTATCAGTGTCCGTGTCCGTGTACGTGCTACATAAGCTAGAAAGATATTTTTAAAAAATTAATTATAAGGAAACATTATTTAAACTACAATTCGAGAAGAAAAACGTATTAAAAAATATCAAATTATAAGAAATGATAAATGTATATAATAGATGTGGATCAAAAAGTAATTTTATTTTTTCAAAAATTTTCTTTGTATCTCTTTCCAATTTGGAAGTGTCACACACTTACCTAAATACACTTCGACGTACTAAAAATATTACATTTGCTGAACTTATATACATACATACATACATATATATATATATATATATATATATATATATATATATATATATATATATTAACTCTTTGAAGAAACGGCATAGAAGATTCGTGTTGATAATAATAGCTCAAAAGGCAATAATGGTTAAATTATATTTAAACATAAAATGAACTTTATATTGAATTATAGTTAAAAGGTTGACTCTAAAATTATTAAATTATTATATTTCACAATCAACCCAAGAATACCATAAATGAATATGTGTGTAAGGGTTGATGAAGAAGCACAACATAATAAAATAGCTTATAATTAAATATCAAACAATATCACTTGAATAACTATAATACTATAATAAAATAAATTTATTTCTCCATTCCCCACGTCGAAAAGACTATTACTAAATAATTTTTAATTTATTAATATCAGCCAAAATGATCTCAAAACGATGGATTAGAGTAGGGCAAATTCATCTCCCAATAATAATAATAATAATAATTTCTTCCACATAAAACACAGTTATATGGATGTGTATTTTTACTCTTTCAGTATTATAAAAGTATTAACTATTTTAAATAGAGTATTATTTGCACGTGACATTTTTATTTTTTTTTTGCATTATGATATTGACTCAGAATATTTTCTTTATACTATAGAAAGGGAAAATCCATAATAAAAAAATTACAAAATGCATAATGAGTTAAATGCAGAAATATATTTTAGTCCATTTTTATGGAAAAATATAAGATTTTTACCTTTTTTTCATGGAAATAGGAAAAAAAGTATTTGTAATATAAATTTCTGAAAATAAATTAAATGTGAATTTATTTTTGGATAAGTCACGCGAATTTTTTTTAATTTTAGCAAAAATTTATTAAACTTATCAACTTACTCATTATAGAATTATCCATAATATATAGTTTTATACATTTGAAGGTGTTTGATTAAAGATAAAAATATTAATATTAATATATAAATAAATACAAACATTAATTAAAAATGAAATTTTATAAAATTAAGTTAGATTTAAAATATTTTTTTTTTAAAACGTAAATATATTTTAAGTTTATATTTTGTTTACAACACTTTCTCTTAAAAGCCATCAATAATAACTTTTCTTATCGATTAACATATTTAAACCCAAAGAATATTTTCCTTTATTAAT
Source organism: Phaseolus vulgaris (assembly GCF_000499845.2). NCBI lineage: Eukaryota > Viridiplantae > Streptophyta > Magnoliopsida > Fabales > Fabaceae > Phaseolus > Phaseolus vulgaris. Next base: position 46,620,311 of record NC_023756.2, on the reverse strand, counting down.
TATGTGCAGATAATATGTGAAAAAGAAGATTCTCAAGTTTCTCAAATAATGAGTTTTCCTTTTAATTTATTTTAACAAACCAAGACCAGACATCTAGCATTATATATTGAGGAATAAATTCATCAGAGTTAATGTTTCTGAATATGAAGTCTGTAATTGAAACAAATTATATAATAAAACATTAATATCATTTTTTACTCTAAAATAAAAAATTAAATATATACCTGTTTAGTTTTTTTATGTCTTTCAAATTGCTCCTTTCAATAAATACGATAAATTTCTTGACTCTAAAACATAGTTACGAGATTTTTATTTTCTTTATTCTACTTTACAATAAAATATATAAGCAAAGATTAATTTAATAGCATGTATATAATTAATGAAAGAGTAGTTGATATTTTTTTAGCTTTATAAATTATATACACACACATATTCAAGTTTACAAATATAATTTTAAAATTAATTTAATTTTTTAAAAAAAATATTTCTTTTTTTAATTATACCCTTATACAAAATTCTCAACATATACTTATCATACAACCATATATCATAACAATATAGGGTTATAAACATAACACACATAACAATATTACAGAAAGGATATAAGAAAAGTTGAAGACTGGTATTAATTATGCAGAAGAGACAGCAAAATAACACTGCTGAAGTGTTTTGTGCAGAACATTTAACGTTGGAATGTGCAAGAAACAGCAGATTCTAAGTTGTTCCAAAACCAAATTCTCTCAATTATCCAAACCAAACAAATACCAAAAAGAAAACAAAACAAGATATTCATCACTGTTCTTTCAACCAATTATCATTTACCCTATAAATAGTTTCCACTACAAAAGGCCTATATATACTCTCACAGCCACCACGCGTCTCTCTCACAAACACCCTTAACTAGTTCTTATTTCTCTAACACCCTCTTCTCTCTTTCTCTTCTCTTTCTCTTCTTTTCTCTTCTCTCTCAGCATACATACACATACATACACATATATACACGTATACATTCTTTGTTAGTGTTGTGTTTGTTACCATGGGTAGTCTTGGTAACAGGGAAGTTGATAATCACAACCATGACGATAATGATCGTGATGATCACGTTCATGGGGTGAATTTCTCGATCCAGAGAGGATTCGGGGCGAAACTGAAGACGGGGTTGAAGGAAACTTTGTTCCCTGATGATCCCTTCAGGCAGTTCAAGAACGAGGAGAAGACAACGAGGAGGATACTGAAGGGGGTGCAATACTTCATTCCCATCTTTGAGTGGCTACCAACCTACAATTGGCGTCTCTTTTGCTCTGACTTGGTTGCTGGTTTAACCATCTCAAGCCTTGCCATCCCTCAAGGCATCAGCTATGCCAAACTTGCAGACCTTCCTCCTCTCATTGGCCTTTGTAAGAAATCACTCTTCTTTCTCTTATTTCTCTCCTTTTCTCCCTCATCCATTCATTTCTACAATCACTCTGTTTGATTGATGTTTCATTCCATGTGTTTCAGTCATTATTTGCTTTTCATCTGTGTTTGTTTGGCACCATTTAGTTATATTGCTCTCTATAGTAAAACCATTGATTTTACTCATGATAGTGTTTATGATTAGAATCAAGATTTATTTCATGAACTTTATCTAACTCAACCTTATAAAACCGGTTTATAAGATGGAATTTTCACCACTTATATACTATGAAATGTCTTAATTTTAAGTTAACGTGAGATCTCTAACATCGTTCTTTCGTTGTGCATGGATTGAATTGGTGTGAATTTTATCAGCGAAAGAAAACTGAATGGCCATCTATGGTTTAGAAACCAAGATGGAGAAATTTTTGGCATCACTTTGTGTATGGTTTGGTTGAATTCATTATGTGGGTGTGTAGAGAGTTAGTTACGTGAGTAAGTAACTCCCTTCGACAGTTTTAATGCTGTTGTGTGAGATATAAAGAAACTGATAGTTGATTCGATTTTTTAAGGTTGGGTTTGGGATGAAGAGATGAAGAATTTAAGGTAATAGGTTGTGTGTGTTGATTTGACGTTTTGGCATGATTTTATCAGATTCAAGCTTTGTCCCACCTCTAGTCTATGCTATTTTTGGGAGTTCAAGGCACATGGCAGTGGGGACGATAGCAGCAGCATCATTGCTCATTGGTCAAACCATACAAACAGTGGCAGACCCAAAAGAAGACCCAACCTTGTATCTTCATTTGATTTTCACTACCACCTTTATCACTGGTATTTTCCAGGCTTGTTTGGGAATTTTCAGGTAATTAACACATTTTCTTCTCATGTGGGGACATGTAAAGGGTCTTTCTCTAACCAAGTTTTAATGATACACTGTTACTACCTTGATAATTATGCACCAGATTATACTTTACTTTCTACTTTGCAGTTGTCAAAGGAACATTTTAATTAATGATATCAGAAAATGCTTCCAACACATCTCTTTATCAGTTGAAATCTATTAAATATGTTTCTTACAAATGAAGAATTACATATATATTTTGCAAAACTTGTTGCAGGCTGGGGATACTGGTGGACTTTTTCTCTCATTCTACCATCAATGGCTTCATGGGAGGGACAGCAGTGATTCTCATCCTCCAACAACTAAAGGGTGTGTTTGGCATGGTACATTTTTCACAAAAAACCAACTTAATTGAAGTGGTAAAGAGCATCGTCAACAATAGACACGAGGTTAGCATAGAACAAGCTCAAATTATATTTAGTGCTTTTTTGACCGACCAAAATACTAAAAGGTTGCGATACGAAATCAAATTATTACATATGAGGACAGTTCCCTCTAGAATGATAATGATATCCCAACTCAATTTTAGCCTCTTTCAACACAAGCATCAGGTTCCATAATCTCACTCACCTACACATGGAAAATATGATCGAAGCATAACACATATAATAGTAATACCTTAATCACAAAGGGCACTGATGCTTTAAAATGGAAATATCAGTTCACAACTTTTTCCCTCTTGGTTTCTTTTATACATATGTTCACTTGTTTGTTTCATTAGTTTCATCAAAAACAACTTTTTAAGAAAAGAAAATAATGATGTTTATCTATATTTTGGGAATGAATAACGTGGGTGGGGTTGTCTTTTTTACTCATTTAACAGATTAGGTGGGAACCTACAGTTCTTGGCGTGGTGTTCCTTGCTTTCTTGCAATTTACCAGACACTTGGTGAGTACCCTTTGTTGTAGCCATTCTCATCTCAGCTTTCTCCTTTTCATATATAATTTATTTGTCATAAAGAGCAAGAAGTGGCATGAGACAAGACATTTAGTGCGCCACTCAACCCTTGTTGGACCTTAAGAATTTCGTATCAGTATAATTATGCCACCAATACTAGCTAACAGTAAAGTCAAAGTTAGACAAAGAAAATATAACAATATTAATATCTCACCATACCATTGCCATATTTTAATTAAGTGATTGAATTAACATGTGTAACAAAGTTAATTATCCTAATGGATTTCACTTTTTGGTATAATCTTTTGAGTGCTGATATATTGATAATCATAGATCAAAAATTGTATTGACTAGAACTACAGTTGTAAACAGTTATCAAAATTAACATTTTTCTGATGTTTCAGAGGAACAAGAATCCAAAACTCTTTTGGGTACAGGCTATAGGTCCAATGGTGACTGTAGTAGTTGCTGGAGTTTTCACCTACCTCGTCAAGGGCCAAAAACATGGAATTCAAATTGTAAGTTAGATATTGTGATAACTTTTTTCAGTTTCCAAAAAGTATCTTAAAAATATACCAAGATTTTGTGTAATTTGTTCTTATATGAAATTGATTATTACATATAGGTGGGGCATCTAGATAAAGGATTAAATCCATTGTCCATCCACTATTTGAACTTTGATGGTAAATATTTATCAGCAGTTTTGCAAGCTGGTCTTATCACAGGGGTGTTATCATTAGCAGTAAGAAATTAAAATCTCTTCCAATCATCAGATACACTTCAATCAAAAAAATTTACCTATTCTTTTGTTTTTATTATAGGAAGGAATAGCAATAGGAAGAAGCTTTGCTGTTGCTGATAACACACCTCATGATGGGAACAAAGAAATGGTCGCTTTTGGCCTCATGAACTTATTCGGATCTTTTACTTCCTGCTACTTGACTAGTGGTGAGTTTTTATTCACACCTGCACACAAAATAACCATCTCAGTAATACTTTATCTAGATCGATGAATTGTTCACAACTCTACACCAGATTACAACTAGAAAGATAAATAACTTTTTGCTTAAGTGTGAGAATTTTAAAATTCTACTGTTCAAATCACAGTTATAAACTGATAACTTTCAATAAGTAACATTTTCCTTTTGTTTAACACTTTATAGTTCATGTTTTAAATTGCAAAACTCAACCATTTTGCTACTATATACTACTTCATGATAATGTGTTTGTCACACTTCACACACACAAAAATTGGCCTAGTTTTGGTTACAAGTGGTGTTACATGTTGGTTCTAAATCTATTGTGCAGGACCATTTTCGAAGACTGCAGTGAATTACAATGCAGGGTGCAAGACTGCAATGGCAAATGTGATACAGGCAATAATAATGGCACTGACATTACAATTTTTGGCACCATTATTTGGCTACACCCCTCTTGTTGCTCTCTCAGTGATTATTATATCTGCCATGCTTGGACTCATTCATTACGAAGAAGTCATTCATCTCTACAAAGTTGACAAGTTTGATTTTGTCATTTGCATGGCTGCCTTCCTTGGAGTTGTCTTCATAAGCATGGATGTTGGCCTCATGATTTCTGTCAGCACTCAACTCCTTCTTCTGTTCTTCATTTTAGTAACTTCTTTTCATATGAATTTTCATTTTCATATAAGTTAGGTTACGAGACTCCAACACGCCTCGCATCCGTGTTAGACACACGTATCGAACACCAACACATGTATGATATTCGTACAACACAATTCAAAAAATATTTTTTGAAACTCTGACAACATAACTTTAAAAAGAACAAATACATTAATTTCGTGTCCGTATTGTACATGTCAGTGTCGCTGCTACTAAGGGCTAACACATTAATGAATTGAACTAGATTAAATGGAGTTTGACTTTGATGATGATGATTCTATTTGCAATGAAGGTTGGACTTGGGGTTCTTAGAGCACTTCTATATGTGGCTAGACCATTGCCATGCAAGCTTGGAAAGTTAACTGAAGTAGGTTTATACAGAGACACAGAGCAATATAATGTTTCAACATTCCCAGGGGTTCTTATTATTCAACTTGGTTCTCCCGTTTACTTTGCAAATTCTAATTACGTCAAAGAAAGGTAAATTATGGATTCATCCATTGATTAGTCTTGATGCATCGCAACTATGAAAATTATTGGAATTAATTCATTTCTGCAATTTAATTTGCATTAGGATTATGAGGTATATTCGAAGTGAGCAAGCGTCTACTGGAGATGGTGTTGAGCACATCATACTTGATTTGTCAGGTGAAATTAAGATACAAAAAATTGTTTAGAATGAGTTCATTGGAATGAAATCAACTTTATTTTTGTTATTAAATGGTTAATTTACAGGGGTGACATCCATTGACTCAACTGCTATCAAAGCATTGGATGAATTAGTTAAAGTGTTGACAAAGAATGCAATTAAGGTAACATGGATTTCAAGTGCTTAGAGTAGACTCTCTTCCCAACTCATTTAACTAAATGAATATATTTAAGTGATTGTTAAGGGATAAACAATGATAATGTCGGAGATCTTACATTGACTAGAGATTAGGACATTTCATAGTATATAAGTAGATGCAAACCTTTTTTGTTTTATTATAAAAAAAAATTCTCAAGTTAGGCATCGTTATGAGACTTGACATCTTAGTTAGATTCTCTTCCCAACTTATTACTAAATGAATGTCTTTAAGTGATTGTTAAGGATAAACAATGTTAATATTAGAGATCTCACATCAACTAGAGATAAAAACATTTCATACTATATGTAGACGTAAACCTTACTCTTTTTTTTATAAAAACTCTCATTTAGGCATCACTATGAAACTTAACATCTCAATTAGGCTAACACTTCAAGTAATAACAATCATCTGCAACCACATGGAAAAAGTATTATTAAATAAAAGAGAAACGAGATAAAAAAAATATGGGAGGACTAGACTAAAACCTATCACTACAAGAAAATCATTAATAGAAACCAATTTTTAGAAACCAAAATAATTAGTTGCAATAGTAACTAAATTAGAGACCATTTTAGAAATTAAAACAAAAATTGGTTTCTAAATTAGTTTCTATTATTGTTAAATAGTTTCTAAATTGGTATCTAATTAGCAACCAAGGTTTTAACTACCAATTATTTAGTTTCTAAATTTAGTCTTTAAAACCTGGTTGCTAATTAGATACCAATTTAGAAACTATTTAACAATAATATAAACTAATTTAGAAACCAATTTTTGTTTTAGTTTTCAAAATGGTCTCTAATTTAGTTACTATTGCAACTAATTATGTTGGTATCTAAAAATTGGTTTCTATTTTATGATTTTCTTGTAGTGTAGTATATAAGTAGATGTAAACCTTACTCTCTTTTTTTATAAAAACTCTCAGTTAGGCATCACTATGACACTTGACATCTCAGTTAGGCTAATACTTCAAGTAATAACAATCATCTGCAACCACATGGAAAAAGTATTATTAAAAGAAAAGAGAAACGAGATAAAAAAAATAATGGAAGATTAGACCAAAACCTATATATTAACAAAAATGGTACATAGGTAATTTATACATGTTAATAAAAAAACTCTAAGAAAAGACTAGATGAAAGTTTATTATACTGATGAAAATAATCTCTATGAATAAAACCTATGTTAGCAAGTTTATGAGCATATGTATTCTCCCCACGAAAAATGTGAAAAACCTTACCTTATAAGCTGATTAATTTTTTTTTTCTCCTAATGTGTAGATTTTGTTCGTAAACCCAAGGCTAGAGGTGTTGGAGAAGCTTTTGGCATCAAAGTTTGTTGACAAAATTGGGAAAGAGACGTTCTATCTAACATTGGATGATGCAGTGATGGCAAGCCAATATTCACTTCGTTCAGCAAAGGGAAATGGTGAAGATACCATAGCTTAAGAAATTCATGCACTTTTTTACCCCCAAATCAATGTTAGTATTAGTATAATAATTATAATAATAATAATAATAATAATAATTGTTGTTATTATTAATTATTATTATACAACTGTTTATGGATTTGAGAAAGTTTAGCTAGTAATCAATTTTCCCATAAAGTGTAAGTGCAATATAGAGCAACACATAGCATAACTAAAAGGCTGAACATTAATTTAAACTATTTTTTTTATCTGCAAATTAATTAATCAAATTAAACTAATAATATGTAGTTTTTCTAATCATGTTTTTAGATGCCAAAATAATTTGAATGGGTTTCGAAAGCTGAGAGAGGACAATTTCTTCTAGAAAAGAAATGAATAATGAGTTATGATAATCACGTATGACATTAACTTTTTTATATTCAAATAATGAAACTAAATCAAAGTAAATGAATGAAAAATCATCAAATTCAAATTAATTTTAGATATTAAAATAATTAATTACTATTGAATTAAATTAGAGAAAAAAAAATTATTAGTATTTAAACTAGTTTTTATTATTAATAAAAATTTATAAAGTAATTTTTAAATTGGTATTTAATCATTAGCTAATATATTTTAGTTACTAATATTTTAAATTTTAAATTGATCTCAATTAGTCTTTTAGAGATTAATTTAGAAACTAAAATATTAGCAGTTAAAACCTTAGTAGCTAATGGTTAGATATCAATTTAAAAATTACTTTATAAATTTTTATTAATAATATAAACTACTTTAAATACTAATAATTTTTTAAATTTCTAAAACGGTCTCTAATTTACTCAAATAATAACTAATTATTTTGATACATAAAAACACGTATAAAAGTGTAAAATTTCCCATTTTTTTAATAGTTTGATTCTTGATGTTGTTGAAGCTTGCATAAACTCAATGAAATTATCACATAGAACAAATTTTTCTTTATTAAGTTCATGTGTCAATAAAGTTATTTTGGGTTAAGTTCAAAATTTCTTTTTGTCATGTTAGCCATAACTAATAAAACTTCTTAATATGTGTTTGCACAGCTATAGATGACCCCAAAAGTTTGGCAAGTTTTTTAGAGATTCCTACATCATCAACCCATTTTAAAGTTTGGCAACCTACTAATTTTTTTTTCTTTTAAACAAGTAAATTTTCTTATTTGATTTTAAATTTAATATAATCATTTTTACAAATAAGCTAGATCATATACCTAACAAATTTTCTGAATATGTAAAATTAATTAGGTTAACTCTTTGTTGATGTGATGGTATTAAGAGGATTTTGTTTGGAGAAGTTGTTTATTTTGTAAATATTGACAAGAGTAAGTAATGAAAAGATCATTTACAAAACTTGTGTGATAACTAAAGTATTAAAGTATTATTATAATTTTAAACAATCCATATTTAAAAATTAAGTTTCTCCTAAACTTGCAATTCGTTTATTTGATAAAATTTTGTTGAGAATGGTTTTCACCTGTTTTTTTAACAACTAAAATTACATTAGTATTTTAAATTTTTAAAAAATGTGAATTAGTCCCTCTATTAAATCGTCATAAGAAAATATAAAATTTATTGTGAAATGTAAAAATTATAAATAAGAAGAATGAGTTAGAAATTGAAATACTTTTATCAAATAAAGACAATGATTATTTTTCTAATATATGTGTGCCACAGTATTAACTAACATATATTTGTTTTATTTCATTATTAAATGATTCAAACTATTTTCCCCTTGTGTCATATATTTTTATTAATTTTTGATTGATAAGTTTTTTCCATACATTAAAGCATCATTAATTTTTTATTCAAACTTATGTGGCATTAATTAAATTTCTTTCTTTTTCAACTTTATTTGAATCATCCTGGATCATGAGATTTTTGGGCCTGAAATAATGATTAATACAGCAAAGTGTGCTTTTGGGCCTGGAATTATGATATTAAAAACAAAATGTAAATGAAGTGAAAGTGTGAACATAATATATTCAATAACCAAATTTAAATATTTTTCTAAAAATTCATATTTAAATTTAAATAATTAACTCATTCAATTAATTAATTAATTCAAAAATCAAAATATTATTTAATCTAATTCATATTTAATTATCAAAAATAATATTCAATTTATTCCTAATTTTATTTTCAAAATCAAAATAAAAATTGTAATAAAAAAGTGTAAATTAAAATTAGAGAAAAGAAGAACAAACTCAAACTCATATCGTTGAAAGATGTGCAAAACTCAATTTGCTTGTTTAATATTTTGTTTAATATTGTTTTCAAGAATTGATACTCCATAACTAGTTATTCATGGATGAAACAAATGAAATTGAGAAAAATTAAGAGAAGAAGAAAAAAAAAGATAAATAGACAATTTCTAAAACTAAAAATTAAACAAATAATTCTTGTGTGATTTATATATATATAAATGTGAGTTTTAATTAGATTATAAACTCAATTACAAAAATTTAAATTAAATGGAAAAAATTGAATTATACAAATTGTAAAAAAAATAAACAAATTTGTCTAAATTTAAAAAAATCATAAATAATATCATAAAACTCAAATCTAGCAAATCATGTGTAAATTCCTAAAATTGTAGAATCCAATACAACTTGAATAAGTCAAAAGTAATATTTATAAAAAGAAGTTATACCAAAACAGTGAAGAAGAAGAAAAATGAACTGAAAATATAAAATTAAAATAAATATATACCATAAACCTAATTTATTATTAATAAAAAAATGAGTTAAAAGTTGAAAATAGAACATATAAAAAAAAGTAGTGCTTTAAAAAAGAGTTACAAATTTATGGACAAAACATGCGTTATTGGTCCTTTTTAAAAAAATGTATTTTGATTTAATTTTTTTTAATTTAAGTAACAAAATTTAAAATTCTGTAAAAATAATAGATGTTAAAAATGAATACCTTCATAATAATATAAGAACTGAAATGGAACGTTTCAATATAAAGGTAACTAAAATGAAAATTTTATAATATAAATTAAATTTATATATAAAAAATAATTGTATAGGAACTTAGACAGTAGTAATGTGAGAAACAAAATAAAATAAATAGAAGGATTACAACAGAAGAAGAAAACAAAAATTGAAATATTTACTATAAGAACAAAAAAATTATTGAAGTCTGAATCCTAGTTATATATCAACTATCAAAGTCTATCTAAGTAAGCCTTGGATATTGGCCAAAAATCTTAAAGAGGCCCAAAATACAAAATACAAAATGAAATTGCTTCCTGCACCCAACATATTTTTGAACCTGCACTCAACACACTTTAAAAAATTCCGAAAATACCTTTTATTTCGGAAATGAAAATCTATAATTAAAAATAATGCATTCTTGAAGATTCGATTATTGTGTTCTGGATATAAAAATCTAGAAACAAAAATCAAAACCTCATTCCAGATAAAAAAAAATCATAATTGAAAATAATGTATTCCGAAAAAATTTATCCAGAAAAAATTATTGTGTTTTAGCAAAGGAGGCCCGGAATGTAATTTTATATGTACCCATTTTTAAAGGTATTTTTATCTTTTTCACCTTTAATTGGGTGCAGTCGTATGTACCGGAAACAATTACCAATACAAAAAATGAAAAAAAAGTGAGATCTCTAAGAGTTACATTGCCAAATTCTTAGTGCACCTCCTTCTCACACTAAATATTTTTAAAAATATCAAAATTGTTCATTTCGAAGTTTACAATTCAAAATTCAAATTTTGTATTTCAAATTCTACCATCTCAAATACAAAATTTTAAATTCTAGATTGTAAAATTTTGAATACAGAATTTGCATTCTAAAGTAAACTATCCAAAATACAAATTTATATTTCAAATAATGAAATTTGAAAGGTATTTTTTAATTCAAAAATATTTTTTAAATTATATAATTCAAAAATGATAAATTATACTTTTTCGCATAAAATATGAAAATACATGAACAAAAAGATATGAAAGTGTAACAGAAAACACCTAATAAAAAAAGTAAAACTTGTGTTTGAGGTATAAACTTAAACCTTAAAATTACAACAAGTGAAGGTCTAAAAACAGTTATAGTAGATAGGTCAAATAAAAAACCATAACTCAATCTCAAATTTACATGAACTATAAAACTTATATGTACCTCCAAGAGTGTTGAAAAATTAGGGTTTCTTTGGTAGGTGAAGAACATGTGAAATGACAGAAACAAGTTAAAGGATGAATTGAGGTCTCATAAGTAAAAAATCTTATAACCCATTTTCCCACACTCTTGGAAAAGGACCAAACACAAATTCTAATCCTTGTTAGTTCCATGTTGGTATTCCAAAGTGACCCTTAAAAGTTCTTGATACCAATATTCTTATTCTTATTGTTATGCAATCCCAGTAGAGAAAAAGAAATGAAGAAGAAGAAGAAGAACTGAAAGGAATCTCTTAGCAGACATATTTGTAAATGCTCTACAACTCTTAGCAGGTTGTCAGTGGGCCAGAGGAAGGTAATCAAAGGGACCAGGTGCCTCAAAAATGGCATTTGTTTTTTCTACTTCTACTCAATCTATGTCATATGTATCAATATTGACTACAATAATGGTTGTTTTTAACATTATTTTTTGTTTTTCCCTCTTCTCTTCTCTTCTTCATTTTGTTGCTTTCTTCCACTTTTTCTCATTACCTAAACAATTACCTTTTTCATTCTTACTCCAAACCCCCCACTATATTAAACAATGTCAATCATGCCCAATCATTTGGTTACCTTTTCACAACCATTACTTAGGCAAATAAAAAAGTGGTCGGACACTTCAAGATCACAAAATTACCCAAATATATATATATATATGATTTCCTAAACACATTATTTTTTATAAAAAAAATTACTATTCTTTCTATGTATATTGGAACGAGAGTTAACCTACATCCAAAACATTCAAATGTGTATTTTTTTAGTTCTATGTTGAACTTTTTAACTTTTTTTTTTGTGATATAGACGTTTTTTACAAAAATTGTACTTAGATGTTAAAGGAAAGTAGAATAACTGATATTATATTTTTTTCTCGTATTGGAAGGAACTGAGAGAACTATTATTTCATTCTTGATCGATCGGTCATATTTCTTTCCTATTTATCTCACTAAACAATTGTTTCCCTTTGACTCATTCTTCCTACTCCTCCTTCACTCCTTCGTAAGTTTTCAACTAGGCTGGTACTTGTAAAAGATACTTTAACGATCAATTTTTTTTCTTGAAACTCGTAACTATTTATATGATTATTATGTACATTATTATTTGGCCGAATTAGCGTTTAGGTCATAATTCAGAACATATTACTTAATACTTAACCACTGTTTTAGGTTGTTAATCCTTTGCTGAGTTTAATGGAATTAGTCATGTTGATCGGTACAAACTGGGCATTGAGACTATCTGATACCGATCGGTACATATTTCACATTATATATATATATATATATATATATATATATATATATATTATTTTTTATTTATTTTTATTAGGAGACACTTTGTATGAGGCATGCGAAGTGAGTTGGCATTTGAAAAGGTTACGTATTTCTTATGTTGCATTTGTGGGGTATGCATGAATACGCGTCTGCAACGAATCTAAATTTTCATGGTTAGTTTGAACAATACAAAGTTGTTTGTTTTTGTTGTAACGTGCCGACAAGTTCTTAGGTTAAGAAAAGCTAGTGTAGTTTTGAGTTCTTAGCCGTTTTCTATTCCCTTATGTTTCTAAAATATTCATATCAGATAAGAAGGGATCATAAAAAATGCAGCTGGTGCTTCTCATGTTCTTTGGACCTATGCATGATTGCCTACTACTTTCCTATTTCCTCATACATTAAAATTTAACTTCTTCAAACATCATATTTACTAGAAATTATAATTTAAATCTAATTTAACCTTACAAAAATAATTGAAAACTCACTTATATACTATGAAATATATTTATCTCTAATTGATGTGAGATATCTAACTCAATATCACGTTAAGACTGTTGGGTATTAAGTCAATATCATTTGGGTTCGGCTGACTAGACACCATGTTTAGTGGGTGAGCTTAATCGTTGTACACAGTTGAAGCGCAGATGAATATTGTTCCGTGACTTCAAGTGAGAGATTGTTGGGTATGAAGTCAGAACCAATTGGGTTGGGCTGACTAGACATCATGCTTAGTGAGTGAGCTTAATCATTGTGTCCATTTTATAATCTCTATTTAAAGAGATCATTGTACTTGTAATTGGTGTGCAACACGACATAAATGAAAATCTAATAGTTGCCCGTGTGGATGTAGGTTGCAGTTGGCGACCGGACCACGTTAAATTCTGTGTTGTTTATTTTCTGCAGTTGATTTGTAAGTATGTGTGTTGCTTCCGCGTGCGTTTTTTCCATCAAAAACCTATGTACAAACTCATACCTAAGACTATATAATGGATGATTCGATAAAAACTCAATAGCGGGTGATCTGATAAGTCCAACAACTCTCGTTACAATAGATTCTATATGATTTAGATACCATGTCAAAAAGTAAACTTTAAGTATAACTCAATCTTACAAAACTGACTTATAAGATGAAGTTTGCATACATTTATATACTACAAAATGTCATTATATCTAATTGGCGTGAATCTTCTACAATAATTATCATAATTTTCAAATGTGTTGTAGGAAGTGTTGATGGATGATGAATGGGTAGAGTGGAATGTCAAATCAGCATGTAATTTTGATGGAGAGATATCTAGTTAATGTTGAGAAAAGAGTTGAGTCCAATGCCACAAAAAAACAAGGTTATATAAGAGCTTTTTGAGTTTAGGGTTTATCTTATCTTCATGCTGCCATGTTCCTTATGATAAGATCATACCTAGCACATGCCACCCACACGGACACTTCCAATTTTGGACCACCACCAAATTTTCTATTCATTTTTATTCCATAAGTATTAATAATTTATAAAAACAAATAATACATTATTTAGTTCCTTTACTTGTACTACGTCTTGCTTTAACTTAAAATACAAATTATTCTTGTTTCTATCTTCTTGCCATAATTTTTTATTTTGAGGCTAATGGTTAAAACATTACAAAAAAAAATCAATAATTAATTTTAGAGATAAAAAATAATTAGTCACTAAATTAATTAAATTAAATATTATTTTAGAGACTAAATAAATATTGATATCTAAAGTAGTTTTTATTATTCATAATATTTATAAATTAATTTCTAAATTGTTATTTAGCTATTAAGATTTTAGTTACTAATTACTTTAAATTCTAAAATTGATTGCTAAAATATCGATATCTAATTAGATACCAATTTAGAAATTAGTTTATAAATTTTATTAACAATAAAAACTAATTTAGATACCAATAATTTTTTTAAGTCTCTGAAATATTATCTAATTTGATTAATATAGTAACTAATTATTTTTATCTCAGAAATTGAATTTTATTTAGTAATTTTCTTGTAGTGAAAATGAATAAAATATATACTAGATAAGATAAGAAATTTTTTCATATATATATATATATATTTGATTGATTCAACATTGAACACCAAATTCATTTTCAAGACTTTACCAACAATACAAATATGTGTAGCCTAACATGCAAGGCACTCTCTTAAGGACAAAAAGTGAGTGTAAATAAAAGGACTTTTTTTTATTTTTCAGACGTGATTAAAGGGATTAGTTTAGATGGTTGGACTATAGATAAGTGCTTATAATATATAACAAAATAATTAGCTTTTTATTTTATTTTTCTATAACCTTTGGTGCGTCAAATAATAGGCCTCAACACATTCTTAATTCAATGAATGGCAATAATTAATAATCTTTCAAACACTACCAACAACCCAACATTGAAAATTCCTTTCAGGAATTTGGGATTTTTAATAATTGTATGTTCCTTCTAATTTTTTAAAGTAAAGTGATTTAAATAATTGAGAACAAAACAAATCATATTCTAACATTCTCATTGTCGTATTAACGATCATTGTTCGTTCAAATCTCACATTCTATTATAAGAAAATTATAGCTAACTAAAAAGTATTAATATTTTTTAAAATATTATATTTCTATAAATTATTTTTAAAAATACATCTTTTTAGTCCGTGTATTTTGTGATAAATACGGTCCAAATTCTATATTTTTCATATTAGTAAACTTAATTTTTAAAATTTTAAAAACATAATTGATTATTTGTGGAAAATATTAAAATTAAAGACTAAATTTATATGTTTTTTTAAGTTTAAAAAACAAATTTATCATATATGAAAGTACATGGGTAGATAAGAAGATGCCGTTACTTAACTAATCTAATCCAAAAAAATCTTCAACTTCTCTCTTTGTCTCTAACAAACGCACTATTTGAGTTATTCATTAAATAATAATTCAAAACCTTCTCTTTTAGGAATAAAGCAAACAATCACGTTGAAAATAGTTAATTTAACATTAAATATATACTTTTGGTTTTCTAATTTTTTTTCTATAAAAACTCTAATGTTAGGTATGATTGTGAAACTTAATATCTCAAGAAATAAAAATCTTCTGTATAAAAAAAATAAAATAAAATGAAAGATTAAAACAAAACTCATATATTAACGAAAATTGTTGGGTATGAAGTGAGAACCAATTGGATTGGACTGACTAGACACATGTTTAGTAGGTGAGTTTAATCATACTGTCCCTTTTATAATCTCTATTTAAAGAGATTATTGTACTTGTAATTGGTTCATATAAAAAATTATACATAGATAATTTATACTTATTAATAAATAGATTTAAGAAAATATAAAAATTTATTATATTAATAAAAATACTTTTTGAATAAAACGTAAGCTAGCAAACAAATGCAATTTTGGTCTCCTAATTTTATATCATTATTTTTTTTCTTCTAAAAAATTACAAAAGCAAGTTGCAATTTACTTTTTAATTTTTTAAAGAAAAACTACAAAAATTAACCCTTAAAAAGAGGTGTATTAACGTCACATCACAACGGAACTAATAAAAAATATTATGTTTTTAATATATTACTCACCAAACTAATTTCATTTTTAGGAAAAATAAATCTTATGATCTTGTGCGTGAATACAACTCTATCAATGAAAGCAAATAGTTTTTCCTTATCAGTTTAATAAAAACAATTATAAAAATTAACATGTCTAATTTTGCAATGAATTTATTAATCACTTGTTATCTCAATAAACCAATATTTTTTTTAGAATAGTTTTAGTAGATTTTTAAATAACAATTAATTTAAAAATTAAAAAAAATTAATCATGATATTTATTATGTTAGATATTATTTTATAAATTAAAATATTATTAATATATAAAGTAGTTTTTATTAATAATAAAAATTTATAAAGTAGATTTTAAATTGATATTTAATAATAGATATTAAATTTTTAACTGTTAATTACTTTGAATTATAAATTAATTATTAATTTAACTAAAAAATAATTTGAAATATAAAATTATTAGTAGTTAAAATAATATTATATATAATTTAAAAAATACTTTATAAATTTTTATTAATAATAGAAATTATTTTAATATTAATGATTTGTTAGTTTATAAAACAATATTTAATTTAATTAATATAATAATTAATTTTTAAAAAATTATTTGTTGTTTAATAATTTTTATAGTATTACTTCGATTCCCTTTTTTATATTATGCTTTTTGGAAGGTGGCTATTTACTTTCAATTGGTATATATATATAGTTATTTTCATACCTATAAACCTATAAATTTGTTTTTTTTTATCAACCTATTTATTAATTGTGCCTTATTTTCTCATCTTTATCTAAGAAAAGTTATTTTAATTCCTTTATTAAATATATAGGTGAGTGATTCTTATGTCCTTTTTAGCTTTATTTTGTTAAAAATGTCATATTACTTGCCATCGTATAATCTCAAATGTATAAGTAACCTCTCTCTAATATTTAAATTCCTATAATTAAAAGAACTTTCCAACTATAATAAGAGCATTAATAGTAACAAGTGCCTATAAACTATTTAGGGTAAGAAATTATTGCTTGAAACTATTTATGGTTTGCTTAAAGTTTTAAGTCACTTCTACAAATAATTATTCTTTAAGAAGAACAAAATATTGTATCTAAGTTTGTAACAACAGTAATAAATATCATTATATATCAAATTCAAATCTAAATTAAAAAATATATAGAATTATGAGGATTTAAAAAAAAAATTAAAATAAATTTGAGTCTAAGTTGTATAGAGATATTGTGGTTGAATAAATACTATAAAATACATTTTTTTAACATATGAAACTGTTAATATTAGTTATTTTTATTAAAGATATTATAAAAATGTG
Organism: Phaseolus vulgaris; assembly: GCF_000499845.2. Taxonomy (NCBI): domain Eukaryota; kingdom Viridiplantae; phylum Streptophyta; class Magnoliopsida; order Fabales; family Fabaceae; genus Phaseolus; species Phaseolus vulgaris. The sequence goes on along the minus strand of NC_023756.2, from coordinate 46,602,854 downwards.
TATGCATATACAAAGAGGGATTATATATAAATACACTAAAATCTAACTTAAAGAAAAAAGATATAAAATTAAACTTACTCTAATAAAAAAAATATAATCGAAAATTATTTTATTTAATGCCAAGAGTCCAATAATAACTTCTAATAAATAGAGTAATATGATTAGAGAGAAGTTAAAGGAGAAAAGAATAAATGTTTCCGGATAAACAGTACTTCTTTTAAAATAAAATTTGAACAATTATTTTTATTTTTTTTATAAAACTTTTCTCTTTATGAATAAAATATTTAAATATTATTTTAATTATTCTAAAAGTATCTTCTAAGTCTTTACATTATGAATTTAAATTATCTTTTAAGGCATTGCTAAATGATAATCTAAGTGTGTAATTATAATAATAATCATAAAATTTGGATAGGTATGCTACGTTTGGACCAACAGAATTATAATTATATGGTTGAATGATTTTACTTTATTATTTAAGTTTTTTTATTTTGTATCAATTTTAAACTAAACTTAAAACATAAATATTTGCATGCACATGTAAATATTACAAATATTTTCTTTCAATTTATATTTTTTTCATCTTCAATATTGTAGAAAATGTTTAATTCTATATTTATTTTTTAAATTTCACAACATCACGATGATGTGATAATATATGGTTGATGTCATTGTAAGGTCACATTTTGGTGACATAATTTACTATAACAAGATTGTTGAAACAAGTCTTAACAAAAAGATAAAGGTTGAAAGCAAAAACTAGTAGAAAAAAGCTTTATAAGCTAAGATTTTAGAAATTATTAAACTATTAGGATTGAAAATTTATTTAACCACTATTTAATCTTTCACCATTTTAATCTCCAATTAAAAAAGTTAAATCTTTACCAAAATTTAAAGGTTTTTCGTTGTAAATTATGAATTATTATCTCATAGTATCGCTAGGATTCATAACTGTATTTGAAATGTTGTTTGTTTTGGAGTTTTTGAGCTTAGTCACGGTTTTGTCTTTAAAAGGCGTATCAGTGGATTAAGAGAGGAATGTGTATTTAAACTGTCATTGACATCAACTCATAAGCGAAGTGAGATTATATTTAGGTTGAAACACTTATAAAACTAACATTTTTAATGCATCATTTTATGTCAAAATTCTTTATATGTTATTGTATATTTATGGGTGATTCGATAGTGGACGATAACCTAATAAGATTAACAAAACTTTCTTAATAAAATAGACTCTAAATTACTATAATATTGTATCAAAAAGTGGGTTTTAAGTATAATCCAGTCGTATAAAATTGACTTAGAAGGCAATATTTGTATTTATTTGCATTCGTTTGTGTTGCGTTCACTGTTAGGACTAATGTTTTGTGGATGCTTCATAATCGATATGAAATATTTGTCCTAATTACTGTGGAAAAACTAGATTTTGGATTACTCATATTTTTCGTGAAGGGAATATGTGTGTTAATAAGTTGACTAATTTAGGATTTATTCATAGGGAATCATTTCATTAGTATAATAGACTTTCATCTAAATTGTTCTTAGAATTACTTATGAATAGGTATAGTTTACATATATATCGTTTTTGTTAATATATGAGTTTTTGTCTAATCCTTCCATATTTTTGTATTTTTTTTTTAATAATTCTTTTTTTGAGGTGTCAGTCTGTCAAGTTGCATAGTGATACTTAATATGAAAGTTTTTATAAAAAAAAAATGTTTATATGGGATCTTAAACATAATTTTTTTAAGAAAAATAATAAAAGTACAATTATAACTTTAAACTAAAAAGGAATGAATTGGGAATTTTGTTTTTTTATAAAAGAAAGGGTTACATAGATCCTAAGCAAATGAGGTTGCACATGTGTGATGAGTATATAAGCCGTGAATTGCAACAAATAGAAAATGTTGATCAATTTGTCTGTCATTTATTTATTTATTTATTTTGGTACATTTACGATTTTGAAGAACTATAGTTCCATGGGACATTCGAAATCTTGACTTTCTCTACATAAAATAATTGTATTGAAAGGAATATACACAGAAAAGGTCAAGGGTAAAATTAAATGCTTGTGTGCTATACAAGCATGTATATGCACATGTTTTCTTCCATTTTTCAACTTAAAATAAACCCTCATACGTGGAACAAAATTAAGGTATCATTTTATATCACAAAATTAAATTAAATAATTCCTATAGTTAATAAAGTGTCACAAAAGTGAAATTGTGGAATATATATAATTATATAATGTGCAATTTTAAAAAAATAAAAAATAATTATTTGCTTACAATTCTTTTTGAGAGTGGAGATCACGAAGAGTTTAGAATTAACTAGTGCTCAAAGAAATTTTCTTTCTTATTGAATATAGAACGTGTGATAGAGAACATAATTGAATATTAGTTTTGAAAACAATGAAAAAAATAATATAAAGAAAAAAAAACCTTGACTTCTTCAAATTCTCCGTAATTTGCGTCATCACGTAATTTTTTTTTTGTTTTTTTTCCTTTTATTTATTTTATTTCATTTCAAGATAATTCTCATATTTATTTTTAGAAGTTTCTTTATTTTTCCACCGAAAAGAGTACTAATATATTTATTAGGCTAATAAAGTGCTTAAAAAGAAATAAAATAAAACTTTATTTAATCATTTCCACTTTCTTTAACTTTTCTTTGACAGTTCATTATTGAGTGTTATCGCTTGCACTTCGCAGCAAAGATTCAAATAATTAATTAAAAATTAATTGTTTTTTTTATATACTTTAAAATAAGGAACTGAATAACAAGAACTTTTGTCATCCAATAATGCTTAAAACAATCATTAGTTTTTTTATATATATATATTATTTTGTGTTAAAAAAATAGTTTTTGAAAATAAAATAAAAAATAGATGGCGTGAGGAGGTTTTGAATGTGATAGTCAACACGGAATAAGATTTGTGGACCCACGTGGAATGTTTCGAGCGCGACACGTGTTAACCTAAAACAAAAACAACTAACAGCTGGCATTGCCGGTTGGCAAATTTGTCTTACTCTCATTCATACGTGGCAGGTGTTGCCACCTAAGGTTCTTCCTACTGCACTATTTTTTTTTTATCGATTATTATTCAATATAAATAAATCGTATCTAACTCTAATTCAACGTACTTTACCAAATTAATTTAATAATAAATTATTCAAAGTACTTTTTAATATATGTAAATGGTGTTTATTAATTAATTGAATAAAAGTGATTGTGCACCAACTTATTTTCAAACGTTAAAAGCCAAAAGAGGTTAGAGACTCTAGTTTTCGTAGATTATCTAAAATGATATTTTACGTGAAAATAATGTTTATTATGGATTAAGTTTTTATTAAAAAATAGAATATAGAAAGTTAGTTACGTTATCTGATTTTTTAGCCAAATGCTCCTGATGGCTAAAGTCCAATTAAAATTGCTATTATTGTTGAATCATGGTCATTTTTTTTAAGTTCAAACTTCATTAAAGTGAATATTTTTATTTTTTTTATTCATAATAAATAATAAATAAATATGAATCACTTTAGTGGTGATTCAACCCTTATACAATAATTTATCCATAATTTTCATGACAAGACTTATTCCAAAATCTGCCAAAATAGAACTCTCCTAGCTAACATAGAGGAAGACATATATGGAAAACAGTCAAACAGCTTGAATGAATACGTCATGAGATCATCCTCATACAAACCAACGGATCTATGCACTAATTAGAAAATGAAAAATTCACAAACTATGACTTGAATGTAACCCATGACCAAACTTTTAATTGAACTAAAGCAAAAGCTTATAGAACATCCACTACTCCTCCGTTAAAAATAACTATATTTTTATGCTTCTAAACCTCGTTGATAATAAAAAAAATATTATATAGTAATTTTGTTAATTAACTTTTATACATTTTTCAGTATTGTCAATATAGTGTCATATCGCTCAGGAGTCGAAGTTAAGAGTAGTTTATATACCTTTTCAATCCACCAATATGTATTTTAAGAAAAAATTCGTGATAAAATACAAACTTCTAAAATGAACAATACCTCGAATACAGTGATGAATTATCTGTATGATAATACCTAATATAGGATATACTAATTAATTGAAGAATCACCCTAACAATAAAATCTCTAACTAATCAAAGCATAATACTTCACACAATTGAGATATCGATCTCAACCAACATAATTTTTTCCTTATTTATTACATAATTTGGTGAGCAATTAAACATTAATTAGGTATACAAAATGGAACTGGTTGCTTGCGGAGATACAACTTCTTCAACTTGTTCTAAATCTAGTTATTAATGTATGATTGGAACTAATAATGTAACCATCGTTATATTGAGAAAGTCACCAACTTTAATTACTATATCATTTACTAAATATGTGCTTAATAATGCATCTCAAGATGTTCTCTTTTTGGAATTTTTATCTTTAACATTATATTAAATTTATATTAATCATAAACTTTTAATACTTTATTGATAAACTAAAATAGTTGTACATGCAAAATATAAAATTAATTACATTCTAACTATATGACAAATAAACCTTTTATTTTATTTTTATTTCCATTTTAACATTGTTTTTTTTACTATAAATGAGTATAAGTATGAATAATATTAGATATTTTAGATTGGGTATAGTGTATGCATATTCACTCATCCTTATTTAATTATTTTTTTATAAAAATTTCAGTTATACTGACACTTCAAGTAACAATAATGATCTGACATTACATAAAGAAAATATTATTAAAAAAATATAGAAATAGAGACCAAAACTCATATGTTAACAAAAATGATACATAGGTAAACTATACATATTCATTCATCCTTATTCTCATATTATCTTATTTAAATTACTAAAAAAAATTATCTTGTATTTAGATAAGAAATTTCATAATTTTTAAAACATTTAAATATATTGAATTTTGAATTTATCTCGTTTAAAATTATTGTTTTTCAAATATTTTTTTAATAAAAAAAATCAAATTTAATGAATTTTAATTGACATATTTGGATAGAGTATTTCAATTATCACCAAATTTAAAAAATGATTTAAATATAAAATAATTGTTAAAAATGTAAAAAAATAATTGTTGTAATTGTTATTTAATATCTTATTTTTGTAAAACAAAATATTTAATTTATATTTGGAATAATAAAAAAAAGTATAGACCTTATTCATCACTAACAAAAATAAGAATGAGACATAAATTTTATATTCAATAAAAACAGAACGAATATAAATTTTTATTTCAAAAATAGAATGAATATAGTTAAATCCACTTTTTCGTATCCCTAATTGTAAGCATAATTAGTTCCTAACTGAAAAAAAAAAACTGTGATCAAAATTAGGTAAAATGTTTTTTTTATGTCCCTAAAGCTTAATTGTTTTATCAACTTCCAGAATATTTATGTAGAGAAGACTACACCACTTTAATAAATTCAAAAGTTGACCTACACATAAGACTTTTTATAAAGAATAAAAAATAGAAAAATGGTATATAAAAATTAAAATAATTAAAAATATTATTTATAATTTATTAAAAAAAAAAGCTATTGAATGTTTGAATGAAACTGTGAGGAAAAGGAAAGATGTGACGAGCGCCGACGATCCAGGCGAGCAAGACGTGACACGTGGGGCCCAATCATGACGTCGCTTTCTCCCGCCTCGAGTTTCGTGGGACCTGATCCCTCCGCCGCATCAATGCTCATACGGACGCGTAACATGGCACTTGTCTGTGGTTGCAATGTAAAGTGTCACCTTTTAACTTCTAAGCCTATTCTTCATCTTACAAGTCACTTCATTCATACTTCCTCTTTCGATATTTTCAATCTTCTTCCTAATTTTCATTGGTTTTAATTGATTTTTTAAATCTTATAATTGTAATTATTATTTAAGATTACAAATAACCAATGTAATGATTAACTAAAGTTATAACTATTATACTAGTAAAATATGTTCTAAAAAAAACTACATTTATCATTAAGATTATAAAAGTTTTCAAAATACAATTACATTAAAAAAAAAAACTTTTTATTTATTATTTTTGTAAAAATTTGCTCATTTCGTCTTGTAAAATAACACGTGATCATATTAAGTACAATTATAACAATAACATACATCAAATCATAAAATAATGTTTCATCATCAAGTACAATTATAACAATAACATATAACAAACACATAAATGTGAGTTAATTAAAGCAATGCATAATATTGTATGATATCATACATATAAATGTAAATGAACTCACATTCAGTCATACATAATGTAATGACTAAATATGAGTAATTATCCTAAAGACATACAGGGTTGTACACATATATACTCATATATACAGGGTTGTATACATATATACTCAATGCACATACATACATAAAACATGGATATTAGCAATTCATCTAGGATGCATCATTCATGAATGACCATCCAAAAAAAGACATATGTCATGCATACATAATGATATTCATCACACCATTGATTATATATTTATTCAAAAAATATGCATATCAAAAAAAAAAGTATGATATTGAGAATTATTATTGTTATTTTGGTTATCAGCTCATAAAATATCTTAAAATATTAAGGATAATAATTAGGTTTAATTTTAATTTATTTGATATGGAATGATTATTGAAATAAGTGGTTGTTTTTTCAATGTTAAGCCTTATGTTTGACTAAAGTTAAACAAATTTGAATAGTGTATATTAAAAAATATTTATTTTGAATTGAAATTAATGTAAAAAATTATTGTTTTGAAAAAGTTAATTTTTATTTATTTGTATAAAATTATTGAGTTAATATCTTTACTATGTTTTAGTAAAGTAAGAGTTGATCGATCAAGGTATATTTAAGTTGTAACATTGAAGGTTGTGGTAATGACTCATTGCTCGAGCTTCTAATTGATTATTCAATCAATGATTATGGAACCTCAAATTTTTACATGATAAATGTGTGGGAGATTAATCGTAACAATTTTCTCTATCTCTTTTTTGAATATTGGGTCACTTATTAAACTATTTATTGCTTTAGCGAAAGAGATTAACATAGTATCCATTTCAATGATTCAAAGTAATATGCCACAATTAATGTCTTTCATTATATTAGTATTAAACATGTCCCTAAGAGAGACTAACATAATTCCCATCAAAGATCCAATTGGTAAAAATCAACCTTAATTTTCTATGTTAATCATAATATTTTATTTTCTTAATAAGTTTTATGTTTAATATTGTATCATATATCTAGGTATCCATAATATCATATAGATATTTACATACATCACACATTATTATGCATATCATATGAATTTAATCATACAGTTTACAATGTACAAAATACCTTAAAAATGTCTACATTATGTAGTACACCATTAACATCACAATATCATATAATACTAACATTTAACCATCAAATATATAATTAATTATAAATTACATCATTAACCAAGTAATATAATTTAACCTTTTCATCTACTTATTTATATATATAATATACTTCTCAACTCTAAAACACTTGAATTTTATTACACAAAATATTACTTAGAGCGAGTTTTTATTTTATTTTATTTTGCTAAAAAATCAACACGAATAAAAAGCTTTGTGTTTCATCAATATTTTTGTTGAAGAATTAAGTCTTTGTTTAAACAAAAATAATTTAAAAAATATAAACCATTATCTTCTATTTTTTCGCTTAAATAAAAATATCAAGAAACATAAATACAATTTTGCAAGAACTTGACATTACAAGTGTGGTTATCATACCAAGATAATCTTAAACTTATTCTTAAGACATCATATTTTTGTTAATTCTTTTAAAATAATTATGTATTTATTCTTATTGTTGCAGAGTTAATAAGAGTAATCTTTGTATTTGTATGTCAATAATATAAGTTTAGTATAAATAAACTATTTGATGTGATCTTTGTACGATTAATTTCTTTGGGTTGCAAGTAAAGTTAAAAGAGAATATTATATTAAAGAATAATCATATTCTAAAAACTTATATATATATATATAAATTATATTATTTTTGTTTTATATCAATGATAATAGTCTTGCTAAAATTAAGATGTGGTAACTAAATGTGTTAATTTAGTCTATTTATTATGTCCTATTTTTTTACCTAATTTGATTTCAAAAAATAATGTGATATAAACATGACAAATAAAAAAGCATTTAATCACAGAATAATAAAAAACATCTTACCTTAAATTGTCAAAAAATATAAAAAATATAATTTTTTTTATAAAAGAAACCGAAAATCCAAATAAAATGAAACCATGTTGATAAATTTGGATTGACTGAAAATTTAGAAAATGTAAATAAACGAATTCAGTTATGTTTGATGAAGCTATCGAACTCATAAACACCACTCATCCATAGTTTGAAAGTGTTTGGGAGACAAAGATACTAGGAAATAAACAGGTCAATTAAGTGTCACGGTTGTGATTGATGTAATGAATTTTGAGAGTTATAACGATTAAAGAATGACGTTTGGATTAAGTTATTATCACCAGTTGTTGCTAACTTTTTATGACCAAAACGCGTTTCAAGCACTTTTAGATCTCATCATAATTAAAACCATCAATTCCTTATATGAAAATAGAAAATAAAAATAAAAATAAAAATAATATATATATATATATAAATATTATCGAACGGGTTCTAATCAAGATAACGATTATCTTCTTTCTCGATTGGTACTTGTTCTTCCTTTTTGAAACACTCTCCGTGCTTTTCTGTCATTTCTCTCTACTCCTCGTTTTCATAGACTCAAAACTCGGATGATATTTATAAAAGACACTCCGACGCTAAAGTGAGATTTTGGTGTTTAGTACTCAGTACTATTAATATTGAATCATGACGTACATGATTCTTGATATCTGTGTCTATTTATATGATTGTCATGAATAATTTGCTATTGGGTCGAACTAGGATTTTGAATCATGATTAAAAGTGTATTCTCTAATGTTTGACCACTAATTAATTTTGTTAGTATTTTATTTTAAGTGTAATGATTTTAGTCATAACGATCGACTTTGACCGGATGCTTCACCTTTTAAGTATTGTACGGACTCTCAACCGGTATAATATACATTGAGTTGTTGTATTTGCTTTTTATATTTATACTTTTTCGTAATTTTCTGAAATGTCTTTTAGTTTAAGAATAATACTATAACAATTTTTTTAACTCTAAAATCGATAATAATTTAAATGCGAGAATTAATCTAATGTTATTTCAAACCCTAAATCATAAACACTATTATATAAATAATTTTTATATTATATTAAACTTTAAGAGAAATCATATTTAAAGAAAAAAAAAACTTAGGAATTTAAAGCGGTCGATTTTGGAGGAGTGTGATCTTAACATACGAATTCAGAATGTGTCTCTTTCAGTTTAGTTTATGAATAATATTAAAACCAACAAACTCTATAAACTAATTGTGGAAAGTATTACGAGAATAAAAAAAATAAAAAACAAAATTCCAGATTCATTTAAAAATAGTTATTGATTGGAAATAGCAATTTAACTTTCTGTTCGATTATTTTAAGGGTCGTTCATGTTTAATCTGGTCATTAGTTTTGAATTTTTCAAATGAAAAATTCAAAGTAATCAATGACCTTATATAGTTAATTTTTATTAATAATTTTATTAGTTTCAAATATGGAGTCTCACATTTTCTATTTTGTTACAAAAACTAATATAAACTAAAAATAAAAATATTTAATTATATATAAATATATGAGGTTTAAAAGTTCAATTTTTAATATTTTTAATTTTTTTAATTTTCTCGAATTCTTTTTACACCATTCAAACAAAAATTTAATGATACTATTTCCGATGAATCTTTTCTCCAAGATAACTCAAATTCCGCGTCTTTGATTAAATGAGTTTAATTATAGAAAATATTTATAATTTATATGCTTTTAGATACATTATTAGTATAATATCCTATGCAAATACTTCAATTAAATTTAATGTACAGATTTATTAATTAATAAATAAACAAAATCTTATTAAATATTATATATTAAGCTCATTAATTATATTACAAAGGATTTTTAATTGGATTCAATGGTTATCCTGATGTTTCAATGTTATATCATTATGATTAAATTAATTATTAAACATATTAGTAATCAATGATATACTTAAAAAAATTTATGATTCCTTATAAGCAATTAGATAATTTATTATTATTATTTTGGCCTAGAGAATTAATTAATAAATTGTTGGTGAAATCACGTATCATTGATTGAATAAATATAAGTGTTTTATGTATTTTTTTTCTTTTACTTTTAGTCCTTAATTCATACTTGAAAAGTATATTTTTAAAGATTATTTTACTTGAAGGGAAGAAATAAATCAATTTAATGTAAATAATGTATTTCCCTTCTTTTATATTTTTCATTAAACTGATTAACTTTTTAATAAAATAAATTTAAAAAATATGTATCAATTTTAACAAGTTATTCTTTTAGTTACTGTATAAAATAAAATAATAAATTAAAATTAAACCGCATAAACAAAATAAAAACAAAAAGTTTATAATAATTAAAATAATAAAAAAAAACGCACACATGACTCGTTCCTATTTCTTCACCTGTAATGGATGTCACGATCCAAAATTGAAATAAAATATTATTAAAAAACGGAACGGAAAAACTTATTAAATAACCATATACAATTAATAAATATATGAGAGGAAGTTACTTATTAAGCCTCAGTGATAATATATAACTATTTTAGTTTGATGAATATTTTCTCACAAACAGTTTAATTTATCTCTATTTTTATGAGAATATTTAGTAATAGTATATTTTTTAACATTACATTAATAAATAAATAAACGGCCAAAAATATTATTAAATATTTACATTACATATATTAAACGCATTAATTATATTATTTTTAATTAAGCGTAGCAGTCATAAAATTTTGTTTGATTAAATGATTAAATGATTTTTGCTATACATTTTAAAATAATTATTATAAAAGTGAATAAATTTACCGTGTTTTTTAATATCATAAAAAAAAGGAAACGGTGGAATCTATTATTAAGCAGAAAAAGCCATAACTCCGTCCAGAAGTTATCGCCATCACGGGAATGTGTATTACGGAAAAAGATGAAGAGGTGTGAGTGCGTGACATCGTTTTACACCATTCTTTTTCATGTAACAATCTACTCGTATGTATATACGTATTAGGTATTTTTAATAATTAAATAAATTTTATTTTATTCACTAAATATAAAGTTGGGGGCATTTAATTTGGTTGGAGAGGTGTTTGATTTGACAATGGTCACCGACACAGAGGAACACCTCTCAGGTTACGAATCAGCAAAACAAAAACTGTACAGTTAAATTAAACTTGTGGCATTCTCAAATTCCACATCATGTGGCTAACGGTTTCTGATTATTTCTAAACCCAAATCCTGTGGCAAATAGCGAGGCGCGTTATAATCCGATGGATGCAACAACTACTTCATCATGTCTAAATATAATATAACGGAATCAATCATTACGAAAAAAACCGCATTACTTTTCTAAATAATAAAAATAATTAGACAAAATAGCATAAATAAAGTTTTGATTAATTATTAAGTTTATTTGATGAAAAAATGGTAATAAATTAATGCATGTTTGGTGGGAATTGTCTATCCCATTCCATCTCTCCGCGTAAACCACTTTATTCAAAGCGTAAGCGAGTGAGTGCCAACTAAGTTTTTAGAAATAATAATAATTATAATTAATAATAATGAAAATAAAAATAGGGAATTATAATTTATAATGTAAAGAGTGTTGCTTTTTTGTGTAAAAAAGAATAAAAAAAAGAAAAGAAAAGCGAGTGAGGGAGAGAAGAAGGAATAGGAATAGGGAGAATCTGGTGGGGTTTGAGCTGTGATTTAGCTGTCCTTTTGATGAATTATTAAATTTAATTTTAATTTTAATTTGAATTTCATTTGAGGGTTCACTCTCTTTCTTCACACACTCTTATACGCTCCCCCAGGGCTCAATCTCATACTCTTCCTAAATCCCTAGAAACGCACATTGGTGTTGAGAGAGGAGAAATCTAAGAGAGGTGCATTATTTGGTGCAGATCTGAGGGAGTTGGAAAATCGTGTGGCGATTTCGTTCTTCAGATGCGGCATGTGAGATGAGGAAGAAAACCTATTCCTTCCATTTCTCACTTTCACTCTCACTCTCGCTCTTCTTCGTTGTGCTTGCGAACTCTCTGTGTTCTTCTGCAGCAATCTCCCACAATGGGCCTCTCACCGACGCCGAAGCCTCCTACATCAAACAGCGTCAGCTTCTGTACTACAAGGACGAGTTCGGTGACAGGGGAGAAAAAGTGACCGTAGATCCCTCTTTTCGCTTCGAGAACAACCGGTTGAGAAACGCGTATATAGCGTTACAAGCATGGAAGCATGCCATTCTCTCTGATCCCAAAAACCTCACGCTCGACTGGGTGGGGCCCAATGTGTGCAACTACACCTCCGTTTTCTGTGCTCCGGCGCTTGACAACCCTAAGATCAACACCGTTGCCGGAATCGATCTCAACCACGGCGACATTGCCGGGTACCTCCCCGAGGAGCTTGGTTTGCTCACCGACCTCGCGCTCCTCCACATCAACACCAACCGCTTCTGCGGCACCGTGCCGCACAAGTTCGACAAGCTCAAGCTCCTCTTCGAGCTGGATCTCAGCAACAATCGGTTCGCCGGGAAGTTCCCTGACGTGGTGCTGCGACTGCCGCAGCTCAAGTTCCTAGATCTGAGGTTCAACGAATTCGAAGGCACGGTCCCCAAGGAGCTTTTTGATAAGGAGCTGGATGCCATTTTCATCAACGACAACCGCTTTGTGTTTGACCTGCCGGAGAACTTTGGCAACTCCCCCGTGTCGGTTATCGTGCTGGCCAACAACCGCTTCCACGGCTGCGTGCCGGCTGGAATCGGCAACATGAAGGGGCTGAACGAGATTATTCTGATGAACAACGCGTTCAGGTCGTGCTTCCCTGAGGAGATAGGGTTGCTGACAAACTTGACGGTGTTCGATGTGAGCTTCAACCAGTTGTTAGGGCCTTTGCCTGAGGCCATCGGAGGGGCCGTGGGTTTGGAGCAGCTCAATGTGGCGCATAATTTACTCTCCGGGAAGATTCCCGAGAGCATTTGTAAGCTTCCCAATCTTCAGAACTTTACTTTCTCTTACAACTTTTTCACGGGCGAGCCGCCTCGGTGTAGAGCTTTGCCGGCTGCTGATGACCGCCGCAACTGCCTTCCGGCCAGGCCGTACCAGCGCTCCGCCGGACAATGTAAGTCGTTTTTGTCGCACCCTGTCGATTGCAAGTCTTTTAGGTGTAAGTCTTTTGTTCCTACTTTGCCACCTCCTCCTCCTCCGTCACCGCCATTGCCGTCACCGCCACCGCCGTCACCTGTTTATGTCCCTCGTACCCCTCCGCCACCACCGCCGGTATACTCGCCACCGCCTCCGCCACCAGTGTACTCGCCACCGCCACCACCTCCAGTGTATTCGCCTCCACCGCCGCCACCGCCACCTCCACCACCTCCACCGGTCTATTCTCCTCCTCCACCACCACCTTCACCACCCCCGCCTTCACCGCCACCTCCAGTCTATTCTCCACCCCCACCCCCACCTTCACCCCCGCCACCGTCGCCACCTCCGCCATCCCCACCACCGCCAGTCTATTCACCACCGCCACCTTCACCGCCACCACCCGCACCAGTTTATTGTGTGAAGTCTCCGCCACCACCTTCACCGCCTCCACCATCACCCCCACCTCCACCAAGTCCTGTATTCTCCCCACCACCACCTGTGCAATATTACTATAGTCCACCACCGCCACCACAACACTCACCTCCACCGCCACCACCACACTCACCACCGCCGCCACCACCCTCACCGTCGCCGCCAGTTTATCCCTATCTGTCACCGCCCCCACCGCCTCCTGTTCACTCTCCACCTCCGCCGGTCCATTCACCACCACCACCATCTCCTCCACCTTGTATAGAACCACCACCACCGCCTCCACCCTGTATAGAACCGCCGCCGCCTCCACCATCACCACCGCCTTGTGAAGAGCATTCGCCGCCGCCGCCATCACCCCATCCTGCACCTTACCTGCCACCGCCATCACCATCACCACCACCTCCCCCAGTTCAATACAATTCTCCTCCACCACCAACACCTGTTTATGAATACAATTCACCGCCGCCCCCACCTCCGTCGTCTCCGCCACCAGCCCCCGTTTATGAAGGGCCTTTGCCACCTGTCATTGGAGTCTCATATGCATCTCCTCCTCCACCTCCCTTTTATTGATTCTTTTGAGAACTTTTCTCCTCTAACCCTTGCCCTGTACCCTAGCAATGAAGAAAAACATTCAAGTTCAGTTCATACTTTTGTTATTATTGGTGGCCATTTCTGCTGTGCCCTCTTCTTCCTGTGCCAGCCGTGTCAAGTAAGTCCGCGACTCTCGTCGCGAAAAATAAAACCTGAGAGAACCAGAAAGGGTTTGTGTAAGGCTGCATGTGATGTTTGTTCTAGTATAGGAAAACAGAGAGGAGGTTACAGTGGATTGAGGTAAGAGGAGAAAGTCTCTCCATATTGATTTGAATTGTTATGGATATTCGAGTTGTGAAATAAAAATGGCAGAGAAAGAGTAGGTTGCAGAGAAAATGTGTATGTATAGGGATGAATTTGGAGACCATAATTCAGGGTTGCATTGCATAGAGAGTAGCAGCACTTTCTGTTGCTGCTGCTGCTGCTTCTGCAGGTTTGTGGAGTTTATTGTTATTGTCTCTCTTATATCATACTTTTTTTTTATTTAATTTTTTGTTTCTTTTGTTTTGCAATTTATAGCATAATTTAAGAACACTTTACATGTATTGATTTTCTGAATTGAGGTAATTCCTTTCTCGTACGAGTGTCTCCAAAATATTTCTCTACTATGAGAATGTTGTGTGTGCTTATGCTTCACCTGCCCATCTCTATCTGCATTTATGTGATGTTCTCCTCATTTCTCATTCCATGCCAATGAGATCAATTAGATAGTTCTTTCAATTCAAACTTTCGCCGCAATATGCCTTTGTACCTCAGACCTCCCACTCCACCACCATCTTTCTTTAAACTTTCAATATGGTTTTGGCCAACCAAATACAACCCCACCCAATCTCTGTTTCAATTGTTTTCAAAGATATGGATGAAGGTTTATGAAATTTTTATTAAAAACCTGATAATTAAGGTTAGGAATCTAATTATGGTTGCTGGTGTTATCAAAGATTATAGTTGCGGTTTGAAATGATCCTGAATCTTGGATCGAGGTCACCTCCACCCTAATTCAGGTTGTAATGGTGGTGGGACCTGGATTTCCATCCCAAGGAACCTTTTAAGGATGATGGCATGCCAGATTTCATTTTTTTAAGCCTTTCTTTTCACTTGATTAGCGGTATCGTTTAAGATTGCTCCCCATGTGCACACTTCCTTCACAGTAATAACTCTTTACATTTGAATTCAAATCTGTTTACGTAAACCACACTTTTCCACCATTGCAATTTTGGACATAAACACTGTTATTAACCTTGCCAAAACCTCCTTCACAGTAATAACTCTTTACATTTGAATTCAAATCTGTTTACGTAAACCACACTTTTCCACCATTGCAATTTTGGACATAAACACTGTTATTAACCTTGCCAAAACCTCCTTCAGGTTAAAACTCTCCCTTACCAAACCTTCAAACTTGCTTTTCCCCTTATTTTAACCCTTCTCTTGTTTCTTATTACCTTACCACATTGGGTGCCGAACCACAACTTACTTCTGGCCATAGAAAACGACAAGCTGCTTTTTCACACTCACAAACTTTGTTCTCATACTGTTTGAAAAAATGCTCAAATGTAAAAATACTTCATTTTCATTTACAAAACCAAAAGCAAAAATCAAAGTTTGTGAATTGAAACTTGTGCTTTCATTGAAATGGCTTTTGACTTTAATGACAAAAAAATGCTTTTGTCTTTTACTTTTTGTTGGTTGTGCCTCTTCTGTGCTACCCCTTTCATCACCACCTGCCTTCCTCGGGTGTTGTCCACTCAAACTTGTCTCACATAAAAGCAAAGGCAAGATGATTGTGAAACTTGTTTCCTACCACCAAAGATCCCACTCTACTATTTCTGGCACATCACTTCCAACCCCATTGATGTGAATTCTCCATATATTCCGTTAACCTCTGTACCAGAACTCAATTTGCATTTTTTCATTCTCAAAAGGAATTTCCCAAAAGCAATTAAAATTGGGACAACCAAATTTAGACGTGCCTATGTTAATAAAAGGCAAAAGAAGAAAAAATCATGAAAAATTAAGATATGCCCTACTTTTATATTATCAACCAAATGCTAAACTTATTGTTTTTGACAATAACTATCATAAGGATAAATATAAAGCACGATTTCTAAATTGTCAACACTGTACATTAAATTAAAATAAAATAAAAAACAATTATAATGGTAACTTCTTTTTCAACTCGTTTCTTATTTTACTCGTTATTCGTTTTTCTTTTCTTGAATTGAAGGACAACTTGTTCAACAAAGTTGGGAAAAAGGGAGATGGAATCCAATTATTTTGTTTGAAATTATTTGAAAAATGTAGAGTGGCGATAGGTAGCAGCGCTTTAAATATTTGCAGATAGGTGTCTCACAAAAGGGTGGGATTCTTTTAAGGGTGAGGAACAAGAGTATAATTTTTATTAAAATTGGTATTTAAAAATGATCATTAATACACCCTAATCCTTATTTTCATAGTACTTTTGATCAAAAAAGTTACAATTAATTTCCTAATTAATGTCTTGGAAGAACCAACTCTTGCATGGTGTCCAACTTCAATTATCATTAATGGGTTTGTAAAAGAAAATTCTTCAGGACATTAGTATTTATTTTCTTGCACCATTGTGCAACACATCAGTGCCCACATATTGGACCAGGAAACAAATTAGCTGGAGCCATGAAGCAAATTTAATCTCTTTTATACATGAATCTATTTCTCCTGTAGCATTTAACATGCATAAAAAGAATACCCCTTTTCAAAGTTTCTAGATTTGAAGGGCACTGTGGACCTGGGGTCACTTTCTCCACCATGGAAACCATGGCAAGTTAGATGAAAGTTGTATATACCTTGGTGGTTTTGGCTTAGAATTAATTGTCTATACCCTTTGTGTTAGGGGAAGGGAAAAAGTGGAAAGAAGTAAAAGCATGGAACTTCCACTTGCCCTTGCTACCTTTGGATGAAGGGGAAAAATTAGGAAAAATTGCAACACAAGCAGGGCATATCCCACCACCAAATGGATAGTGACGTACATGAAAGGGTCCCTCCATGTATGAATTCACATGGCCTGCAAAGGCTTTTCACATCAAACATGTAATGAAAAATATTAATGTTAGAAGTTGGTTGACTTGTTCTATGCCACAACCGGGACATAAGTATTCATTTAATTTGGCTTCAAGGACAGCCTGTGATTAGGTCAAGCATATTTAATGACCTTTCATAAAGTGACTCATCATATTCACCCCATTCTCACATTTTAAACAACACACAAACTACCAATATAAAGAGATAAACAACCTTATCAATTTGCAAAATACTTGGCTTTATAGGGAAATTTCTCTCTCAAATCAACTTAGGTTAACCACTAGTCTTTTCCATATGCCCCCACTATTTCAAATATTCCATTAAAAACAATGTAGTTTCTTTTCCCTCCCCTTCTTCATTCTTCATCATTTCAAATTACCCAGCTGGTTAAATCTTTAAAACTCAACATTACAAAACCAATCTTATCTCTAGTCGATGTGCGATCTTCAACACACTCAGATCTGTCATTTCTCACGTAAGATTAAATATTTATGTCTGGTTCGATAATGACCCGATAGCAGGTCGTAACTCTCGCCATGATAGATTCTAAATGAATTTGATACCATCTTAAAGAAGTGAATTTTAAGTCTAACTCAACTTTACAAAATCGGTCTTATCTTTGATCTGGGATCTCCAACAATGATTATATTTGAAGTCAAATTAGCTGTATTTTATTGCAATTTTACATAAAGATAAAAGACTACAACAAATTTGTCATGGTGGCAACTATAATTTAAAAAGTACACAAGTGAAATCCTTAAATATTTTGACATGTGAAAATGTTAGTTTGTGGATGAAAGAAAAAGGAAAAGAAAGAGCTAGAAAGACACATGAGAAGATGAAGGACATTGGAATGGAGGCAAGGTTAGTATTAATGTGGGTGGTGGCATAAAGGGGAGATTATGAAAGCAAAGTGAATGGAAGGATTGAAGTGTTTAAAAGTTGTAGGTAATTCATTAATGGATGAAGGGGAAGAAGGTGGGCAGTGGCAACCAATTGACATAGATGCATATACCTAATCATAGCCATTATTCAGGCAACACAAAATGTCAAAGGCTATGGTGATGGGTAGGGTTTTGTGTGCTCCAATAATAACACTTGAAGTAAGTAGCTATGGATTCCTTGAGCAACCCATTTTTCCAGTTCCCATTCTCTGCCAATCCAATAATTGAGTTAAGCACTGCACACACATAAATGAGAAAAAGAAGAAGAAGAAGAAGAAGAGGAAATAATAGAAAAGGAGAATTTGAATAAATTACCCTATGGAGAGTACAAAGTTTTGCCGCAATTGATGGGTCAATGAGAAACTCACCATTCTAAGGGAAAACAAAATCAAAAGAAAAAGAAAAAGATTGGAAGAAAATGAGACAAATTTGTTTGGATTTTGATGAATAAGACTCATTCAAATTTCCATTCTCAGATTATTCAATTCCGAGTTTCTCTATCATCAGAATGTTTGCTCCTAATTTGCGTATTTGATTAGTAGTTGCCATCTTCATGTCTCATTTATTATGTAATTCTATTCTCGTAATCTCTATTCAATAACACTATAAATACGTCTTTATCTTCCAATAACTATTTTTAATGTATCAAAAGTTAATACTATTTTTATATTTTCAAAATTCTGCATGAAAGAAACAAGCACTAATAAAAAAAAAATTAAATATGTTTTTAATATTTGTATTTCATCAAAATTGATTTTTTTTCTTTATCAATGAAATTATTGATACGAGTATTTGTTAGTTTTTTTATGATAGATTTTCATTAAAACCTTTATTTTTATATTTTCTTTTTTGTCTTAATCAAGATAATCAAACTTTGACTTCACTTTTTTATCTTTCGGACAATAAATATTAAAGTATTTAAAGAAACTTCAAATAATCATAACTTTGATAGAATATAGATCTGTTAGAAACAAATATGAATGTTTTAATAATATAAAATAGTATATGTTAAAAATTTATTTAATGATTTATTTCAATAATTTTTTAATATTTAAAAAATTTAATGTTTGGCCTAAAGATAAAAAATAATTTCGAATGATAGTATAGGGAGCCAAAACCTATTTAACCCTAAAAATAAAAATAATTAACGATAGTAATAATTATTGGATTAAAAGTAGTGAAAGGTGAGAGCACTCGTGATAATTTCGGCGTAAATTAGTGACCGACAAGATTCGCGTGATTTCATAATGTTTTGGTTTCTCATGTTTACACACGTGCGGTACGGGGCCCACTTTTTTTTAATATATTTCTTCTTTCGTTTTTTTTTTTTTTAATTTTTAATTTTTTTAGTTACTAAAATATTTTACCAATTCAAAAGTCTCCGATATTAATGCATGTTGGTAAAATCACATGAGAACTATAATTAATTCGGTTTCGAATTCAAACTCTAGACATTTTACTAAGTCATATATATTTATTGTATTCTTGTGTTAAAATGGTTAGTATAAGTGAGGAATTATTATTGTTTTTATTAGAATTGTAATAAGTTCATTTTTTTTTTAAATTGTGTAATTTGAAAGTTAAATGTGTATTTTAGATTGTATAATTTAGAAGTTATTTTTAGTTTTTAAATTACATAATTTGAGAGTATTTTTTTTAAAAAAGAACTTTTGGATGGTATAATTTCAAAGTTATTTTTGACTTTCAAATTGCACGATCGAAATGAGTTTCATTATCTTAAATGTCTTAGTCAACAATACTTATTTCGAGAAAAAAGTTATCTCCAACATCGAGTTCTTCACTAATAACATCATAATTTCACTTGTTTTCACAATTTTCGATGAAGGGGTTGTGAACGTTGAAGGCGATCTCAACCACCACTTACCATTTTTTTACGGAGAAGGTTGTGTGATTTTCATATTTCTCAATTTTGGATCATGCAGTTTATAATTCAAAAATAATTTTTAGATTGTCCAATTCAAAAACTTTTTGTATTATATAATCTAAAAGTAAGAAATAACTTATGCAATATTTTTTTTTCCAAAATAATACTTTTAACTTTTAAATTGAACCGTCTAAAAAAGATAAAATATGAATTTTCATATTGATAGTTACAAAAGAAATGTATATAAATAAATGTCTAACCATTAAATAAAGAAGTAATGGGCCTTCTTTTCTCAGACATAATTTTTACAAAACAAATATTACTTGTATGATACTAATTAAAATAACTTTTATGTGTTTTATAATAAAATATTAATGTAGTAATGGGCCTTCGTCTGCTCAGGGCTGTTTCTTCTTGCATCCTACCAAATTTCTTCATGTACCCTATTATTTTTGAAGAAAATTATTTTATCCTTTTTAAAAATGACTTATGGATTGTTCTTTTCAAAATATTTCTGGAATATATTTTCTGAAATATATTTTATTAACTTCATATTTTTTTTATTATTTTTTTTTATAAAGTTTTCGTGTTAGGCATCATTATGTAACTTGACATCTCAGCTAAGCTGACACCTCAAGTAACAACAATCATCTGCCATCACATAAAAAAAAATATTATTAAAAAAAAAAAAAAACAAAAATATGGGGGGACTAAACCAAAACCCATATGTTAACACAAACGATACATAGATAGATTATACCTATTCATAAGGAATTCTAAGAACAGACTAGGTGGGAGTCTATTATACCAATGAAAATATTCTCTATGAATAAATCCTAAATTAGCCAACTTATCAGCACACGCATTCCCTTCACGAAAAATATGAGTTACCCTAAACCTGATTGTCCCACAAAAATTAAGACAAGTATTCCATCGATTCTGAAGCATCCACGGAACATTAGTCCTAGCAGTAAACGCAGCACAAACCAAGGCAGAATCACATTCAAGCCAGACATTAGTAAGTCCCATTTTTTGAGCTTCCTCCATAGCATGTATAACTCCATAAAACTCAGCAACCAAAGCAGTTTAAACTTCAAGAAACGCTGAAAAAGCACCAATAAATTCTCCCATACTCCCACGAAAAATATCTCCACAAGTAGCAAGACCAGGATACCCCTAGCAGCCCCATCAGTATTAATTTTGACCCAGCCTGGTGAAGGAAATTCCCATCTAATAGGAAGAGGACGAAAAACTTTACCACTACGAGTCTTAATACCGAAAAACTTAATCACGTTGAAGTCCAACATATCATTCTTCATTGAAGCTTTAGACGAATTTCCCACTAGACAGGTTCATATTTATCAATTTGGAAATCAAAAAATATATTCCAGAAAAGATATTCTGTAATATTTTTTTTTTCTGAAAACATTTCTTTTTTGCATACAGAACTCCTATTCTGGAATCATATAAAACTCTGAAAGGATAATTTTTGTATTTTAAAGAATGTAGGGGTGCAGGAAGAAATATATAGGGGTGGAAGAAGAAACTCCCATAGCTGAGTTTTTAGTTGGGCCTACACTATTGAATTTTTTTTGTCTGTGACCAAAACTGATCCCAAAAAAATTTGAAAAGAGAGAGAGACTTCAAAACCTTAATACAGCTAATAATAGGTTAACGGATTACGTAAATATGTTTACCCAAAAAGAGTGAGAATTCATATAAAAAAATTAAAAATATTTAATAACAAAGGTATTTGGAAATTTTAATTAAAAAAAATTAGAATATATTTAATAATGCAATACTTCTTTTTGATGGTTTATAAATGCGTCATTTATAAATTAATGTTAATAAAAGAAATTTGAGTATAAACCAAATTTATAAATATCTCGTTATAAAATTTGAGTATTTATAACATATGTGTTGATAAAAAAAAAATCATTAAATAATAATTAATTCTAGAAAAAAAAAAATTTATTATATTAATTTTATCAAATACTATTTTATACACTTCTATTAATAATATAAAATAATAATTTTTTTAATTATAAAACATATACTTAATTAATATAATAATTAATTATTTTTTTAAAATTTAATTATGTGAGATATAAAATATAATTATAAATCTTTTAAGATTTGTGCTAAACTTAGAAGTTAGGCTTAATCTGTAGATAAATAATTTCATTGTTTAAATCATTTAATGACTATATAAAATATACATTTTACCAATTCCTCTATTGAATTATAATAATTTCTTATTTCAAATCCGATAAAAAATTAGACACGACATAAACATTAAAATACTTTTAAACTTCATCATTTCAAGTTTCTTTAAAAATTATTAAAACCCTTTTGAACTGGGAATTTTTTTTGCTGAGAAGCACTTAAAAACTTGTTTTTTAGGTCTTGAACTCATTGAAATTTGGAAACTTGAATAACCCCAAAGTGAATTTAGTCACCATTTTGTCTTCCTTTTTCTTCTTTTGCTAGAAATTATGTTTTTTTTTTTTTTTTTTCATTCTTAAGTTCTAGGGTTTATCCTACACATGTGGGTCATACCCTTGAGTGTGTTGAATAGGTAAATTGTGTGACAGAGGGAGACACAGAGACACAGACACAAAATCCTTTTCAACATGTTTAGATGTCATCGCACTTCAACTTCGAAACCCACATGATCATCAATCAAAACATGTTTCTTAGTTAATGTTAAGTCAACTTTTTCAAGCTTCGATATCAATTTTGTATTCAAAGTGTAAAACCACAATTTTTTCTTCTGAATTTTGCTTAAAATAAACTCAGGCTATTGATTATGATCACTAAAAAATTAATTTTATAAACTAAAAATAATTAATTACTATATTGATTAAATTAAATAATATTTTTTTAATAAAAAATTTTGATGTTAGGCATCACTATGCTAATTGACATCTGAGCTAGACTAACCCCTCAAGTAACAACAATCATTTGTCATCACATGAAAAAAGTATTATTAAAAAAAAGAAAAAAATATACAAAAATATGGGAAGACTAGACCAAAACTCATATATTAACAAAAATGATACATAGGTAAACTATACCTATTAATAAAGAATTCTAAGAACAAACTAGATGAAAGTCTATTATATCAATGAAATGATTATCTATGAATAAATAATAAATTAGTCAACTTATCAGCATACACATTCCTTTCCCGAAAAATATTTTTGGTTTTTATTATTGGTAAATAGTTTTAAATTTGTTATTTAATGATAATTGATAGTTAATTAAATATCCACTTAAAAACTATTTTTTAGTAATAAAAACTAATTTAGATATCAATAATTTTTTTATTTTAAAAAAAAATATTTAATTTAGTTAATATGATAATTTTTTTTAAAATTAATTTTGATTGAATGATTTACTAGTAGTAAATAGTCCTGTAAAAAAAAATAAGAATGAATTTTTGAAAATTTTAGTGAATGGGAAATTAATTTGGCAATTGCTCATATGTAATTTCTGAAGAGAGTAAGTTTTTAGTCAATATGAAGATTTATTTGTATAAATAACTTTGGGAAAAGGCATTTTAAGTCCACAATTCACATTTTTTCATTACAAAATTATATATCAATCAAACTAATGTTGTATATATAACTATGTTGAGATAAGTGTGTATGGCAAAGATTCAATCCATCATGTTATCAAATTCCAATAAAAAATGGTTGTTTATTTAAAATTAAATATTATATTAAAATTATTTAATTAAATTGGAAAAATAGGGATTGGATTTAAAAAAAAAATGACTTAATTGAATTTTTTTAAATGATTATTACTATTATTTCCAATGGTCTATATAGGACCATATCAAGAAAAAGCGTAATAACTTTCATTGAATTGAAATTGTCTCATTAATTAATACTAAATTTTGTTAAATATTTGTAAGATTAGTTAATGATTAGTGAATAAAGCAATCACCTATTCTTTATAAATCTATCTGAGGGGTTTTCTAAAACTATTTATTATTTTTAAAGCTAAATCCTAGTTTAGAAATTATTTTATAAATTTTATTAATAATAAAAATTACTTTATATATAAATAATTTTTTAATTTATAAAATATTATATACTTCATGGATATAATGATTAATTATTTTTATATCTAAATTAGTTGTTGTTTAATGTGTTGTTTGTTATATCTCAATTCCTATCCCAATTAAAAATTATAATTAATTGAGTGATGAATAAAAATTGAAATCTTGTAGATCTATATGAGTGAATTCATCATATATATATATATATTTATAACAATTTCTAGTAACCATATATATAATTGTACCATTCAAATAAAACATTGATATTTTATTTAATACTAATTTGAGCATTAAGTGTTTACAAGTGAATTCTCTTTGAACATGGATAATATTAGATAAGAGAGAAATTTTTCCCATTTGGTAGAGAGTAAATAAATAGAGAAAAGAAAAGAAAAAAAATGAATGTTTGAATGGTAAATAGCAAAAAAAGAACTTTGTTGCGTAGTGTATTGGTATACCACATCTTTCTTTCACGTTTTATGTATGGTTACTTTATGTACGTATTTTCCCTTCTCAATTTCGTAATGGTTTTTAATGTGAGTTATACATCTACACGTTATTGCCATCATCTTCACCAATTCTAAAGAATCAAATTCCTTCAACTCATCTTTTCCTTTGAATCATTACAAAACAGTGCGTGACCTAAACCAATAATCAAACTCGGTTTTAATCATTCACTGCAAATTATTATGTATGAGGCCATTCAAATTAAATTCTCATTTTAGGGTTCTTAGATAATATAGTTACTGAATACTTGTTCGATACATGGTCATTATTGTTTCCATAAATCTTCCAAAAATTTCTTAATATAAAATGATTAATGTAATTATTGTACGAAATTTTATTTCTTTCATAGTTGCCTTCTTAAACGAATCGCTTTGTTGTAAGAAGACGACTTTACTTCATAACCGCTTTCTTACACAAATCGTTTTGTTGTAAGAAGACGACTTTACTTCATAACCACCTTCTTACACGAAGCTTTTTGTTATCAACGAAATTTTATTTCAAATCTGAAGATTAACCTGATTACTTGTTTTAATCTCAATAGAGACTCATCATTATCTTATAAACAGATATACGCATATGTACACACTAAACAATATTTATTACACTCAATTATTCAAATGAAACATTAACTTACGACGTTTTACAAATACACCATATACAGTGACAGAAAATCGAAAATCAGAGACATCATTAACCAAAATCAACAACACTTTATAGAGTTTAAAGGGAGGATGGAAACCTTCTTTGACTTTTTTTAACTAGAAGGTCTTTCCTTGTAAATGCATTTCTTAAATATTTTTTTGCTTTTAAACATTTGCACACCATATAATAGAATTAATGATTTGCAAAATTAATTGTGTGGTCAGAAATAGGAGAGTTAATGAGAAAGGTAGCATTTTGAGGGCATTGTTGATATTTATGTGTGTGCCTATGGAAAAAAGATGATGAGTTGTTGCTTTTTATTTTCCTTTGAGAACTTCAACACAAATAAAGGATGGACAATGTGCTTTCACTGCAGAAATCCACTAATTTAAAGGAACCTTTTCTTTCCAACATTGGATGCTGCCTAATTCACTTACGTACACCACCCATGTTATCCAAGGACAAAACCAATTTGTGTTTGATACTATGTTGTCAAACAAAAACACAAAAATTAGTAAAAATTAATCACATTTTATCATCATTTTATAATATTATTCCATATACCGTTATTACAACAAAAAATAATTTTATACAATAATAAAAAAACCCTTGTCTAAGCTTAAAAAAATAGTTGTCCTATTAGATAATGAATTTTGAATTGATGTGTGGTTGTGATGTATATAAAGAAACTTTTATTTATTTAGTATAATTTTATCTCTTAATTATTAAAATAGGTATTTTTTTTTAAATTATTATGTAAGTCGTATCACCTACACACGACTTTAGTTAAAATTTGATTATACTGAAATCGTGTTATTTTAACACGACTTTCATTTAAATATTCTAAAGTCGTCTCATCTCACTTTAACATGACTTACTATTTCAATAATTTTTAATAAAAAATTCTAATAATTTTACTAAAAAATAAATCATCTCTACGAAAATTGCAATAGGAAATATATGGGATTAATAATGTATCAAATGAATATTGATTGGAATATATATATATATATATATATATATATTTTTGAACTATATAAACTAATATTAGACTGTCAGATTCTTTTAGATTTATTTTTACAGGTTGAAATTGATTAAAAATTACTAAAGTTTGATTCTTTAAACCTAATTTTAACGATTTTCTCTCTTTATTTTGCATATTGTTTTTAATAAATTTTAGTCAATATAAGAATATATCTTAAAAAGAGTGTGTCTTGTGTACTTCTTAACTATATAATAGTTTTTTTTTACATAATATATGCATATGTGTTAAAAGAATATAGGTTAGAAGTATCTATACTTGGTTAAAAAGATGATGTATATGATATATAACTCCCTCAAATTGAACACAGAATATATATTCTTTCAACCTGCAGGGAAAAGATAAGAAAAGGAGATTTGTTTTGAAGAAAGGCGAACAAATTTTAACTTTGATTAGTTATTAATAATAATAATCTATAACATAAGAATCTGGAATATTATAACTGATGAGATTGAGAAGTCAAAATAGGAAGAATAAAATTGAAGCAGCTTTTGGAAATGTCAAAAAAGTTACAGTGTAATGTTGCTACATGCACGCAACAAAAGATCACAGTGTTCATTATTGTTGTTTTACTTGGAAAAACATAATAGTATGTAGCATGAAACCAAATGATTGAGTTGGGCGTGAAAGAAACACTAGAATCTAATCTTTACACTCAATTAAGACCTGGATGGTACATGCATCATTACTATCCTCTCATTTCACCAACCTTCTTCTCTCTTTTAAAGTCACACCTTCTCACTAATTAGTTTATGTGCTAAAAAAGTTGTCTTATTATGACACTTTGTGTTCTTGTATGGGACCAAAAAGTTCTCCTCACTTCTCAATGTGTCTTCTTGATTTAGTTTTGGATTGATTTTGTTAGTAACTTTGTATGGAGCTTTTTGCAAAAAGATTTTCGATGTTTAAATTAGTGTTCAGTATGAAGTAATGAATGGTATTAGAATACGTATTTTTGTTTGGTGCTAGTCAACTTATTTATAGAGATGGATTGAGTCTTGAGAA
This sequence comes from Phaseolus vulgaris, assembly GCF_000499845.2. Taxonomy (NCBI): domain Eukaryota; kingdom Viridiplantae; phylum Streptophyta; class Magnoliopsida; order Fabales; family Fabaceae; genus Phaseolus; species Phaseolus vulgaris. The sequence goes on along the minus strand of NC_023756.2, from coordinate 46,575,324 downwards.
GTGTTGGACCCGATTAACACAAATATCGTTAGTAAGTCCATGTGGTTTTTTGGATTTGATTTTATAGGAAAAATTTGAATTTTCTCGTATTTTTTGGCAGGGCTGTAGTAGGTGTTTATGAGTGGATAATTGGCTGTAGTAGGTGTTTATGGGTGGATAATTTTTTTAATTGGTTTTTTGTCAAACTTTAGAATTTTGTTTGGATGGTTTGCTTCATGTTATAGTTTTTGTTTCCATCTAGATCTTGTTTGTTCCTTGTTGTTATCTATGTCCATCAGGAAATACTAACTTTAGGTTAGGGTCGATAAAAAAAATCTAACTTTAGGTTAGATTTCTTGTATAAGAGTTGAAACATTCTTCAAATACTCCAAATTATTTATTTTTCATTGTTCATAAAAAGTCATTGTGTTAGTTTGACATATTTTATTTAATATACATTATTGTAACAATTAAGTGGAAAGTTGCATTTGGCAACTGAGTTATATTTGAGTGGTGTAGTCGTGACTTGAGTATCATGCACCTTTCGATCATACAATAGTCTTTACATTAATTACCTAATGAATTAAGCCTTCTTAATTTCACTCAACTATTATTCTTTTATACCAAATAAAGAAAAAAAATATTTTTCATGTAAGGGAATGACCCAACACATATACTATCCTTAGTTGTTGATGATATCTTAAATAAAACCACTAAAGATAATAATTTTTTCACCAAGTATTAGATACATAACACATAAAAGTCAAGAGACAACTTTGCATAACATGTTCCATGTAGTGTGTTCATGCAATCATAAATTACCATTAGATGGTTGGTTTTTATTATAAGAATAGTGATAATTGATTGAAAGTGAAGATTTTGTTTTAATATTGGATAATGGTTGAAAAGAATATGTATATATGTGGTGGAAAAATGAATTGAATTGAAGTGGAAGAATAAAATGGAGTAAGAGATTTGTATGGGGAAGAATATATAGTTTAGCTTGAAAGGGAACCTATTGGGAGAGAGAAAGAGAAGATAGAAAGTGCATGAAGCTTGAGCTTACGGCGGAGAAAAGAAAAAAAAGAAGGAAAAAGCAAAGAGAAACCACCGAAAAGCAACCTCGCCACCTATATGTCGCTGTCTCACAACAAGTCTTAAGTGTCTCTGATCCTTCTTTATCATCATTTTTAAACACTCAAAACAACAACACAGTTGCACCAACTATTCCCTCTCTCTCTCTCTGTGTTTGGTTTTTTTGTGTCTCTTAATGAGAGAAGAAAGAGAGAGAGATTGTAATGGAAAATAATCATCATCAAAGCTTCTCCAAGAACCAACACCAACACAGTTCTTTTTCTGTCTCCATGTTATTACCTTATACTAGTTCTTCTTCATCATCCTCATCAATTCTCTTCTACAGTGATTCTGATCATCTTCAGGTACTGTTCATCATATTTTTTCATTGATTAATATGATTGATGTTATCTGAAGTATCAGTGCAAAACATGCCTTCTAAGCATGTATTGATCAGACTATTTTTAATAATAGAAATAGTAAGAATCAAACTTAAACCCCATCTTCAGTTTCTTACTACTTGATTGATTCTGATAAATTTTTGAACTTGATTCCATTGATTCCTGATGTTTTTGCTGCTATGTGGTTTCATGTTTTGCATTCTACTTTGTGAATGTTTAAATAGAGAAATTTCTACCTGTGTTTTTGTTTTCTCAGTTGTGTTCATTGAATCTTTATCGTTCGTGTGAACTGTTATTTTATAATGTAAACATTACTATAAATATTATAGATTATAGTTTGTAACAAATATGTACATGTGTATGGAACTGATGAACACATAAGTTTGATCGATTCTTGTTTGCTGAGAAAATCTGAAAGGGAAATTAACGAAAAATTGGACGCTTACTTCGAGGTATGGGAAAACGAATATCTCTTCCAAATTGTTCTCTTCTTTTAGATACTATTAAAGTTGGAAAATCTCTAAATATATATTATGTTCTTTATTTTGCTTCATTCTGATTTTAATTTTTTTTTCAACAGACAAATTTTAATTTTTTCACTCACCCACTTGTGCTTTTTTTATTTGAAATTGACAACTGTGGTCGATTAAATTATTTCTACATTTTAAGAATGTTAACAATGATGGTGAGATTATTTATTGAATTTTAGCAGTTTTTAAACTGAAAATGATTTCTTTTTCATGAAAAAGGTAATTATACGCTTTTCTTAGTTGTTTTTTTAATCCAAAAACACCTCCTTAGCACTGCCAAGGGAAATCCAACATCAAGATAGTTACAGCAAGTGACGTGAAAAAAGTTCTTTCACTTTCCTTTTTCCAACAACTAATAATTGAAAAGAAAAAAAACCCATGATAAACTTTAGCCACTTAAGAAGGTGGGGGTTAAAATGACAATCTAAAGACCATTTTTTTCTTCTTTTTGAACTTTAAAAAACAGTGCTTTACCGTTTTCCACTTCAACAAGGTGGAGGTTTCTGATTCGATGAAGTTCTGGTGAGACTTTATAGAACCAAGGAATGTTCTAATGAATATTTTTTTTCTGGGTTGGACTATTTTTCTTACAGAGTTGTATAAAGGGAGTTTCAATAATATATGGTAGGCATACCAAAAATTTTGGGGTTTAGCATTTAGTCTATGATGATAGGTAAGATAATGCATAGCATGAAAAGAATCTATGGCTGGTAGGACCAACTATAACAACTATTATTCTCAGGGTTACTTGAAGGCTAATTGTTGGTTCTTATTTAATTGTTTCTTCTGTTTCATTCGAGGCATGGAAGAATGTGATATTTAGTCTTTTGATGCATTGCAGTGCAGGGGAGAAGAATAGAAGATCTTGATTGGAGTGTGTGGATCATATTTTTGTGTCTGTGAATCCATTAATGCACAGTGTTGCATTGATTTGTTGAAAATTAGATAGAAGATGGAGAATGGGGAAAGCAACATGAGTAACCAAAGGTGTGAAGTGTTGAAGGATTCTTCATGGTATAGTCAATTCAGAAATGTTTGCAACCCTTGGTTGGCAAGATATGTGTATGCTTTGATTTTCCTAGTGGCCAATCTGCTGGCATGGGCTGCACGTGATGAACTTTCTAGCCTCACTGCTTTAACTCAATTGAAGGGTGAGATTGCTTCAAACCTTCATGAGCTTTCACATCACATTTAATTTTTTGTTGCTACTTTTAAATCTTGGTCATGTCAATGCCATGTGTATGATAGACAGAGTTTTCTTTCCAACACGTGCAAGGTTTTAAGCTGTTTTCAAGGTGGCATTTTTTTCATCACAGATCTTGATATTACAATATAGGCAATTCCTGTGAATGTGACAACAATTGCATGGACTCTTGGATTGGAGTAGTTTGCATGGACTCTTGTAATAAAAACAGAAAATTGCAACAAAAACTTTGAAATTTGAATCTAACAAGAGACTTTCAATAAATGTTTAAAAAGAGTGCCACAGTAAATGTTTGATTAGCATTATGTTGTTATGACACCAGTAACTTGAATTCTAACATATATTGAACCCACAGGAGTAAAGGGATGCAAGGTTGGAAAAGACTGCTTGGGTGCAGATGGTGTTCTACGTGTGAGCATGGGTTGCTTTGTATCCTTTTTCAAATTTGAATCTTTACATGCAAGAAATCTGGTTTGGTCAATCATTAATCAATATTGATGCTGAGTTTTTCAACCTTAATTCTTTATCAGTTGTTTTATATGATAATGTTTTGGTCAACTGCTGGTACTTCTAAATTGAAGGAAGGCAGAGATGAATGGCACTCAGGATGGTGGTTGGTCAAGACTGTTCTGTTGATCCTTGTGACAATATTCCCATTTTTACTCCCTTCTAAGTTGATTGAGCTCTATGGTTGGTAAATTGTGTCTCTGAAAACCCTCCAAGTGTTAATGCTTCCTATTTGATCTAAGAAAATGCTGCTTAGATTCATCCCTCTTAACACAGTTTTATTTTTTTTGGTCAGGTGAGGTTGCACATTTTGGTGCTGGGTATGTTTATTTTTCACCTCAACTAAATGATTGCAGTGTATTTTTGTCTTGAACTGATCTGTGATAGTTTTAATTTTCTCTATAATTTTCAGGGTTTTCCTCCTAATTCAACTAATAAGCATAATCAGCTTCATTACGTGGTTGACTGATTGTTTTGCCTCTGAAAAATATGCAGAAAGATGGTATGAAAATATTAAACTAGTTATGCTATTCTTCTTTCATAGTACAAAATGCCTTAAATTCAGTTAATCAAATTCAGTTTGCAGAATACTTGTCTAGTGCTCAAAATACTTCCTAAAACGTTTACACTTATCTTCAATTTTTGTGCAGCCAAATCCAGGTGATGTTATTTGCAACTGTTTCATATTTTATCTGCTTGGGGGGGATCATTTTGATGTACATTTGGTATGCACCACTACCATCTTGCCTCCTCAACATTTTCTTTATCACTTGGACCCTGGTGCTTCTCCAACTCATGACAAGTGTATCTCTTCACCCAAAAGTAAGTACTGTTGCAGATCTTTTGGTTGCTCAACTTACTTTATCTCCTGCCATAACTTTATGTGGAATTTATGTGTCTCACTAGGTGAATGCTGGCATTCTAAGTCCAGGGTTGATGGGGCTCTATGTTGTCTTTCTTTGCTGGTGTGCAATTAGAAGGTAGGAATTTGATATAGCTATGTAAGCATGCAGCTTCAAAATGTTTAGATTTTTGTTCAAACCAAAGGAAACATGGATGTAAAATCAAACCATGTTTTAATTTTCTTTAATTCCTTTCCATTTTTTGGCCTTTGTGATCCCTCTAGCTTTCTACTATCTTCATTTCTGTTGAATTTGACCTTTAGAACATATTTGTGTGTGCAGTGAACCTGCAGGAGCTGATTGCATCAGAAAGTCAGAACCTGAATCCAAAACAGATTGGCAAAGCATCATTGTAATATTTACTATTTCATAATTTGGACTTAATGTTTGAAATCTTCTCATATTAATGAGTAACATCAACACATTTTTATGAAAAAAATTATTTATCTTGTTACAATTGCTATGATTTCATTTTCTTAACATGATATCACTTTACCTTCTTATTGACTGACATTTGACACTGACTTTTGGCAGAGCTTTGTTGTTGCAATACTAGCGCTTGTTGTTGCAACATTTTCCACAGGCATAGATTCCAAATGCTTTCAGGTTAGTTACAGAATCTAAATTGAACTTCATTTTGACATCAGATTCTCTCCAAAGCATATCTAACTCATTCTCTTACAGTTCAGGAAGAGTGATCCACCAGCAGAAGATGATGTTCCATACGGTTATGGCTTCTTCCATTTTGTCTTTGCCACAGGAGCAATGTACTTTGCAATGCTATTGATTGGATGGAACAGTCACCATTCTATGAAAAAGTATGATCCCATCATAACATCTTGGATTTCTTGCATTTGCTTTTTCACCCAAAAGAAAGAAACACATTCCATTTCTACTCTGACTACTAATAGTCAAGCCATCATCATATACATATCTAGATTCCACTTAACTCAATAACTGTGTTACAACAACTGTGTTACAACCTGAAGCCTTGTAGTTGTTCTTTGTGTAACATAATATCATTTTGAATCCAAGCACTTAACTTGGTTATATCACATGTCAACAACAGTATCACTCCCAAAATTCACACTTACAACATAACCTTTTTTTACCTAGTTGCTAATTGTAGGTGCTAGTACAAGGTTTATATGAAGTTGGTTATTGTCTTAGAAAATACTTCAATAAAAAGTTATAATACCTATATTCTGCTGCAGATGGACTATTGATATAGGCTGGACCAGCGCCTGGGTCAGAATAGTAAATGAATGGTTGGCAGTTTGTGTTTATTGTAAGTATGATCTCATCTCAATTTTATCTAACCATAATCAGAAAAGAGGAATTCCACAAATAAATTTCCAACTCATTCTTTGGTATTGAGTGATGAAATGCATATGAATAGGGAATGAGACCTATTAAACTGAAATGGTACTCAAGACTTATAAATTTCTGCCCTTAGTAAAGAATGTATTAAAAAGTTTCAGAAATGTGTTTCAAGTATGGAGAATTTCAAACTGAGTGTTGGAAATCGCACATTAACTAGAGATTAGTGCATTTCATAGTACATAAGTGGGTGCAAACCTCATTTCATAAGCCGTTTTATGAGATTCAATTAGGTTTAAAGTCTGCTTTTTAATTTGATATCAGAATCATTTCGAACCTATCCGAGTGATTATTTGTGACATTTCATTGTAGACTCTTTTTAGTGTAATTTCTTGAGCAAAGAAGCTTTTGAATTTTTTGACAGTATGGATGCTGGTAGCTCCAATCATATGGAAGAGCAGACATGCTGATTCTACTACATAAGGACTTCCCTGTGATCCCACATTTTGGTTTTGAAATTGTTTGTGAGGATTAAGATCTTAAATTGCACTATATCTCTGCTGCACATGTAGTTGATTCCTCCAAGGGCCCCTCTCTGATAAGAAAAAGAATTTCCAACTGCTTGCAACATCCTAGAAATTTGAAGTCAGAAGCTATGGTGGTGGCAGAAATGTTCAGAAGTTTTGGATTTGTTACTTGAAGCTACTCAGTACCTGTTATGCTCATTTTGCCACCAAGGGAGTATAAATAACTCAACAGTTAGAGTATGCTTATCAGAAATTTCATTCATCATTTTTCAATTTCCCAGCTTCATACATCATTGTATGTTCAACACAAAGTGGATTACCATTTGTCTGTAACAAATAAAATAATGTCCAATCACAATCAATGAAACACAGTGTTCACTGTTTTTTAATATATATATAATGTAATTCATAAGATGATGTGGAAGCCATAGACATCAACCTTCAGCAAAAACAAGTGAAAGTGAATGGTGTTTGAAGCAGTACTAGTTCGATCTCTTTAAATTAGAGTGAGTTAATTTCTTACAAAATGAAAATAACTAATTAAAAAGGAAGACTCCTTAAAAAATTATAGAAGAGTTTTTAAATTGCTATTTAACCATTAACTACCAAGATTTTAACTACTAATTACTTTATATTTTAGAATTAATCTTTATTAGTTTTTTATAGACTAATATAAAATATAAAATATTAGTAATTAAAATCTTAGTAGCTAATGATTAGATACCAATCTAGAAATTATTTTATAATTTTTTTATTAATAATAGAAATGACTTTATATACCAATAATTTTTTTTAATTTATAAAATATCAAATATCTTTAGTTAATATAGTTATTAATTATTTTAATCTCTTAAATTAGTTTCTTTTGTGATATTTTTTAGCTAATATTTTTGTCTTACTGATTTGTTATTCCATATGTCCCCTTTAGTAAATTTGTTTTAGAGTGTTTTTGGTCTTTTTGCTTTTAACAATAGCTCTTATAAGTTTTTAAAAAATAATAAAATATATCTCATATCTCTCTAAGATTTACAAGTCTCATGAAGAACTTTAAAATATCATTAAAAAAAATCAATGTTTATAATTTTTTATAAAAGATATTTATATAAGTAAGTATTATTTTAATTTTAAAAAACTGTTAATAATTATTAAGGCTGCCTAATTATTAAAAGATATTTTTTAAATTAAAATAAAGTTATCGTGTAAATAAAAAAAATAAGTTAAGAACTTGGGTTTAATTGTGAGCATTCTTAAATCTTTCATGATATTTTTTTTAAACTTAAAAATAGTCACAAATAATTAATTTCTTTAAGTTTAAAGTTAAATTATTCATTAACTAAAACAATTCTTTTATCTAACTTCTACTTATGATTAAATAAAAGCTTGATACATTTTTCAACTAGAAAAAAATGCCTTAATATCCAATGTCACATCATCAAGCATTACCATTCCTTAGAAAAATAAAATAAAATATATATATATATATATATATATATATTTGTTATAGAATTTAAGAAAATATATATTAATAAATTGTTGTGTTGCATGAATTGATCTATTGAGTTGCAGTAACTAGTCAGTGTGAATGGACCTGTGAAGCCTGCATTTTGTTCTGAGTATGAACTTCATGTAAAACCAGAACTTTCATCCATGCAGAAACAAAAGTCCATGTGATTAACACACCTGACACATCACTTAACCCTTAGCATTTGTTTTTCAAAATTCTCCTTCTGCTTCATTTGAAAGCTTCCACTGTCACATGGACCAAGCTGTAGATGAAAGAGCCTTTATTTATCACACTTGTTCAATGATTCAATAATTTGTAAACACTTCTTATCTCATGGACTTCAATAATGCAATGCAATACATCACCTCCTGTCCCATCATACATCCAAGGTGAGGACAACACATGTCCACAGCTTCTCATTCTGGTCTTAATGCCTCTCAATTACTTGTTTCATCATTTGTCTCTTTTCCTTTTAGGATCTAAAATCAATTCAAAGTTCATGCACAACTCAGATAAAATCTGTGATAAATTCAACTGGAGAGTAAAAACTTCCACACTGAGTACAAATGATTGAAGAAAAAAGACTCGCATTACATTAAGGTTTTAAGTTAAAAACATAGGAAGAACAAACTGATATAAATAGACTCTAAATGACTCTGATACCGTTAAAAAGTGAACTTTAAGTCCAACTCAACCTTGTAAAACTGACTTATAAGTTAAGATTTGTACTAATTTATATATTATGAAATCTCCTTATCTCTTACTAGATCTTCAATAACAGTAATAAATCCTTTTAATATGTTATATTTAAGACTACAATTGGAGATTGTTGGTTGAGTTGTACAAACTCCAGTAGGATGAGTAATTTACATGATTGGAGCATAATATGAATAAAGAAGTTTGCATTATAAATTAAAACCTGTTAATTTTTAGTAACATGAGAAAACCTATTATATAATTCATGATAAATCACCCACATGGATCTACACACATATTCCTTTCCTCTAACTTGGGCTAAGCCTCATCACATTCACTGATAAAGCTTGTCATTTCTACTTCTGATATTGTGATCTGCGTTTCCTCCTTTACTTGTGTCCTCCTTCTTGATCATATGGTCCAAGTTTCACCTCTTTTAATACGACCTGTTTCATCCATGACCAAAATAGTCACAGAGACAACTCAAAATGTCTGTTTCTAGCAGGTTTGCCAGAGAAATATTACGATTTGATATATAAGCACCTTTGACAAATCCGTTAAATAAAAAGCAATCTTAAGATGTGAATGCCAAAACTTAATTTTTCAGGAAATATGAAAAAACCACATTTAAGATGTATAATCAAACACACTAATGATGTGTTGTTTGAAATTTATTATACTGTATTTTGACTAACAGAATATTAAGAAATGTGTAGTCTAATTCAATCTTATAAAACGTACTCATAGATAAAGGTTGTATACACTTATATACTATATACTGTGAAATGTAGTGATGGACGATCTCCAACACAGAAACTTGTTTTTGAAAGCAATTATGCTCTTCATCTTATTCAAATAATTAAAATTTGTGAGTTGTGTAAGATTAGTAATACTTTATAGTGACAATGAATGTCTTCCACCCCAGTTGGCATACTTCATTTTTAGTTTGGTCAAGTGTTTTTGGAAGTTCATCACATGACATTATATAACCAAACTGAATCTATTTTCTATTGTTATTCCTTGTAAAATTTATTGGGTTCTGTGCTGCTTTTGGCTTCCCCAATAAAATTTGACTTTAATCTTATTCGTTACCTCCACTCCCTTGTACTCTCTCTCCTCCCTAATATAAGATATTCCTACAACCCTGCTTTGGTTGAAATGAAACTCGAGACTTGTGTGGGAGGTTAGTTTAGTTTAGTTGTTACAATAGTGTTTTTCTTTAAACTGGATTTGCCTTAGACTAAGAACAAATCTTTGAAATGGGGAAACTAGGGAGGATGTTAGACACCTTCTGTCTTTCTTTTGGCTCAAACACCTGTTTCTGCATGAACTCCATGGAGTTTGAAGATGAGTTTGAGAAAAAGCCTTTGATTGTAAGTGCTTCTAGTGATCATAAACTGAGATTGAAGGATGTAGTAGATGGAAAGCAGACACTGGCTTTTCAACTGAAACCCCAGGTGAGGCATTTTTCTTTTGTTCTAACTCTTATTCTGAAACTTTACTCAAGTCTCACCTAATACAATAAGAATTTGTTGTTGTTGTTCCAACTCTTTTTTTTTTGGTAGTGAATTTTCTATTGTAACATCATAAGTCCTTCTCTTCTTCCAAAATGAAAAAGGAAACACATGTTCATTATTATATTAGATAGCTTGAATGGTTTAACATATACATGTTCTTATCCACAAAATATGCAGATAGTGACATTGAGGGTGTCCATGCATTGCTATGGATGTGCAAAAAAAGTTGAGAAACATATCTCGAAGTTGGAAGGTGAGCATATTACCTTTTTTTCTCCCCATATCATAAAGCAGCTTTCTAGAGTAATTTAACTGTCACAAACAAAATGAAGAAAAAAAAATTAACCATCAATGTAACTTTGTAAGTATGTAACATCACTGGAACTGATAGGCATGCCAGCTTTTTGCTTTATCAGTTTATCTTTATTTCCTAAATTTCATCACAAGCTAAAGCAAATTCTGTCAGATATTGATGAACACAGAGGGTTGCTCAAATGTCCACCACAGGATACTAGGATAGAGAATATGCTAACCACTCCTTTTGACAACATCTGCCATAAAGTCAACATTATTAATGTTTATTTTCAGTGTGTGTGCAGTGTGTTTGTATTCTTGTTTGCTTTGCATCTATTTGTATAATCATGATATCTGAATCCACATTCACCTTTAAAACAGGAGTGAGCTCTTATAAGGTGGATCTGGAAACAAAAATAGTAGTGGTTATGGGCGATATTCTTCCCTCTGAAGTGTTGCAGAGTGTGTCTAAGGTGAAAAATGCAGAGCTTTGGAAATCTCAAGGTAGTAAGCAATAGTTTTGGATTGAAGAACCATCTTCATCAGATTCAACCAAAAGAAGATATTGAAATAGAATTAAGGAGCTCTAATTTTCTATGTGTCCTTGTGGTCTTGTATATAGTGTATCATGTTAAGATCTAATGTCTCTTTCGGTTTGTCTTGATATCTTTTAACACATTTGTCAAGATTCATATCTAAGCCAATTATCATTGGTGATTAAAGTTTTCACCTAAGTTTGATCAAGTTGTTCCATAAATATATGTCATACTTTGCATTCTCTGTTAAAATGTAGCAAACTCTTTTCTCTTTTGAACCTTCTTATTCTTTTAACATTCTTTTTAGCAAGAAACCATGGTATGTTTTTCCATGCATTTATGATATTAGTCAAACTCCACATAACACATGTATCTCAGTTTTTCATACACACACTACTATCTCAAACCATACAACAATTTCTGGTGTTTCAAAGCTTTTGTACCAAAAGGTACCTGACGAGCCAGTCTCGGATCGGATCTAGTAATCGATCGATCGAGTCAAAGAATACCTCAAGTTATGCAATAAATAATAGTAATGACAGTTACAATAACACTTAATGAGTCACATTCATATATCAAAATATGCGAGAAATATCTCCGACAAATCAGCTAAATACTGATTAACTAAAAGATGTTATAAATATTCTCCAAATATTCCAATATACCAATATACCTCCTATTAATCAGTCAATAACTGATATCCAACTCATCATGGCATGTTCATCCCAAATAACAGATATGCTTGCTGCTGAAATTGAAAACCAGTGCTAACTGGCAGTGACCATAACTTTGAGGTCACTGATATTATAACAAGATAGACAGTTTTAGCAGTAGAGTATTCAAAGTTTGACTTCAAACTCTTCTGGGTGGACACTGGCCAGTGATGTTCATACTTTATATTATTAAAGCAACAAAAATCTATGGTTATTGCTTCCAGAATAATTAAAAGGAAGATCCATTATGCACTACTTCTATCCTAGTTTGAAACTTGGAATTACTGAACAAAAATGTGTCCCTGGTAGCAAACAAAATAATTGTATCATGGCCACAGACTAAAAGAAGCTTAATTGAGTCAAAAGCAAATGAGGTGAATAATACAAATAAAGCACAAAATGGTTTTCTCACATGCCTAATATATTCATCACCATTAAATAAATGTATGATTTGTACTTTGCCTTCTTGCACAAGTATCGCTTTGCATCACAATTCCCTCTGTCATCAATCATCAAAAATGAAAAGGAGACAGCAAAACAAATGGAGGAAAAGAGAATGCATCTCTTAGTTAGAGGTCTAAATTTGTTTGTAGCTGATGTGGGACATGTGCAAGTTTTCAAGAGCACAAGGGACATGCATGTTTAATGATAGTTTGAGAGGTCCAGCTCTGTTTTGCTTCTCTAACTTGTTCGCCAAGTGAATTCAATCACCTCTCTGTTAGAGATAAGACAAGACTGATTCATAATATATAAGTGATGTAAACCTTATTTTACGAACCTATTTTGTAAGGTTAAGTTAGACTTAAAATTAATTTCTTAAGATGGTATTAAAACCATTTAGAACTTATCATAGCCACATGTATAAAATAATAAGTTACATGTATAAAATAATATCTTGATCATCTGAGATTCCAATTTATAGATCTCTTTGTTCGAGAAATCAAAATAAGAGGATCGAACTATTTCTTTTGACTCTTTTTCAAATTTGATAAATGTTGGTTGATTGTTTATTTCATTCTAGTTCGATAATTCAGAGTATCATTTCCTATTTGATACCTTTGAATTTCATATTCAAAGTTGCAATTGAATCCATTCTATACATTTCTTAAGAGTTTGTGAATTAGACAATTGTGGAACTATTTATTTTTTGTAATACTAAAAATTCTTTGTTAATTTTACTTATGAAAGAATTGAGTAACATGTCATCATATGCATAACCCAAGCAATAATGAGCTTAATTTTCCTTATAAAAATTCAATTTTGAACTCTCATCCTAAGAATAGAAATAATAAAAGGCTAAAATAAGTATGTCCCCTTATTAGATTTGTTCATATCTTTACATTCTTAATAGGGTTTGATGGAATTAAAAGTGGTAAAAATAAGTTGGATTGACTTCTTTTGATTTGTCCCTTCATCAACTTGTTAAGAAACAGGTTAGAATGAGGTGACTTAGAGTTGAAAAATATCCATACTATTTATAGGCTGGTTAATCTACCAAAAAATATAAAAGAGAATTAAAAAATTTAAATTATTAAAGAAAATAGTTTTAGATTTTTTGCGAATTATTATCCTTTTCAATCATCCATCTAATAGTTTTTAATTTCATATTTTATTTATTTATTTATTCCTTTTGGACACATTTCAGAGATGTACTTGAAATAAGCAAAGATCCATATCATTATCCATGTCATCTCACCATGCGTGTCCAAAATTAGAAACTGATAATTGTACATGTTTGGGCCGGGCTCATTTCATAAGTTGGGCCTCAACAAAAAATTCAGGGCAGTTTCTTCCTGCAGCCTCACAGTGTTATGCAAAGACAAACTTATCCATAATATTTTCTAAAAATCCTAAAATGCACACAACACCCACACTCTACTCTTTTCTCAACAACGACGCTACTTCATCTCTTGACACAGGAAAGTGTTTCTCTTGGTAGTGATCAGTGGTGTCTCCAGCGACTTGGTGGTGGTTCGATAGTTTCTCTTAGCGATTCTTGATTTGGAGAAGAAGGTAAGAATTATTTTTTTGTTTACAAATCTATAGTTTCATTTTTATTGTAGATTTTGGTTTCCACAGTACATATGTTATGATTCCAAACAGTGGAATCTGTTAGGTTTACAAAACAGAGAATCCACACTTTATTTTTTGTCTTTCAAAATATTAAATCCACAAAATTTTCAAATTGGTGCATCCGTAAATCTTCCAAATTAATAAGTCCAGTAATTTTCCAGATTTATGGATCCGTAGTATGTTTCCAGATTTTAGAATCCATAATGAAAAAAAAAATGCATTCCAATTCAAAAATCCATAATTCAAAAAATGCAGGTGTCTTTTTTCAAATAAAAGGTTAATACTAGTTTTGGAATTTAAAAAACTATGGTAGTGCAGGAATAAAAACGTAGGGGTGCAGGAAGAAACTCCCAAAATTCAGTTCAGGCCCAATTCTGTGAACCGAAAAGTCAAAAGAGGAAGTCGTTTTTTCCGTTGAAAGATACTTGCATTGATTCGCACAATAAAAATCCTCCTCCAGAGTCTCGTCATTATCGTGACAGATATCAAAATTCACAAATAAAAAAATATAAATATAAAAATATCTCTTTCATTTATTCATAAGAACAGCAGAGAAAATAAAATTTAAAAAGAAAAATTGAATCAAACGAAACGAAAACGCAATGAATCCCAAAATCCTCTTCCTGTTCGCTCTTCTCCTTAATCTCGTCACCAATTCGCTCCAAAACCCTAACCCTAAAACCCCCAAATCAACGCCGTCGCGGGCTCACGTTGAGCTCCTCAACTACGGCTTACCCTCCGGTCTTCTTCCCGCCGCCACCGTCCTGGGATACGCCGTGAACAGGACCACCGGCGATTTTACTGTCAAACTCGGCGGCGCGTGCAAAATCACGCTACCGCCGGACAACTACGTCGCCACCTACTCCGACACCATCAGCGGGAAGATCGTGCAGGGGAAAATCGCGGAACTCGACGGAATTAGGGTTCGCGCGTTCTTCAAGTGGTGGTCGATCACCGGAATCCGCTCCTCCGGCGACGACATCGTCTTCGAGGTCGGCATGGTCACGGCGAAGTATCCATCGAAGAACTTCGATGATAGCCCCGCGTGCGAGGGCCAACACTCTTCTTCATGAAAAGGTTAGTTGTTTTTTCTTCATCGTGCTCAATAACCTTGATTACTAGTTGCACGCATATGTAATTTGCTTTTATGTTAGAATATGCGAATTTTATTGATAAACTTTTAACTTCTTTTTTAGTTGTTAAATTAATCGGAAATAAAGTCTGACATGACTTTTGAGGACAAATTATTAAATAATCAATCAGAGTTCGTGGCTCAACTAATCTTTACATAAGATATAATCGAGTTCTTCAGTTTATG
Source organism: Phaseolus vulgaris (assembly GCF_000499845.2). Taxonomy (NCBI): domain Eukaryota; kingdom Viridiplantae; phylum Streptophyta; class Magnoliopsida; order Fabales; family Fabaceae; genus Phaseolus; species Phaseolus vulgaris. The sequence continues at coordinate 46,560,229 of NC_023756.2, read as the reverse complement.
AAAAAAAAGTTTAATTTAGTTTAGACAATAATAATTTTTAACTATGTTGTAATAGTTTCTGGATTTACAATTATGCTTCTCTTTATCTTTTTTGATGATTTGGTTATTCCTTTTATTTTGTGGTTTTTTTTGTTGTGATGTATTGTGAATTTGAATAAAGTTTTGGATGGGGATAGAATGACAGAGAGAGCTCCACTGTTATATGGTTCTTTCATTTTCATGTCTTCAGATATTCCATGATTGTCTTTTTATTTTACAAAAGCAAAATGATGACATGTGGCCACGAAAAATAATAAAAATTTACTTTGTTGGTCTCTGTTATATCATGAATCTGATTAGTTGCTTGCTTGTGGTGGATGTGCTCATTAGAATTGCAAACCAACGTTGTTATTTTTCTGGGTTTTAGTGTAGTTTTTGGGATATAGTATTTCAAATGTCATCATTAAGTTTTGGAGAATATTGGTTATGTAATTTCGTCTGTGTTAATGTGATTATAAGCATAACAGTTATTATTAATGATTTTACTTGGTGTGTAAGATTTGACTATGTTTTATCTTTTGTTCCACGTGATGTATTAACTATGCTTTCTTTTCTTTTTTGAATTAGTTCGTATCAGACTTTGAAATTATTCTAGCTTTTGACTGTTTTCACTTTTCATAATACTTGATGTCACCCTCAAAATTGTAAACATTCCTGCTTGTATTAAATGTAGAAAATTTTGAATTTTGAATTATTAATTATTTTATAAAATTTTGGTACATTGTCAATTTGTTTCGTTTATATTATCCTATTTATGAAAAATAATTGGCGTGCATTGGTAGAATTTAGAGTTTATTTATTAGTTCACTTCTTTGGTATAATTGTTTCTATTCTATTCTAATTAGGTAACTTGCAAAATAAATTCTAGCAATTAGGTGGTGTAGGTTCTGAGCCTGATATCTCTTAGCTTTCTATTGGCACTGGCAAATGGTTTTGTTGACTGTTGACCACCATTCAGATATTGTTTTTGGTTTTGTTTCATTGCTAGCCCACAATATTTTTTGAGATACTGTTTCATTGCTAGTACCATTAATTCTCTCAGTTAACTGTTTCCTTGGTTTTAACATTTACAAACTGTTGGCATATTTCTACCTCTTAAATTTGTTTGGTTGCAGATTATTCTGCTATTACTTGTCTTGTTATTTAGAAACTGACTTGTTTACTTAGTTAGGTTCACTTGATTAGTGACAATTACTTCGGATTTTGTTTGGCCATATGAGTTTGAAGCTCTGTATAAGCTTTGAAGTATTATTTGCATTTGCTTGATTTTCATATATCTGTTTATGTGTGTCCCAGTCTCTTGCTTTGAGTCTCTGGTTCTTGTTCATGTTTGACCATTGAACTTCAAAATATTAGCCTTGATGTGACTTTTAGAAATCTTCCTTGGATGAAGGAAGAAAACATATTCTGATGTCTATGACTTATTCCCATCATAAGAAACTTGATGCTAAAGCCATGCATGGTGCCTTTGGTTTGTGAGATGTCAGGTTTTTTTGTCACTAAATCTCGTTGATATATCTTGTTTTAGGTGCATTGATGAAACAGGTTGTTCTGAAGTTGACTTATGAATTATACTATTTAATATGCTATAGTTATCGTCTTTATTTTTGATATCTTATCTTCCTTTATGCATGCAGGGTATTAGCTACTTATTCTGAGTCTTCGTGTGTTATGTAATGAAATAGCATAGCATCCATCAGTGTCCACTAAGTGGAGATAATTTAAAATCACTACTATTGTGTGTAATATTACAAGCCTAGTAATACTTTTACACAGTCCTGTTTATGCTAAGACGAATCTACTTTGATATCACTTGATGCTCACAATACTCGTTGGACTCCTGAATATGACCACTTTCTACGTTTCTTCTTCAATATTCTCTGCTATCCAATCTCTTTTCTTGCACTCTAAATTACACAATGTTATAAAAAGTTGATTGCTTTCCCTTTCTTTTTTTCATGTTGTCACATGACAACAGATGATTGATTGATGACAACAGATGATTGTTGTTAATTGAGGTCTCAGCCTAACTCTGATGTCAAGTTTTATAGTGATGCATATCATGAGAGTTTTTATAAAAAAAAATGATAAACTTTTTGTATGAATGTGTATATATGATTGAATGATATCATAGTGCACAACAAATCTATACCGTCACTATTTTTTAGTTAAATTTTCTTCAATTAAGATTGAATTTAGGATTCATTTTTTTAAATAACTTCAATAAGTTTTTTATAAGCTCTTCTAACTGTTCTAGAACAATATATATCATCTTAAAAGTATTTTTCAGTACTAAGCTTAATTTGAAAAAAGAAAACAAATTTATTATAAAAATATATTTTTAGAACAAAAAGTTTAGCTCTATTTAGTGTGAAGAAATGTTATAGTGAAATACCTGGCTAGGTAATTAGTAGTAACTATTGTTTCCGTAATTAGTATTAATGCAAAAATATTTACCTAAACACATGTATTTGTCTCACATTAAGTTTTAGTTAAAGTTAATTGATTACAGGACTATTTAAATTCCACCTAAGTTTAAAATATAAATGTATTAATAAGTAAATGAATATTTCGTCTTAGTTTGTTTTTTTAATAATAATAATAGAACACGTAATATAAGTCTTCGTTTTTAAAATAAAAAAAATAAAAAATGGATATTGAAATGAGTATACAGAATAAGCTATATTCTTAATATTAAAATTTTAAAAAATATATAATAACTAAATATATCAAGCTTAAATCTTTTATTTTTATAAAGATTAGAACAAAATCTAAAATCTTATACAAACTATTTGAATTTGTTTCTCACTTAGTCTTGGTTATTTTACAATTGAAAAATATAAGAAATAGAAAATTTCATAATTTCTTATTTTGTGAACCTTTTCTTACAGATATTTTATAAAAATTTAGGAACGAAAGGTTGAGATTTGAGTACATTTCCATTCAAAGTGACTTTAATAAAACTAAAGTTGATTCAATTCGTTTTATTAAAATTGTGTGAGTAAAATTATATTAGTTTAAACATATGTTGATAACATTTTGTTTAACTATTATAAAGGACATTAAGATATCTATGAGGGAAAAGTTTTATTTTGTAAAATTCTAAAACATGTTATCTTATATATAAATGTCAATAATAAATTAGTTCACTATACAAAATATAAAGATAGGATCCGTTTTTTTTTTATATTTTAGTGAAGTATCTTTGATATCATGCTTAAGCATGAATTCTTCTTATTTTTTTATTTTTTTTGAAACACTTAAAAAAAGTAATCTTATTAGTTAAATTTAGAAAAAATGGTATTATAATTTTTCTTAGTAACATTATTTTATTATTTATCGTGAATTTTAATTCTTTTTTCATTATGATTTTTTTATGTTGTTATTACGCTACCTATCTTAAAAGAAATATCTCAATTCCTTCCAGTTAAAATAATTATTAAATATATTAAACTTGTTTTTCGGTATATTGGAGATACTCGTAAGAGTCTAGTTTAATTTTACTAGATTTTTGGAGTGGATTCTAAGTTTTGATAGAAATAATAATAGAGATTTATGTCATATTTTAAAATATTTATTAATTACATATACATATAAATAAATGTTTATGAATTATAATCCATGCATCCTTCAAATGTTCTCCTACTCCTTTATCTCTTTCATTTTTTATGTGACATTTCCCCAATTATTGGTATCCTAAAATATCTTTGGAGGAAATAATAACTAAATATGATAAGATTCTCATTCTTTTACCCAACTTAGATTGAGAATTAAGGATAATTTTTAAAAAAAATTAATTTTAAAAGTACATTAATCTTATAAATCAATTTAGATTTTTATATATTATGAAATATTTTTATTTTTAATCAATATATCACCAAATTAATAAAACTTCGTGATAAATGTAAAGTTTAGGTTAGATACAACAAATTTTCACTATAATAAATTTTACATGATTTAAATATTATATTAAAAAGTAAATTTTCAACTTAATTTAATTTTATAAAATCAATTTAAAAATAAGATTTTTCATTTATATGCTACTGAAATATTTATATAATATAAAATACTCTTATACCTAAATTCTCCAACCACTTCATTCACTTTTGAATCCTATAGTATTAGTAAATCAATTTACACTCTTTCAATGATTGTCTCTGAAATTATTCACTACGATGTAATTAATAATAGCTTGTGACTAAAAAAAAAACACTACTTATTTTCTGATTTCATATAGATTGGTAATGCGATGGCTATAATCACATTTAACTTAAAAACTCTAATTTTTTAACTACCAATTTCTTCCTAAAAACGTTTAAATAATCATATCCTATATCTTTTAAATGTTTTTATTTTCGAAGATAAATGAAAAACGAAATGCATTTGTATATATTTTGGTTACGAGGAATCATAAATGGAAGAAGATATGGTGTAGTGTGATGCACCAAACATCACTTTTTGTCTCCGACAATATTGTCTAAAATTAAAAAATAAAATAAGGTGAAGAAGAAGAAATAGCTAATAATAATAATAATAATTATTATTATTATTAATCAATAAAAAAAATGGATAATGTTATTCTCACGCGCGCAGTGGAAAGAATGAAGAATTGAGGTATGAATCACGTCAGAGAAAACTGCTTAATGTAGCTTTTTCTCTGCTTCTGCACCTGCCCTAAGGTCCCACTCATCAACTTTTCTCTACTTTTTCATTAATTATATTTTATTTTCATTTTTTATTTTTGTCTATATTTATTAATTGTGTTTATATATATGTTAATTATACGACACTCAAAAATGTGTATAATTTTTATATGATACGGACATATTTTTTTTTATAATAATGTAGGATATACGAATTTATATATTATATAATTATAAATTATATAAATTAATAATAAAAATTTATGTACATAATTATATGTATACGATAGTTTGTTCAAAATAATTTGTCTTTTTATAATTATAATAAAATTTTATTCAATAAATTTGATGTTTAAAAAAATTAATGTATTTTTTAAAAAATTTGTGTTCTAACTGTATTAAAATTATCACAAATTTAATAAATATTTTTTTAATTAAACACTTAATGATATATATTTTACAAAGATGTTTGATGTCTAAATAAACATAATATTTAAGAGAAATGTATTGCATGTGTCACGTATTATGCAATGTTAATGAAAAATGTATTTAATTTTTGTACGACCATAATTAGTATATTACTGTATGATAAGTAAGTAGGAAATAAATTAGATGAAAAAAAAGTTAAGTTTAATTAATCAACATTTTTACCCTGTCAGTGCTTTTTTTTTACCCTTTTCATTTGTACTCTGATTTTCATGTACGGTGTATCAGTATATTTTTACATGATAAAAGTATAAATTAATTAAATAGTATTAAAAGTAGAAACTCTGAAACAATTTATCTAAATAAATAAATTTATTAATACAATAAGTTGTGATTAAATATTATACAAATAATTGCATTTTAATTTACACTATTTTTTTTTATCTTTCTTGTTTAATTACTTATATATAGTTTAATTGGATTAAAGAGAAAAAAAATGAGTAAAAAAATTGTGGCCAAATATCACTTGAATAAAAATTTACCGCTCAAGAGAATAATTATGATATTAATATCTTTAACTTAAAAGTTTCTCATATGAATTCATAGCTTGAAATTTTAATGATATTATCCTAACTCAAATAAAGATTAGAATAATGCCTCGAAATATACTAATAAAATTCTTACAATAAAACTATTAATTCGTGTAAATTTTTAAGATGAAACAACTCTAAAAAATTACCTTATTTTTCAAAACATTGTTATAGACATAAATCAAAACCAAAATTACCATTCAAAATCATTTCTCAATATGATCTATCATAAAAAAAAAAAAAGACATATACCAACAATCCAAAATTTTCATTTAGATAATACCATAAAATTTCGAATTTTAAATCGTCAAATACTATAATCCAAAACTTAACAAGAAAAACTAGCATATAGTCTTAGTTATAACATGCAAAAAAGTTATTTAACTATTTCACTATTATTGATTTTTAGTGACGAATGCATCACACAAAAACATAGCACGTGGGTTTGAAACTCACTAACAGGTTAAACATTATATTTAGAACGTAGAAATTATAATTAACTTCTTAAAATTATATTTAATCTAATAAGTCACATCTAAAACATTGTAAAATCAAACATACTAATACCTTATTACGTAAAGGAGAACATATTGTTTTATAATTAAGTATTTAATTCAGTTTCTACAACGAATTTGCAAGAATAAATATTTTCTCAAACATTTAATTTTATTAAAAAATATTTTACCCATACTTTTTTCAATTAAAAATGTAAAGAGGGACCATTTCAATGTCATAGACAAGTTTTGATCTTTGGCGCAACGAAGTTATTGTTGTAAAATCGTATGAATATACGAATATATATTGTAAAACAGAAACAAAGTATGCAACATGGTATGTGCAGAAAACCTAGTTGTTTAGATGTTGTTGGAAGAGATCTCAGAAGTGCAGTCGAAAATGTCGCGCGACGTTGCCCACTCCACCCTGAATCATAGTACCCTAAACCCTAAACGTTCATGTCTTCGCTATGGTGGTCTTGTGGAATCTTGTGAACGTTGGAGAACGTTGCAAGAGTTGTGGGTGGTTGGCTCCTCTATTCACGCGGATCTTCCTCCATCTCCGACAGCAACCATGACCACTCATCTAGGACTTAAAGATGCGGTAGTTTTGAGTTTCTTTATCTATAAATAACGCATTTCATCCACTTTTTTTACGCAACTCCCGTTTATAGTTTTCATCTTATTGAGACTAGACATAAGATTAAAAACCAAATTCATACGAAAAACACGAATGAAAAATATTTGTTATGCATAAACGGTTTTTTCCATCCATACAAGAACAATTACAATATACATTTTTCACATATAAACAAATAAAACTAGAAAGCTTTTAAACCTTTACCTAAAATAATTTGGCATGGATGTAAATGTAAAACGTCCTATTCATTACTTTAATCTATTGACTTTATTAAACTTTTAGTTTTTTAAGGAAGAACTTTAGATATAAAGTACATGAACTAAAAATTAATTTAATTGAAAATAATTTGTGCTAGGTTGAGTAGGTTATTATTATTGAGTTCAAATCTTTTGGATGAAAAGTACAGCTGTTGATGAGGTTTACGTAAAACTGAAGCCAAAACAGTTGCAATACACACACTTCTATATTTTTCAAACAAAGCATAGGGGTATTATTGTCCATACACCTATTTTCAAAATCTCAAATTTTTTAAAAATAAAAATACGTGTTCTCATGCATAAAAACTTTTTATATGATTTGATGTTTCTATTGTTCTTAGTTTCTTTACATAATTTTAATTCGATTCTTATAAATACATTGTATCATTAAAAAACACGTTACATTTATAAAGATTAAATTACATATATCTTATATATATGCCTTCTGTTCTTGTTGAAATGATATATCTAATAACATTACACGCATTAAATTAAAAATAGTTGTTAAAATACATATATTGGTTTTTAGATTTTACCCATTTTAATTCATTTCACTTACTTAACATGTTATGCTAAAAAAATATTACTCAATGTAATTTAGTGGATCATCTAAATTTTAAAATAATTATCTTCACATTTTTTTTTTTAAATATTCTTTAATATTTTATATTTAACAAAATTATGCAATGTGAGTTAAATAATTAAAAAAATATTAAAATTTTAAATTAATATTATTTTTTACAACTCATTCAATTTGATCCATCTTAACTTATTTTATAAATAATAAAATTCAACCTAATTTATTTAACATGTTATTCTTAATACCAATCCAAACTAATGTATTACTTTATTTAGATTAAGAAGACGATAGGTGAAGATTTGATGAAATAAATTTAGAGTGATTTGAGATAAGAATACGATGAAAGTTAAGTTGTTCATGATGGAAGGAAATTTTATTTTTCTTAAAATATTAAAAGTATAATTTTATAAATTTATTCTTGTATTTGAAAAAAAAAGTGTATTCAATCGTATGAAAAATAAAGATAAAGATAAATGCACTATGATTTACGTGGATATTATCTCATTTAAAATAAAAAATACAACAATATTTTTTATGTTTAATAAAATATAATACATCATAACTTTTAAGTGTTATACCTTACCTTATATTATATATATATATATAAAAGAGTTGAATTTTGAAAGTTATAAAATAAGAAAACACATTTTCCAGTCTTATAACATGTGTGAGATGAGATCCCATTGATAATTTCATAAATTCCAATTAAAATAATAATAATAATAATAATAATAATAATAATAATAATAATAATATTTTTCCAAAACGAAATAAGAAGAAAAAGAGATTGGGAAAAACAGCGGCAGCAGCTGACCTGACTACACTATCCGTACGCATGCACCCCCCAAAACCGAACCGTTCAAACTACCGCCATCCCACGCGCCCACCTGGCGCGTCACTTTCCCCTCCTCAAAACGTGAACGACTCGTACAAAACCAACCTCTTCTTCTCCTCCTCCTCCTCCTTCTCTCTCTCTCTCTCTCTCTCTCTCTCTCTCTCTCTCTCTCTCTCTCTCTCTCTCCATCGCAACGCAAACTAACAACAACCACCACCACCAACAACGTTTGTGTCTGGTCGTGTTGTCTTGTTGGGGATTCTTCATGGCAACAAACCCTTGATTCCTCTCCCCATTCTCACCAGGTCAGTGATTAAGCCTCTTTTCCTTTTTCTCTCTCTCTTTTTCTTCGATTCCTTTTTCTCCGCAGATTCGTTCTCGTTTTCCCCCTTCCGACCTTCCTTTTCCCACCTTCACGTTCGCCTCGTGATTCTCGCGTTAATGACCTCTTTTGTTCTTTCTAATTTTCCTTATTCCATTTCTAAAATTAAACGAAGTAATAATATGGACACTCTCTTTGATTTTTTTCTTCTGCTTTCGTTAATGCACCGCGCGCAATGCCTGTTGGGAGAACGATTAAATCGTGATTTGTTTCCTGCGCTCTCTCTTCAGCTTCACTTTCGCATTTATTTTTTCTCTGTATTATTTCTTTTCCTTCGCAATGTGTTTGAGTCAATGATAATAATAGTAATAATATTAATGTTTTGTTTTTATTTAGCTGTTGAGTGTTGATTGGAGTTGAATCATTTCCATGATGGAACGTGGATTGGAGTCAAATGGGCGAGATAGTACAGCTGTATTTGGAGTTTGATTTTTTTTTTATATTTTTAATTTTAGATATATATTTTTTAATTTTAATGGTTGGTGTCATGTACTTATGGTTTTGCGTTCTGAATGTCTCTGTTTATTATGTTCTTGTGTTCTCAAATTGGTGTATTTGAAACATGGTAAACTGTTATTTTCTTATTTCTTTAAGGTAAATGATAATAGATGAGGTATCATGAATAAGTGTTTGAGAATGGTTGTTTTTTTTTCCGAAAATGAGTTGGAATTTGTGTGATGCATAGCTTCGACATTACTAAAATGTTTCATTTTTCTATTCATGTGGGAATTTAATGGAGGGTTGCTCTTCACAATAACTTAAGCAGCCTTTTAATGCATTTTTTCTCTGTTTGTCAGAGAAGGGCCATTCTGTTATAGTGTTGGGCACTTACAAAATGGATCTAGAAGACAAGTTCCTTGCTAAAGGTGTGTTTTTGAGCTTCTTTTTGAGTTTGTTCTCTCAGTAGTTACAAGTTGCAACATTCTGTTGTGTTTGAAATATTGTCTGGCTGGCTGAGCGAGGGCTAGTGTAGTTTTCTCATCCGTTGACACGATTTAAAAAGGGAAGGATGCATGCTGTGTGATTTATTTAATGATTATGTTATTTTATGTGTTTTACACCGACAAAATCACTGATACATACATGTGAAACACATGTACTAATGTTTATGTACAGTTTCAGTCCACTGTTTGGTTTAAATATTGGAAGTGGTTTATTTTGGAAGGCATTTTGTTACTTGATCATTTTATAGCCCGATGGTTTGTTGCCTCATTACTGTGTTAGTGTCTAACTGCTTCATCAACATTTCTTTTCCTTTTTTGTTGGCTAAACCTTAACTTGAAATTTGTTTGGCTCATTTGATGTCATATATGCTTGAGGTCTTATCTGTTGGAACTTTCTTAGAGTCAAGGATCAATGTTATATCAGAATCTCAGATTTATAAATGCTGAACACATATGGTTACAATCTAGTATTTTTCTATTTTTCCTCTGTATGGTATAGCTTTGGAAAGTAATTGTGGCTATGGGCCGCAATGCAGCATAAAGTTAATGTAATTCCTATTCTTCCTCTTATTTGTTAATTGGAGTTATATTATGCTAAATAAACAATACTGTATGTCCTATGTTATGGGGAAATGTTAAATTCTGTGATATCTTATTAAGGATAATAATAAGGAAGAATTATGTGGCATAAGATGTACTAAAATTTTCAGCAATAAATTAGGTAAGGCTACGAAGATTGTCTTCAAAACTAATCTGGGTTTTCTTTTTAACTGGATGTTTATTCTGTTTTTTCCTGTTATGTTTATTCACAATATGAATGTCTATTATTTTTTCCCTTTAAACCTTGGGGATATGAATTTTGATGTACCAATGATGTTCTGCTTTTATCATATGAAATGAAATTATGAATATTAATGCATTAATGTGTGTTACTGCTATGGATAGAGTATAGTTAGATGGAATTGAAGTACATATAATCCTCCCAACTAAAACATAAACTGCAGAATTTGATGGTATTATAAATGCTAAGAATTGGGTGTGATTATTGAATTTAGTCTTGTGTAAATTGCTCCTCAAAAGATGATTCTGTTGTTCAAATTGTCTTGTCAGTTAACAAACTTAATTGATTTGGGAATTAAAAGTTTGGCTGAAAGTACTTTTGATACTTCTGTATCAATTACCTTTAGGGAGAACATTCCTAAATATACAGTTCATTCTACAAAAGATGCTTTTTTAAAATGCATTACACTCCGATATTATTTATATCTACTCATTTTATCCTGACAAGGCCTTTTTATAACAAATTTCGCTGAAAACTTCTATGGGATATCATGGCCATAATATTTCACATTAATCTGAAATGGATTTGATTTGTAAATATTCACAGGAAAATATTAAAGATGAGCATACAGTATACTCTTTAAGCTAAGAAAATATTGCCTCTTCTGTCCCTAGTTGTAAGATAAATTAGAAGTGGTTCCTTTTTACAAGACCCAAACCATAATGTCTCTTGCATTATTTTTTTTTAGTTTAAAATACCCCTAACTAAAAACAGGGAGTGGTTGTACCAGCAAATTATTAGGAGAGAGAGAAATATTAATGACAAGAGCATTTTTTGAGATAAAATATAAATTTTTGGACAAATTTATTGCTATCTACTAAATAACCACTTTCTTAATCTTGATGAAATAGGTAATTGGATTTTATAAATAGGAATGAGGGAATAATTTATGTATGTATTGAGGACCAAATTTTCAAATATCAGCCAAGAAAGATCAAGATGAATAAGTACACATAAATGGTTGGATAGAAGAAGAATACATTCCTTAAAAGTATTTTGAATGGTGCCCGTGAATCAAGATTTGCACTTGTATTAATTAAGATATCCATAATAAGTTGAAAATTAAAGCTTTAGGTCTTTCTCCTTTTCCTGCATAGTCTAGTCTATATAAAGGGTTATTCCAAACTATAGCTGTCGCGCAATGCCCTTGGACTCCTTTCAGGATTTGCTACATTGTTTGTAGATGCTCCTTTAGCATAAACTCTGTCAGGATATCTCTTTTCTTTTTCTGTTTTCCATGGTAGGGAGGATGTGGTGCTTATGAGGTATTTACTTTCTCATTCTCAATAATCCCTGTTATATTTCCTGTATTTAGTCTTTTAGGTATTTTAAGTATGAGAATTCCTGATGTGTGCATACAATTATCTGTCATCATGTCCTTGTTGTGTATTGTCAAACTTTTGGTGAGAAGGTCCGATCTTTATTGTTTGGAATATAGGTTAGAGATTGTTCTATAGTTTTAACTGATTCAGGTAGCTCACTTTTGTCACTCCTATTTATCTAATGATAAATTGTGCATTTCAGCCAGGGGAACTCGATTCCAGGTCTTCTGCTTGGTTGTTATTCATCTTGAACTGAAGTAACTTTTTTTGGTGTGTGTCTATTCTCTTAAATGCTTAATTCATTTCCTGAATTAGTACGATATTAGTATCTGCTCATAATTTTGACATTGATGTTTTAAATTTTCTCGTTGCTTTTTTGAAGTTGAAAGTGGTAATGAATTTGAATTGATTCTGTCCATGCAAAGAGTAATGCTTTCAAAGACCATTATTGTGTTTTAATTAGGACGATACTTCTTGATCACATGATAAATGATTTAGTCTAAAAAGCAAGAGTCAAAACAGATTTATGTGGCATTATTTGGAAAATTGTGCTAATGCTTTTGAATTTTATTGTATTTGGAATGTGAATTAATGGTTTTCTCCTGAATTAACTCTTTATAGGTTGGCTCCATTTAACAGCACTGCTTTCTTATGTTTATGATTATGATCTTAAGTGTTATTATCACTTTTTTCTCTCACTTATGAAATGTGCATTATATGAATTTTCTGAATCTTGTAGAATCTTATGCTGTGCTACAATTCCACGATGTGCAATTTTGTTTCCCATTTCTGAGTGCATGAAATCCTGATTTTGACTACCTTGATCTGAACGATGTAGTCAATTATTGGTTTAAGTTCTTCGGTTCAAGATTGAAATGCTCCATGCTTACCCTTTTATTCATATCTTTGGTGGAAGTGGAACCTGTGTATAATTTATTATCTATTGCATTTGTTATTGCTCTGGATTAATCTGTTATTGTTGTTATTTCTCTTCAGTTGATCAACATCTATACCGGACTGTAGGTTTTGCTGTTTACTCTGGTTAGATTTTCCTTCTGTTTCCACCAGACTTACTTTTTATTTGGTTTTTATTTCGGTCCAGTTTCTGGTGTTCAAAGCCTTTCATCTAGTGCACAAAGTACTCCTGAAAAAAATGGTCATTCAGATGATGCTTCAAGAAGTTCAGAACTACTTCAGGAGTTCTTAAAACCTGGTCTTAAGAAGGAGCTTCTACGAACTTGCTTTGATAAGGACGAAAAGAACATTTCTTCAAAAAGCAGGATGACTGAAACTAAGTCAACCAGCAAGATTGTCAAGAAACAGGACTCAAAAAAAGTTTCTGGTGTCAGCAATCAGTCTTCTAGGAAGCAAAATCGCAAAGGAGAAAACCCTCTGCGGTTTGTACCAGTTCCTGACCCACCTAGTGATTTTGGACACTCAAACTCCTGGATTTGTAAGAATTCTGCTTGTCGAGCAGTTCTCTCTAAAGATGACACATTTTGTAGAAGGTGCTCTTGCTGTATTTGCCACCTTTTTGATGATAATAAGGATCCCAGCCTTTGGTTAGTATGCACATGTGAATCTGCTCAAGGGGACTCGTGTGGATTGTCTTGCCATATTGAGTGTGCTCTTCAACATGAAAAAGTTGGAGTTGTTGATCACGGACAACTGATGCAATTAGATGGTGGTTATTGTTGTGCATCCTGTGGTAAAGTTACTGGGATACTTGGGTGAGTAATCTTCTTTACTTTCCTAATTATTGGTGTTTTACCTGTTCTTTGTATCAATATCGAATGAAGCTTTGATTAAACTTTTCAGATTTCTGTGTTTATGCTGTGAAATATCAAGCATGCATCAACCTGTACTGTGTTTATAACTATATATTCCATGTTTCTTTTGTCTCTTGTCCATCATTCAGACATATTTGCAACAATGAAGTAAACTTTAACGGCTACTGTTTATGTTATCAAAGACACTTTATCAGTACTTTTAATTTGGTTGTGAAAGAGAATATTGTGGTGTATAAAACATTTAAATCATTTTCTACTTGTGTTTGTGACTAAATTTGTATCCTACGTTGGTATAATTGGTGACTCATGTTATATGCTGGCAGATGTTGGAAGAAGCAGCTAAGCATAGCAAAAGATGCTCGACGTGTGGATGTATTATGTTTCAGGATATATTTGAGCTACAGGCTTTTGGATGGTACTTCAAGATTTAAAGAATTGCATGAAATGGTAAAAGAAGCAAAGGCTAAACTGGAAACTGAAGTTGGTCCAGTTAATGGGGTTTCTGCCAAAATGGCACGTGGGATTGTCAGCAGACTCCCTATTGCTAGTGATGTCCAAAAACTCTGCTCTCTTGCTATTGAGAAAGCTGATGATTGGTTGGCCACTGTTCCCAATGTAAATCCAGAATCCAGAGGTTGGAACTATTATTTTTTATAGTAATATATATATATATATATATTTATATTTTGTTTGTTTGCCTGGCAATTTGATTTATGTATGGTATATGATGAACATTTGCAGAGGGTTCACTTCCCGCTGCCTGCAAGGTTGTGTTTGAAGAGGTGACTGCTTCCTCAGTCAAAATAATTTTAATTGAAATGTCAAATGCATCTTCTGGGGACATTAAGGGATACAAGCTATGGTATTACAAGAGCAGGGAGGAATCACACACTAAAGATCCTGTTTGTGTTTTTCCCAAATCTCAGAGAAGGATTTTGTTATCCAACCTCCAACCTTGCACGGAATATACTTTTCGGATTGTATCTTTTACTGATACGGGTGATCTGGGTCACTCTGAGACCAAGTGTTTCACCAAGAGTGTTGAGATATTGGAAAAGAATTCATCTTCATCAGTGGCTGTGAATAAAAAAAAGGAGAACCTTCAAGCTGAATGCAATTCTTCTGGTTCCAAATTGGAGCCCAATCCCACATCAGCAGACTCTGGATTTAAGGTTCGAGACCTTGGGAAAATCTTGCATCTTACTTGGGCTCAAGAACAAGGTAGCTTTGAGGGGTTTTGCTGTGCTGACAAGAGAAATTGCTGTGGGCAGAGTGAAACTATCAAGCCTAGCAAACCACAAGAGCAGTTGCCTTCAGTTTCACGCGACCTTGATCTAAATGTTGTTTCAGTGCCTGATTTGAACGAAGAGCTGACACCTCCTTTTGAGTCTTCCAGGGATGAAGATAATGGTTGTACCTTGCAGCAGGCTGTTGAGGCTGATGATGATGCTGCTTCTCATGATTTAGACAAAAATTTAGCAAGATCACATGGTAGTGGTGGTTCGCAAACATGGAACCATGGACAAACCGGAGAAGTTCCGGCTGTTGACTCACGTGGAGACGCAAGTAGGAAAAGAAAAACTAGCACAAATGAAGAGACACATGACTGTGACAGCACTTTGATAAATGGCTCTCCTTTACGCCCTTCTGATGGTCCATTCTCTTTAGATGAAAACTTTGAGTATTGTGTGAAAGTTATTCGCTGGCTAGAATGCCAGGGTCATATCAAGCAGGAATTTAGGTTGAAATTGCTGACATGGTTTAGTTTGAGGTCGACAGAGCAAGAACGAAGGGTGGTAAATACTTTCATTCAAACTCTGATTGATGATCCTAGTAGTTTGGCAGGGCAACTAGTTGACTCATTTTCTGATATTATATCCAACAAGAGGCCAAGAAATGGGTTCTGCAACAAGACTGTGACATCAAGTTAAGCCTTTGGAATCCTGTTACATGAGATCCCTAAATGCTTCAAGACTTCCACTATTTCAAATCACCCTGATTGTTTCTGCCTTGTAAATGCATTTTTTATTGCTCACCGTGATTCATTTTATTGGGACAAGTTTTTGTCCTGCTAAAAGGATTTGCATTGATGATTGCGCAGACAGTAACTCATTCATCCTTGAAGTGAAGAAGGATCTTTAGACATCAAGTCTCAGGATGTTGAAGGCAATTTGCTATTTACTAAATTACTGCAATTATTTATCAATTATGAATTTAGTCACAGTAGATCCTTGAAGTGAAGAAGGATCTTTAGACATCAAGTCTCAGGATGTTGAAGGCAATTTGCTATTTACTAAATTACTGCAATTATTTATCAATTATGAATTTAGTCACAGTAGATCATTATTAGTGTTGAACTCTCTTCTCATTACTTCATTTGACAAGCAACATTGTGATGGCTGATTTATTCATCCCGTCATTCTTTTGTTATCTTATCTTTGATGTTTTGTCACTCTCTTGTACCATGATTATCTTCCTGTGGGTCTGTATTATGTAAACCTAGTGCTCATGCACACTCTCTTAGTTATTATGTTGTAGGTCTGAAGCCACCATGAATAGTGATTAAACTAAGCTGATAACATTGTAGTTGTATCCAGCTTCACACTGTTAAAA
This sequence comes from Phaseolus vulgaris, assembly GCF_000499845.2. Taxonomy (NCBI): domain Eukaryota; kingdom Viridiplantae; phylum Streptophyta; class Magnoliopsida; order Fabales; family Fabaceae; genus Phaseolus; species Phaseolus vulgaris. Next base: position 46,543,833 of record NC_023756.2, on the reverse strand, counting down.
TTAAGGATATGTTTTCTAATGTTGTAGTTTCTACACTTTTAATTCAAACTTGAGGATAAAAAATCTAAGTAAACTTGAAAAATATCATTTTTGATTTTTTAGAAAATGAATCCTATTTTTCATTTAATTGATTGTGTACTGATGAGAGACGTAAGACGGATACCATGTCTCGGTCTTTATCAATGGGTTAATCGACACCACAAATCCAATTATGTTTAGTTAGTAAAGTTAATTAACAATCAAGAGTTACATAATACACTTTTAAACATGATTCAAACTCTCTAACCTTGTCTAATAAGCATGACTTATTAGGATAATATAAATAACACAAATTTCAAGAAGCAGGGACGTCAATGCTTTGACTATTTGTCGAGTTGTAAGTCAATGCTTTGACTATTTGTTGAGTTGTAAAAATATCATTATTAGAAAAGTAGAACCGTCGAGTTGTAAAAATATCATTATTAGAAAAGTGAAAATGATTCTAATATTTTAAAGATTTTGATAATTAAAAGTATTCCATGCTTCTATTAATTTTAAGTAAATTTTTTAATTATTAATTCTTTATCTAGTGTTCATACTAGTACAAAGTTAAGTTAAAATATAAAGTTTACTTAAAAGAAATATAATCTAAAACTATAATTTAGATATTTTAATCAACAAGGATAATAATTATATAATAATTAACAAACCTTGTTTAACTTATATGCTAGACTAAATTTCTTAATTTTTTTATAAATATTTCACACCTATAACAATTAAAAATAGACAATTGATTCAAATATTGTATTTACCCATTATTTTACATCAAAATTAGTACGTGATTGAGTTTTTCTTTTAAAAGTATTATTATTTAAAAAAAAAACAGATGTTCTAACCTTATACAAATAACTTTGTATAACTTTATACATGTTCATGTAAATAACAATTTTTTTTAGATAAAGTGAAACTATTTCAGAATATACAATCGATTTTTTTTTTCAATCTAATGAGTTACTGAATTATTAGATGACATTCATTGTTTTTGAATTGAATAGTCTTTAAAAATTCAAATAAAAACTGATAAATTACCACCAGTATTCTTAAAAAAATAATGAAATAGAAATATACAAAGAATCAAACAAAACATAGAAACATAAACCAATCATAGACCCATAATAATAATAATTTAATAAAATTAAATGCATGTTCATTATCAATATAGACTGAAATAACATGGTAAAAGATATATACAGAATGGAAAGTTTCTTTGAACATTCTACTGTGAAACTGAGTAACAGCCGTTATCTATGGAGTTTAGTAACTGTTCTTATTATCACTTTTAATTAAATTATATTATTACAAGGAATAAGACAGGAAGGAAGTTAAAGGTGGTTATTCTTTCTTCTTTGTCTCACAATTTTTCACATTCCTGTGTGTGAACTTTTTATTATTTGATTTAACAGTGAGTGATAGTAAATTAAATCTGATAAAGTTTATATATATATATATATATATATATATATATATATATATATATCATAAGTAAAACAAGCACACAGTAAAAAATGCAAGACAAAATTTTCTCTGTTACATATTTTCAATTTTGAATTTAAATTTCAATCAATTTCATATAGCTGTTGCAAACTGTAATCACCATACAATTATGTATCATATTTCATAACTGACAACTGCTTTTTTTTTTGTTGGCCTTCTTCACCAAACCTTCACTTTCCTTTATATGTTCTCAAATCCTTTTCTCTTTTGAAATATTGAGAGAAACATATTATTTGAGTTCTTCATTATTCAACAGTTTTGTGAGTGCATGTTTCATCTTTGGTTGTATGTGATATTTGTTCATGTTATGTATGTGTTTGTGATTGATTTAACTGTATTATGTGTTCACTTTTGCAGAGTAAACAATGGCAAACCAAAACCAAAATCAACAACAGAAAAAGCACAAAGAGGATTTCTCTCTGAAGGTGACAACTCCAAACATCAATGCTGGAAGAGTGATCGGTGGTGATAGGCTCCCCGCTTCATTTGACTTGGTTGAGAAAATGCAGTTTCTGTTTGCTAGGGTGGTGAAGGCCAAACGTTTATGTGCATCTCAACCTTGCAATCCTTATGTGAAAGTGAACCTTGGAAGCTTTACAGGAACAACCAGATGCTTGGAGAAAAGCACTACCCCAGAATGGAACCATGTCTTTGCTTTTTCCAAGGATAGGATTCAAGTACCAGTTTTGGAATTTGTGGTTTGGAAGAAGAAATGTGATGACCCTGATGAGTTATTGGGTCGTGTTGCATTCACAGTTTGTGATGTTCCCATGAGGGTTCCTCCTGATAGCCCCTTGGCACCACAGTGGTACCAGCTTGAGAATCAAAAAGGGGTGAAGCTTGAAGCAGAGTTGATGTTGTCTGTTTGGATGGGAACTCAGGCAGATGAAGCTTTTCCTGAGGCTTGGCATTCAGATGCAGCAGAGACTTGTGGTGAAAACATTGCTCACACTCGTTCCAAGGTATATATTTCTCCTAGGCTTTGGTATCTTAGAGTTAATGTGATTCAAGCTCAGGATTTGTTGCTCAAACTTAAGACTGGTAATAACTCGGATATTTTCATCCAAGGTGTTGTGGGGAACTTGGCTTTGAGGAGCCGTTTTAGGAGTAGTAGTACAAACCCCATGTGGAATGAGGACTTGATCTTTGTTGTGGAAGAACCCTTTGATGATTGTTTGTTAGTCACAATTGAACAAGGGAATTACAACAAGCATGAAAGGGTGGGAAGTTGTGTGGTTCCTCTGAAGAATGTGCAGCAGAGAACTGATGCCACTCCACCAGCTAGTGTGTGGTACAACCTTCAGAAGCCAAAGGAAAACAAGTGTGATGAGAAGGTCAAGTTTTCAAGTAAACTTAACATGAGGATCTCTTTGGATGGAGGGTACCATGTTCTTGATGAGGCCACTCACTACACCAGTGATGTGAGGCCATCATCTAAGAGCTTGTGCAAACCAAGTATTGGTGTTCTTGAATTGGGAATCCTGAATGCTGTGGGGCTCTCTCCAATGAAGAAGGATAACCGCACTGATGCCTTTTGTGTAGCTAAGTATGGTCCCAAGTGGGTGAGGACAAGAACTATTGTGGATAGTCTTTCTCCAAAGTGGAATGAACAATACACATGGGAAGTTTATGATCCTTGCACTGTGATCACCATTGTTGTGTTTGATAATGGAAACTTGAATGTAGTGAAAAATGCTGGAGGAAAAAAAACTGAAGAAGCAGCTGATAAGAGAATTGGCAAGGTGAGGATTCGTCTGTCCACACTTGAAAGTGATAAGATTTACACTCACTCCTATCCACTTATAAACTTGCAAACTCAAGGAGCCAGAAAGATGGGAGAAATTCAATTGGTTGTGAGGTTTTCTTGTGCATCTATATTGAATGTTTTGCAAACTTATGCACAGCCTTTGCTCCCAAGAATGCACTATACAAGTCCTTTGTCTAGATTTCAGTTGGATAGTTTGAGGAACCAAGCTGCTGTGATCACCACATTGAGGTTCAGAAGGGCCGAGCCACCACTGAGTAAAGAGGTTGTGGAGTACATGCTAGACATGGGGGCAAATGTGTGGAGCATGAGGAGAGGAAAAGCTCAATTTTACAGGATTGCTGGTCTTCTGAGTGTTTTGGTTTCTGCTGCCAAACAGTTTCATGAGATACATTCTTGGAAGAGTTCAGTAACCACAGTGGTTAGTTACTTCATGTTTCTCTTCATCATTTTCCTTCCTAAAATAGTGTTGCCATCAGCATTTTCCTTCCTCCTCTTGGTTGGAATTTGGCGGTATAGAAAAAGGCCAAGATATCCTTCCCACATGGACATGAGTTTGTCTCAGGCTGACACAGCCACTGTTGAAGAACTAGAAGAAGAATTTGATCCCTTTCCATCTAAATTCAGTGGTGATAACTTGAAAAGAAGGTATGATCGATTAAGGGCAGTTGCAGGGAGGGTGGTGGAAGTGATGGCTGATTTGGCAACTCAAGGAGAAAGGGTTGAGTCTCTACTGAGCTGGAGGGATCCAAGAGCAACTGTTTTGTTTGTTATGTTCTGTTTTGTGGCTGTCATTGTCACTTTTTTTGTTCCTTTTCGCCTTTTGATGTTCTTTTGGCTCACTTATCTGTTGAGACCTCCAAGGCTTCGCAGCTTTGATATTCCTGCAGTTCCACAAAACTTCCTCAGAAGAATGCCTTCAAGATCAGATGGCATGCTTTGAGTTGGAGATCAACATGGAAGATAAACTTTTACTTTTTCCATTAGAGATGTACAATTTGATTCTTTCACTTCTTTCTTTCAGAAACACAAGTATATGATTTGTTTCTATGGCATAAATTCTATTACAAGCAATTGAAATGATTTGTTTCCTTTTTTTTTATGGAAACCTGAAATAAATCATGATCACTGTCCTCTTTGTGTATACTGTGCTTATATTTCATATGATTTAAGATTTGAAATTCACTTTAACTCTTAGAAATTGACCAATAATGTCATTTTTTTATTCACCTCTCTATTGAGTTTCTTTCACAATTTAGATATATATTTTGCGTTAAATATCTCATATCGACCAGATTAGGATATTTCATAATATATAACTGGGTGCAATCTTTCTTATAAGCCGGTTTTATAAGATTGTGTTAGACTTAAAATCCACTTTTAATATAATATCAGAGTCATTCAGAATTTATCTTAACGAGTGTTTGTTGACTTCATCCGACTATCCGCCATCGAACCATCGGATCACCCATAATATATAGTCAACTTTTTAATATTTTATATAAATTGTTTTTTCTTCTCTATAAAGCTTATTCCTGAATACATCTAAAATAGCATAAAAAGCATAAAAGACTATTAAAAAAAATTATGAGAAAAATGAATAAACTAAAAATATAGTATTGATTAATCAAATAATAAAATATATAAACTACTTCATCTTTTAAGGAAAAAAAAAAAACTTTCCTTATATCATCTAAAATCAAAGAGAATGTTAAAATATTAACTTTCCTAAATCTTTGTAGACAAGCATATATTACTAGTACTTGGATTCACCTTGTAACACAGCACAACTCTTTTAACCTACAATTTATAACATTTATGTATTGTTAGTATGCATATCTTTATATTAATAACTAATCTGAAATCTTATAGACTTGTAGATATAATACATGGTTATATGATAATATTACAAATTTTTTGAATGTATTTCAGTCAAATTCTTTTAGAAGATGAACTAAAAAAGTCCAAAATCTATGTTTTTACTGGAAAACTATTTTTTTATACTTTGTTTACACTCATTGGATTAAAAATGGTAGTGAGTTTTAAAATAATTCTTATAGAATAATTTTTTTATCATACATGAGAATTAGATTAGAACAAGTGCATTAAAATTAAATCCTATTATTTATCTTAAATTGTATGGAGCAGCCATGGGTTTAGCCCACATATCCTATACAGCAAAGGCCTAACAAATTTTAGGGTGTTTCTTCTTGCACCTCCAACAAATTTCACCGGCAGCCTATGAGACTCGGACACTTCTTTTAAATGACGTGTCCGTGTCGAACACATCGACACTCGTAGAACACTTATTGATGAAGTGTTCAATTCAAAAAATATTTATTCTAACACGATTCTAACACAATTTTAAAAAGAATAAATAGAATAATTTTCTAAAAACTCAAATTTATTGTATAAATTTGTATTATGATCATGAAAATAGGGAACAAATTTTTTTGAACTAGTCATGGAAAACATCTTCATACTCCCAAAAAAATCTGAAACATTCTTATGCACATAAATATTTATTGTCAACTTATATAATTCATAATTATATAATATATAGATCTGTATCCTCGTGTTGTATATTTTAGAAATTATACGTATCTTTGTGTCTGTGTTTAGTGTTCGTATCCTTGTCTGTGCTACATAGCCGACAATTCATCAGTTTCGTAAAAGACTTTTTTACTTTTAAAATGACTTTTAGATATACCATTCTTTTAAAATTATTCTTTTCAAAATGTTTTTGAAACATACAACACATTTTATGAATTTTAGATATACCATTCTCAAAGTAAAAAAATTATATTCTTGAAAAGATATTTTATAATGATGTTTTTTATTTCAGATTTTCTATTCTAAAGATACTTTTGTTTATAAAACACATCTTATTTCAGAATTATCCAAAACTATTAAGTTTAATTTGAATATTTTGAAGAATATATAGGGTGCAGGAAGGAAAAATGTAGGGGTGCAGGACGAAACACCCAAATTTTACAAGGAAATATTGAAGTTGTAATTTGCAAAATAATAATTAAAAATATATATAGTAGTGGAAACTGGTAACTGAAACATGAGGTTGGGAAAGAAACTGTCACTGACCTCACCCACATACACACAATGCAACTTCTTCATGCTCCATCTTCTCCTCACCTTTCTATCCAAACCTCTAAACCTCAACACCTAACATGGGGTCTCTTACTCATTCCTTCTTCACACACACCACTTCTCTCAGACCCTTTTTCACACCATGTTATGCTCATCACACTTCTCCCTCTCTCTTTCTTCTTGCAGGTTTCCTTCCTTCTGTGACTGTAAATTCTTCACCTTTTTCCACCCTTCATTTTTCTCTTCACTCCCAAAAGGACCAGCGGCTTTTGTGGACCCCCCATAAAAGGGTCACCTCCAGAGCTGCTTCTGTTGAAGGTAAATTACTAAATTTGGTTTCTTTTCTGTGCATGGAAGATGCTTAATTCTACTCATTGGCCTCTATGTGTGCTAAAGTTTTGGAATTTAGTTAAAGTTTTGTGAACTGGGATGTGGGCATTGTGAGTATCAGTGTGGGTTGGAACTGTTTTATAATGAAAAATTCATTTTCCCTGTTTCTGGGTTTTGGTGGGAGTGTAAATCCAATGCTTGATCAATCTTAAGCTCACCAGAGGTTGGTTGACCTGTTGTATAATCTTATCAGGATTGATATGATAAGTTAAAGAGCAGAATTTGACACTTCTATATAGGGGTGAAATGGCTATAGATTCACATAATTATATTTGTTCTGTTTTTTTTAATCTGCTGGTTCCTGTACAAATTAGTGGTTGGAGAAAGCTGACAGAACAAGATAAAAGAACTAATTTTCTGACATAGTGGAGAACTAAAATAGGATATTTCTCAAAGGATTTGGGAGTTAGACATACTTGTACAGGTGGGTACTGAATCTGTTCATATTTTTTTGCTCCCTAGTGGTATTTTTAGGCAAAATACTTAAAGTATGTCAATGTTAGTATCTCATGTTGTGAATTATAATTTTGTTTCTGAATGGTAATTTACAACCAGATAATCTTAAAAGTTGGGGATCAGGTTGGAAGTTCAATGTACATGCCCATTCCAATGGCAGATTTGGCTGGTTAGACAATTTATACACTAAAAAAAAAGAATGAATAATAATATAAAAGTCAATTTTTTATGAAAACCATCCCAATTGTCTTTCCAGGAACACATGATTTCTTGGTTGACGTTTGATAAGACTTTTTCTTATGTGCGTGTAAATAATCTTTTCAATATTTATATCTTTAATTTGGATAAATTAAAAAAGCTCATGGCTCTAATCCAGGATATGAATCAAATGTTTTAGATTGAATTTCAAAACATTATTTTTTGTGTAGCACTTAATCAGATTATTTTCACATTCAGCAGTAGCTTTAGACTTTTGAATGCTAAGATGATTAAGACCAGTGGGGTTGTATATCAAATGATAAAAAGACGTTACATGGAGATCATGTCAATCAGTGGAAGGATTATAAAGAATTGACAAGCAATACATGTAAATGGTTAAAGATGATGGCAAATTTATATTGAAAAAGTTTGAAGATTTCCATGCATAAAACATAACACGCCTTAAGTTGTTCAGTAACCAGATAATAAGGAAATGGTCTATTAATGGAATACTTGTTGCTTCTTGCCTTAATATTGTGGATTTTCATAGATGCAGTTGGTGATTCTTCAGTGTCAACTGGAACGGCTGAGGGTGATGTGTTGAAAGCCTTGTCTCAGATCATTGATCCAGACTTTGGAACAGATATTGTTACATGTGGATTTGTGAAAGATCTGCAGATTGATAAAGCATTAGGAGAGGTCTTAAAAGCACTGGCCTGAAACTTTCTGCAATACATGTAAATGATAATTTTCTCACTAAAAGTTTTTCCTTTGAATCTCAGGTATCTTTTCGGTTGGAGCTCACCACGCCAGCATGTCCAGTCAAGGACATGGTAAATGACTCAATTGCCATTGTTTGAGCTATATCTGATGTAGGTTAGAGTGGTGGACCTTTCTTTTTGTAAACTCAGTACGTAGCAGGGATAAAAACTGAAATATTTCATCCATCTTCCATTAGAGAAAGAAATGTTTCTTACTTGATTTTCCTCATCCCTAACTCTGTCATTGAGACTAATGAAACTATATGAATGTCAAAGTTTGAGCAGCAGGCAAATGAAGTGGTGGCAATGCTCCCTTGGGTCAAGAATGTTAAAGTTACAATGTCTGCACAACCAGCAAGACCTATATACGCTGAGCAACTTCCAGCAGGTCTACAGACAATTTCAAATATTGTGGCTGTGTCCAGTTGCAAGGTTGATCTTTGTGGGAGGTTTTCCTTCATCTTATATTGGTCCTGTTATATCAAATTATTTGCCATAATTTGGGACTACTTTCTTGCCATATTTTTTTCGTTCACTTTGCCCCTTATTCCTGCTGATAAAAGACTTTGCAGTATCTAAATGAGTTAAATAGAAGTTTTATTCTAATTATGAATGATAGTTTTTCACATATAGCACCTGAAAAATATCTTGATTTTTTAATTGGAACAAAAACTGAATGCAGCTCTTCCACACTGAAAGGTTGCATTATAATCAACGATTGCTTGAAGCAAAAAATTTTCTAGATGGAATTATGAGCCAATTCATTTACCATAATTTGCATTTATGAAAGCCTTTTATGTCAAACTTTGCAGGGGGGCGTGGGAAAATCAACTGTAGCTGTAAACCTTGCTTACACATTGGCCGATATGGGTGCTAGAGTTGGTATATTTGATGCTGATGTTTATGGTCCAAGCTTGCCAACCATGGTCTCTCCTGAAAACCGAGTGTTACTAATGGTAAGATTTGATAAACCAATTGATTTTAAATAACTATTGAGTTCTGCAAACATAATTCTTCGGAGTCTTGCTGCAGGATCCAGTGAAGAAGACCATAATTCCAACTGAATACTCGGGAGTGAAGTTGGTCTCTTTTGGATTTGCTGGACAAGGACGAGCAATAATGCGTGGCCCCATGGTTTCTGGAGTCATTAATCAACTTCTTACTACTACAGAGTGGTAAGCATTTAGAGAAAAAAATACTAAAGAGGGAAAAGGGAAAACATTACATGCTATATTGGATTATAAAACCATGTCTTTTAGTATTTTGCATTGTATTTATTGTACTAGTCACCTATTGGGGCAAGGTTTCTGTTGTTTTTTCCAATTTATTATGTTATTCAAGCTTATTGATCTCCCCTAGAGCATGCATTGGAGTTAAAAAAAATTACATTCATATAGTAATCTAATCTCTAATCCTGTCCAAAAATTGTATAATCCTGATTCCATATACAATGTAGGGGTGAGCTGGATTACCTTATTATAGACATGCCTCCTGGAACTGGAGATATTCAACTCACATTATGCCAGGTTCTAAAATGGTGGACTAGTATTGTTCTATTTCATAATTTTTTATGGTTCGTTTGAAATCACACTTTGACTTCCGTCATATGCTGGAACTGGCCCTGCTTAATTGTCTTTTGTCCGAAATCAGAACAGCCAAATGTTATTAAGCTGGGTCAGATTTCAGCCTAGAAAAGTTCAAGCTGGCCCAAATTCAGCTCAACATAGTGCAAAAATAATTGGATGGGCATGTCTTCAGCTCAGTCATGGTTTTGACCTAAAATTTGCCATTTCCAGTTATTTTTGTAGTTTTGCACTAATATTGGCTGAAGTTTTGGCTACTTGATCTCCTTTCTTAGTGCTGAAATCTGGCTAATATCAATCACATTGGGCTTAGGAAGCTTATATAGTGTATATATCCTTTAATTAATTTGCCTATATCTTTTTAGTTGCCTAGTCTCATTTGATTTGATTTTGGTTTCATATTTCATTAGATAGTTCCATTAACTGCCGCTGTAATTGTTACCACTCCTCAAAAGCTGTCGTTCATTGACGTTGCAAAAGGAGTTCGGATGTTTTCAAAGCTTAAGGTGGTTCTTCTACAATATGAAGGAATAACTATTCCATTTTATTGTTTTTAATTCCCTGCTTCTAACTGTTGGGCATTTTTTTTTATCCTTCCTCTGTTTGATATTTTTTTTTTCTTAAAAACAAGTTTGTGAAAGTACTTGCCCTCATAATTTGAGTCTTACTTACTTTGATGTTATTTATGTTTGATACTTATGTGTATTTTTGTCTGTCAATGCGTAAGGTGCCTTGTGTTGCTGTTGTGGAGAACATGTGTCATTTTGATGCTGATGGAAAACGATATTACCCATTTGGCAGAGGTTCAGGCTCTCAGGCATGAATATTGTCTTTGATTGTTAGCTTTTTGTCTGCTTCATCAAGGAAAAAATGTGGACAAGCTCATGATACCTAATATAAAACAATTCTGTACTGTCTGTGGCTCATGTTTGATTATGTTTGCAGGTTGTTCAGCAGTTTGGAATACCTCATCTATTTGATCTCCCTATTAGACCAAATGTATGTTTCATTTCACTTTATCTTTTATTCTTCAAATCTTTTGTACCACCAGAAAAAGTTATCCTTAACCTTCCACATTTTAATGGCTTAGACGAGTTAAAGACAATACTCCACCTTTCAAAAGTTAAAAACACTTCACTACAATCTTGAATAAAATCTGCCACCTGCACCAAGCTTGGTTCTCATTTGCCCTCCTTAAATTACAGGAAACTTGAAAGAGAATGCTAATACTTTCAGATGATCTTCCTTCATAAAGTTTTTTTTTTTATCTCCTACTGAACCCAGCTATTTTACAAGAAGAGCACTCTTATGTTTCAGAAACATTCCAAACTTCTGTCTTTAATATTTGCAATGTATGACACCTCTGTTTTGGTAAGCATGCCAAAGAAGAATATGTCAACATGTGAGTAGGAATAAGGATGCAAAATGTTGCAGAGTAAAGGGAGTTTTAAAATAAGTATTCCTTCTAACAGATTCAACAATTTGTGATCCTTGTTAGCAAACTCATGCTTATTGGACAATATTCTGCCTTCAGCATTATCTTGTGCTCATGACTCCATTGGACAAGAGTGCTCATGCTTATTGAATAACTTGCTGGTTCTACCACAGAATCGGTTTCAATTCTGCCATGTACTGGTTCCTAAGATACTCTTGGTGAGTGTTACACAATCAACTGCTCTAACCATTTGGAGAGTGTCCACAAGAAGGTCCCTGCCATTCCTTGCATGGATGTAGTGTGATGCTGGCCATTTATTTCCAATATTCCTCTAACTATAGAAAGTGTACCATTTCTATATTCTCTCTCATCTATACTATCCCTCTATAACTACCGTTTCCTCTCCACTTATATTCCCCCCCCCTAATCATTATTAAACTCTTGTTGTCTTATCTTACGCCTTAAGGTATAACCTATAAGGCCACCTTTTTATTGGATCAGTCTTGAAACATCTTTTCATCCATGGTTCAATGAAATTTGTGTTTGATATGTTTTAACCACAGCATATTTCCAAAAATAGGTGCACCTCTTTTATTCAAATTTGATAGGAGCATTGTTGGCTATCTATACAGTACGCAATGAGTTTGCTTAGTTCTCTAAAGATATTATGTTTATACCAGTCTCAAAACCTCAATGTTCTTGCTGCATCACTAAATGCAAAGTATGATTTGAGAACGAATGAAGTTTATTTGAATAAGTGTCACAGCTCTCAGCCTCTGGAGATAGTGGAATGCCAGAAGTGGTGGCGGATCCTCAAGGTGAAGTTTCCAAGATATTCCAAAATCTAGGAGTATGTGTTGTTCAGCAGTGTGCCAAAATACGCCAACAAGGTATTCTATTCCTTCTTGGTGATGCTTGAGAATGAAATGCCTTATACCAAATCTCTTAATAACAAAACACTGAAGCTAATGTTCAATTAATTGCATGTAACTGGAGTTAAATTTTAAGTAGTTAATCACAGATGAATTTGAAGTAATTGAGATCTTTAGTCCCTTTTGGCATGTGAAACAATGCTATTTATTAATGTTTTGTCCCACTATTGTATTTGATGCTACATAGGGAAACAGAATGCAGTTTTTCCTTTACTTATGTTCTATATGTTTTGGAGTACACATTAGTTATTAGCATATGTCTATGTAATGTAAATAACCTCTGTAAAAGTGTAACAAGGAAATAATGTTCAAATCTAAAATTGTTATTTCAATATATTTGAAAAACTGAAATTCAGTTTTTTTTAAGCATCCATGTTTTATATTTGATTTAAAAATACTTTACTTCAATTCAGTTTCCACTGCTGTCACCTATGATAAAACAATCAAGGCAATCAAAGTGAAGGTACCAGATTCAAAGGAAGAATTTTTTCTGCATCCTGCAACAGTGAGACGGAATGATCGCTCTGCTCAAAGTGTGGTATGTGAAAAATTAACTGATAAATTTTATTTTCATAATATTTTGAAGTGAAATTCTAGTTTAAAATTAAAATTTCTGAAGTTATACTGTTTCAAGTTATCATGCTATTCTGACACTTCAATGTGATGCATTTGTTAGCAAAACTCAGTAAGGTTTTCAGATTTTGGTCTGAGTGTAATTCAACCTCAAATGGACTGAAGCAGGAACTGTCCAAGTCTTTATATGCTCTATTCAGATCATATCTATAGTCAACATGCAATCTCAATAAACCTGAAGCCAAAATCTATTTGGCACAGAAAACTGGAATTCCTAAATTCTAGTCTATTTTTGTTTTGAATTGAAAAGTAAAGGGAAACATTGGATTTAAGTTGAAATTCATGTTAACCAGGAATTCAAAGTGTTTAGTTGTGAAAGAAAGTCCATACCAAATACTTTTAAAAAGTTGTTGCTTTCTAAGAAGAAAAATTGTACATTGACTAGTAATCCTTGTTTGATTTTATTAATAAATAACTTGAATCAATAGCTGCATGGATCTTTCACTGTCATATTCAATTTAGGTATCTATCTCATCAGGAGCTAATTTTATTTAAAAACAGGATGAATGGACGGGGGACCAGAAATTGCAGTACAATGATGTTCCTGAAGATATTGAACCTGAAGAAATTCGGCCAATGGGAAATTATGCAGTTTCAATAACTTGGCCTGACGGGTTTAGTCAGGTAATATTTACATCTGTTATGATAATCCCTGGAAAAAGGAAGAATTGAGTAAATAGTATAAGTATTGACAGTATAAAGAATTTTTACAGTATCAACCAAACTGTTGGAGATTCCACGTTGACTAGAAATATAGACATTTTATACTATATAACTAGGTACAAACCTCATGTTATAAACCGGTTTTATAAGGTTAAGTTAAGCTTAAAGTTCTGTTCTTAATATGGTATCAAAATCATGTAGAGTCTATTCTAGCGAGAGTTTGTTGACCTTATCAGGTTACCCGCTGTCGGACTACCAATAAATATATAATTCCACATACGAGTTGACAGGTCTCGACACGAGGGGTGTTAGAGATTTCACTTCGACTAAAAATAAAAATACTGACAACTTTTAATCTATGGTTAATTTTTATTTCTGGCACATGCTGCAGATTGCTCCTTATGATCAATTACAGACGATGGAGCGGTTGGTTGATGATGTTCTTGAACCAAGTGTACAAGCATGATGAAGAAAACATCATATGGGTTGCATTGATATAGGTGTTGGGAATGGCAAAAATCATTATACATGTATCATAGCCTCAATTCAATAATCCTTCAACAAATAGGGATAAGAGTTTGATAGAGCATTCTGTGAGATGTATTTTGGCCTTGAGATTCACTGCACTTCTCAAGTATAAAGCAATTTTTGTGAACTGTGAACAGAGGTGTATGCCATTTTCATCTGCTAGCCTTGTACCATAAACCTTCTAAGGATGTATCATTTTGCAGATATCAAGATATATTTTGCTGAAATTCCACTTTTCTTTACAGAGATAAAAGAGCATAAACAAAAACTTTAGTTAAAACTAAAAATATTTTTAATTTCATGTATTCTGATAAAGATTTTTATACTATCAAGTAACTAGAATTATATATAGATAGTCAAAATATTAAGTTATTCAATGGCCACCCAAAAAGTCATATACATTAATTATTTTTTTAATCAATATCTAATAGTTTGTATTTATTGTTTTTCTTTTCTTATAAGAAAATTGTTTTCATTTTGCCCCATGCATTGAAAAAAAATACAGAACAATAAAAATTATAATTTAAGAGAGACATATAGCATTATAGAAACACACTTTCCATTGAAAACTAAAAGTAAAAAGCCATGAACCTGGTAAAATTGAACATTTATATGCTTTTTGCATAAAGTGTTAAGAACTTTTAAGTTTCACCATCTCCAATGGTCATGTGTTTTAAATTTTGGTGATTTGTGAGAAATGGAAAGAGACAATGTTGACTATGTCCAATCATGTTCTTATAGAATTACAACATTTGTCCTTGTTATGTCCATAGCTGTTATTTTTCTTTTATTTATTATGTTTCATATAGTATAAAAAATGATTTTAACTTATATGTGTATTAAAAATAATTTGTTAAAATATAATTAAAATATCTGTTTTGGGAAATTTTGATATTTTGGATGCAAAATAAATTTTATATCTGTGTGCATGTCACAGGCTTTGTCAAGAAACAAATTATTTTTTAACTTAAAAATTAACATATTACAACCAAAATTAAATTCTTGAAAAATATGTAAATAAGGTTATATAGTTTATATTTTTTTTAAATTTAGACTAACACATTTATATTTTGTGAAATCTAAATTATCACCAAGGGTCGTTGGTGAACTTGGTGTGAAGATAAAGAGTTTCATAAAAGGTAGAATCACATTAAAATCGATTATGAGAAAATGAGATAATAGATTATATTTTAAGAAGAACACATAATTGATTAACTGGTTAAGCATAATAAATTTGTAAAATAATAAACTTATTAATGATAGTAAAAATATAAAATAATAATAAAACTATTGATAATAAAAATAATATAATTAACATAAATATAATAATAATATATTTATAAAATATTAATAATAATAAAGTTTTGAAATAATAAAAATAAAAATAAGAAAACTATTAATAATAAAAATAAAAGTAGTAAATTTCAAAATTATTAATAATAAAATTAGAATTTAGTATTTAATTAAAATTATTTTTAATAATAAAAGTAATTTAATGATTTTACATATATATTAATTTAACAAAATTTAAACATATTATATCAATCAAATCATTCCAAATTTTTCTACAAACTTTTTCTTTATTTTTATTTACTTTCCACGTTTTTTTTCTTAATTCAAATAACCTAACACTCAATTTTTGTTTCTTTATTTTTCAATGAGTCTTAAATTAACTTGGTGCAAACATATCTAACTGTCCCTACTCTTCTCATTTTGGTCCTGTTTTCCATAAATTAGACATTGCTTTAGGGCAGCCATGAACATTTATGGGTCACACTCAATCTCATTCAATGCCCTTCATTGAAGGAAGGCTATGGTGTTCTCCATATTAATTATTAGGTCATCTTTTCAGTTAAAATATTTTTTTATAAAAACTTTTATATTAAATATTATTCTAAAATTTGATATACTCACATTTAAAATAGTAACAATTATCTGTTACTAAATAATTAGGTTTATCTTATTTTTTCGTAAAGAGAATACTGATAAGTTAGTTAATTTAGGATTTATTCATAGAGAATATTTTCATTAGTTTAGTTTGTTCTTAGGATTTTTTATGAATTTATATAGTCTACCTATATATCGTTTTTGTTAATATTTGAGTTTTGGTTTAGTTTTTCAATTTTTGTATTTTTTTTAATAATACTTTCTTTTATGTGATGATAAATGATTGTTGTTATTTGAGATGTCAGTCGAACTAAGATCTCAAATTGCATAACGATGTCTAACATTAAAACTTTTATATAAAAATATATATATATATATATATAATTTTTAATTACTTTTTATAAATTTTCATATTATTTTAAAAATTGATTATATTTTCTAATGTAAGAGTTTTGTAAAATTTATTTTAATAATATTTTATTCTAAATCCTTTAAAGGAAAATTATTTAAGAGATCTTATTTAAAATTTATTATTATTATATTTGAGTGAGAGAGTTAAAAGTTGGGAGTTGAGTCACATCTGAAGTAGCAGTATTAGGAACCGTCCAATTAATGAAAAGAGGACCCGTTTTAAGATATTTTCACACCATCACTCTGAACGCTGCTTTTTTCCCCTTTTCTACTTTTAAATCTCCTTTTTCTAAAATATATTATTAAAATTAATTATTCACAATATTTATTAAAATGACGTAGATTTATCGTTTATGATCAGAATGAAATTATAATTCGATTAATCGGAAATTGAATTCTTAACATAGAAATATGTTATTTAGTTAAATATTGTAAATAGTAGGTTTTTTATTTTTATTACTTGCTTTGAACAAAATTTCTAAAATTTGTCATCTAACTTTCTCTTTCTTATCAAACATATCACTATTTATGTTATTATTAAACAATGAAATAAAATTAGAAAAATAACAATTAATGATTTTTTATTAGTTGATAATGCATCATTAAATCCAACACTATTTTTACTTGAAAATCTCTTTGTTTAAGTAAAAATAAATTCAAAAGCAAGTCAAATCTTTACTTCATTTTCTTGTTTAAGCGAAAATGGATCTGTGTTTAATGTAATTTTATTCCCGTTGACTTAACTAAATTCATATTTTCACTCAAATTTACGGTTCAAAATTATATTCTTACAAAATATATAAGATTCAACATAATATTATATTGCTCAAAATTTGACTTGTACTCTCATTGAACTCCCGTGTCAACATATATATATATATATATATTTTAATCATATTGAAAAATCTTTCCAACATCAAAATCAACTTATAAATTACCAAATCGTCAAAATCTACTATTTCTATACTTTCAAAATTAAATAAATCAATCAACATCTATTTTACTCAACAACAAACTTTGCAAGAAAATTTGAAACTTGTGATCACACCACCTTTATATTCAAATCCTCTAACATAGGATTCTATTGAAATGTAAAACTAATTTTCCTTACTTAATTATAAGTATGCATACTCACAAAGAGCTCAAACTCTCAAGAAAACAAGAATAACCTAACATGCAACACATAATCCTGATCAATTATCCAAACATATCACTATAACTTTGAACTAATATAGAAACTCATCTTGAAGTCTCATGTACCAAAATCACATGTTAGTCTTTAGTGAAAGTGTATTCAAAACATGTCTTTAAGAAGTCATTCACTTACAAATCTATACTTAAATTAAGTAGTTTATAGAGACGTTAACTACTAAATGTGAAATACGGATAAATTTTACACATGGAAAAATAAATATGATATATAAGATTTAATTTAATTAAATTTATTTATTCTGTTTGTTGATGGTTTTTTATAACTATAATAAACACATTTAGTACAAAGTAGACTATGCTATAAGTTCAGATAATTAACTCATATTTATATAAAATATAATATTACATATATATATATATATAATTTTGTAAAGTCCATTCAATATTTATTTTAAATTTTGAACTCACTAATTTTAATTTTAGTACTTACTTGAAAGTTGATAAATAACATATATAATATATATATATATATATAAATATACTTATAAATATATATATATATATATATTAAAAGTGTTACTTATATAATATGACAACAATAATAAGTATTATTTTTATTTGATTTTTCATTCAACGCATAAACAAATGTCATATTCATTAAAAATAAAAATAAAAATTTTCTATTTTGAAGGGACTAAAAGTAGATAATTTATTTTGCAGGAATTAAAATCAAAACAGGTTTATTAACAGAGACTACAAGTATATCTAACTCATTAATTTTTATTTAGAATTAATAACGTAAGTTAATTTAGAATTCTCTTAAAAATTAAAAATATAATTATTTTGCAATGGTGAAAATAACGTCAAGTGCTTTGCAGGTTAGCAATATATATATATATATATATATATATATATATATATATATTACAAAATACATTAGATAGTGACGATTATTTTTATATTATTATAGACTATAAAATATGTCCAAGTCTCATTCATGTCTTTGTTTACCCTCAAGAAGAAAAAAATATTTATACATTTATTAGTTTTTTTAATTTTAATTATTATATTTTAGAGTTTTACATTTGACTTCTAATAATTTTAACTCGTCTTCCTTTTATCTTTATTTTCATATTTTTTTACCATAATTCAACACATCATATTTCATGTGAATATTTAAATTAAATTTCAATAGTTTTTTCAAAATAAATTGCAATAATTAAATAATCTTAATTAAATCAAATACTAATTTGTTTACTGAAAATTTGAAACAAAGCTTACATGCTTAAATATGTTTATTTATTATGAATTTCAATTACGATATAATTAACATAAAAATATTTATTTATTACAAATTTCAATTAAATAAAAAAGTTATGTACTCGTTTATAAAACATAGAATAGAATAGTAGCTAAAAAGAAAGATTAATACATTGTAAGAAAACAATGATAATTTTATATCTTTACATAAAACGTTCGCTTAACAATACTCTTATTTTATTTTAAACTTTTGTTTATATTATTTTTTATTAAGAAAATATAATATTTTATTATTAAAAAATTAATGAAAATATTATATCTAGAGTGAGAAAGTTCGTTGTACATTTTTATTACTTTTAACATTTATTTTAAAGTATTGTGATAAGATTTTTGGTGACGATGACTAAAGAAACATGCAAGTTGTGACGTAATATTGTAAAGTACACGTGTCACTCCATGGACGCTCCACGTTTCTGAAAAGAATAACGTTGTATTGAACACAGCCACAAATGCCATAATAAGTTGCGAGGTATCTTTCAATCCAACAAACACGTAGATTCCTTGCATGATTTTGCATCATTTTAAGAATTTTAAAAAATCATTTTTTTCTTCCATTTTTAGTAATATAAATTTAGAATAATTTATTTTAAAAAAAAATTCTTTCATTTTTAATAATTATAATTTGTTTAGATTGTGAACGTATCATGACTATTCTCCTAATTCGTGCCAAACCATTAATATTCATAAAACATTTTTACTTTTTTTAATTATAATAATTTTAACCATTTATCACGTTTAATAACAAAATATTTTGTATTTATTGTGGTGATCCTACTTAGATTATTCTCGATCGAATTCAATTCATTGTCCAATTTTATGAACTCGATCCAATTAAAGAACTTTACTATAATGGTTAAAAAAAACATTTAATTTATAATCAACAAGATTGTTCTTGTTGTCTATATAATTTTAGGTCAAATATTTACTCTTAGTTCACAACTATCACGCACAAAGTTCGTGGACATGAATCATGCCGCAGATTGAGGAGTAATACATAAAACCTGATTAAGTATGTCAATTAATCTCTAATATATATTAATCCTCATATAATTCATTAATATATATATATATATATATATATATATATATATATATATATTAGAATTGAGTTAGACTTAAAATTCATTTTTTAATATACTTCTTAATATGATATCAGAGTTATTTAGAATATGTTTTAACAAATGTTTGTTAGACTTATCAGGTCACCTGCTATCATATCGTTATCAGATTATCCATAATATATAGTCTCACACAAGAGTTGTTAGTCTCAACGTAAGGAGTATGTTAGACATTTCATAGTACATAAATGAGTGCAAACTTTAGTTTATAAACTGATTTTATAGAATTAAGTTATAGTTAAAGTTTACTTCTTGATATAGTCATTTTAGAGATGTCTTAACTCATATAAAAAAAACTCATATACAAAAGATAGTAAAAAGAAAAACTTCATAACAAATCCAAAAAACAAAACAAGGACTTAACAAAACTATTAACATAGTAACATAGGATGAAACTCGGTAAGCACCCAACATGTATGTTTCTAAACTTAGTTATATATAACTTATGAAAAAACTGATTTAGCTGTAAATCAGTTTGTATTATGGATTTTTTTTTAATTTTTCAGAAATTTGAAGTTAAGGATATCACTCCTTCTGCAATTTGAAAAGAAAAAAAAACCTTAGCAAACACTATTTCTCATAATTTGTTTTACCAGTGCTTCTAGTAGAACTGTTGAAATGTGAGAATATAAACTTTTTCCAAATTAGAAGATTTTTTTTCACTTGTATGGATCTATAAATAAAAATATTTCATTTATATATAAAAATCGATTTCTAAAGTGGGGTTTAAACCCATTTATATATTATAAAGTATTTAACAGATTATTTTAATTTATTTTATTATTAATTGATTTAAAATAAAAAAGGAAGTTTAGAAGCGATAATAGTGTTCCCATTTGAGTTAAAAGTGTTAGGGTTTGTGTTGAAAGAGTTTGGTTTAAAAGAATAGAATAAATGATGAGTGAGTGAAAGTTGAAACATAGAACTAAAAAGTGAGGATAATCTAGGATATGTTCATATTGTCGTGTCGGTAATGAATATTTCATAAAGAAAAAAAAAATAAAAAAAATGGTGAGTTATGGCCCTGTCCACAGAATTTGGAATAGAGGAAGATAGAAAAGACAAAAGTGACGGCAAATTGTTATAAATGGATCTTTGTGTCTTTATGAAACCAGATTCTCACCAAAAAGAAAATGCTTCCCACCTGTAATCACTTTTATCATCTCAACTTCTAAATAAACATATACATTATCTTAGATCATCTTTTTCTTAAAGCTATGCCCACATTCCAATTAATCAACACTTCCTTCAATTTTTATCAATCCAAAGAAGTTATAATTCATTTGGATTTATGAGAAAGTGGATAGTATATGCTCGAAATGACTTTGATACTTTAAGTCTAACTCAACCCCATAAAACCAGTTTATGAAATGAGGTTTGCACTTACTTATATATAATAAAATACTTTCATATCTAATCGATGTGTGATCTCCACCAAGATTATTGATTCGAATACTTTTCAAAATATGTAAATATGTAGTCAATTTAATTCGAATATTGATTAATTTATCATATTGTATAATGTCTTATTTTTAAATTTGATATTTTATTAACTTTAGAGTTTAATGCACTTTAATTTTTATGTTTTGTATGTTTTTTTAATCCGCAATAAAAAATAGTATAAATGGGAGAACTGGGTTATATGGGTACTCCAACTCATATACAAAAGCTTCTATTTAAGTATGAGATATTGGTATCAAAAAGTTATGTTGACATGCTTCTATTCTTGCATCTATTTATGCTAAAACAATACATTATATACATAGCGATTACAATATTTCTTTTCTTAAAGTCTATATATTTACATGCAACTCACAAAAGTCCTGAGAATTGTTCTGGCAATCCATTTTCATCAAAAACAAAGGTTTTTCAGCTTATGCTTGTAGTCAATCATTTTGTACATCTTCACATCCACAAGTCAATCATGAAATATATGTAGATAATGAAAACAAACTTTTAGTGAATTGAATTTAGACATGTAAACAGATTAATGTAACAATCAGAATATGAGAAATTTGTCTTAGAAAATTTAAAACTAACCCATATCCAAACCTTGATTTGAGTTATAGTAAAAATTTATACCGAATTGCCTCATTACAAGTTTTGTAAGTTTAGTTTAATGTTTCATAGTCTTTTACTTAGATGCATAATTTCTACTAATTTGATAATTTATTTTATTTTATATTATTTTAATATCAAATAAGTGATTTAATTCAAACCAATTTAATCATAAATTTGATTTGATGATTTAGATTTGATTAATGTTATAGCTCAATAATAATTAAAAACATATATAAATATAATTATGTATTATGCATTATTTGGATTTATAAAATTTATGAATTAAATATATAAGTCTTTGAAATTGTGTGTAACTAAATTTTTTAATATAAAGTATACATCACATCATTTTTTACTTGAACTAGACCACATGTATATAACCGTTGCCTAAATATAGAAAAGACAAATGTTTAAATACTACCAAAGATCATTGATGCATGAACTAAACAATAAAACCGTGATTTAAAAGTAAAAAATGCTACGTTTTATAAGTATAGCTTATGAATTACTATAAAATATTTATTAGGATAATGGATGTTTAAGTCACAATTTTGTAACAATGGTCTAAAAAAAATCACATTAAAAAAGTGTGACCTAAATTAATAAAAATGTAATATTTAATTGTGAGTATTTTAAATCATATTTAACTAAATCTGTCTTTAATATAGACAACAATTATTAAAACGTGGTTACTTTAATCCATATTTTTGAAATTATAAATATTTTAAATCATATTTAATTAATTCATTAATAAAATTAGAAAAATAAAAATTATACTTTTGAATTATAAAAATACAATATGTTTTATTTTGTTTTTCATTATCCAACACGTTTCCAAATATGTATCACAAACTTTTAGTTTAGAAATTAAAATTCAAACAAAACCTTATATTCTAAATTCAAAATCAAAATTTTTAATATTATTTTTATTATTAATAATATTAATATGATTAATATTATTATTAATATTCTTAATAATAATATTACTACTGTTAATAATAATAATAAAAATAATATTAATAATAATATTAATGATAATAATATTATTATTAATAATAAAAATATTAATATAATAATAATTATTATAATATCATAATAATGTAATAACAAAGTTTTTTTCTTGATTATAGATTATGTTTGGTGGTGAAACTTAGGATTCTATATGCTTGACATAATATGTATATGTTATTAATCGTGATATAATATAAATTTCATTTACATATGTATGCTTGATTATGATGTGATATATATTATAGTGTTATATTTTACTATAATTTCTTTGAATGCTTCTACGTATGACTACAATAATCATACTCAATTCACAGACAAATATTGATATAGGTAGGAGTAGAAACAAACAAGTTTTGAGATGATCATGGTGTATAATTTTTTTTACGTTTTTTATTTTGAGAACTTTGAGTTGTTTATACATATATATCAGATGTTGTATTAATATATTTTATATTATTCGAATAACATGACAATACAATATAATTTTATGGAACTTTACACATTAAATATAATTAGTATTTTTAATAGTAGTTTGGAAGGTGATAGGTGGTCAGGTCGTTCCTGTTTCTTTGTTTAAGGGTGGAATCATCTCTGAAGTGATTCATGTGTATATAATTTTTATTTCTAATAAAAAAAAACTCATTAAATATAATAAGACTTGAGATTGGATATTTATGAGGGATAACTTATCACCCTAACAAACTTTGGTTAAAATAGACTTTATATTTTTTTTATCAGTAAGAAAAAATAAATAAATATGAATCACCTTTCCCCATAAACTTACCACAAATATCCTACTTGAGTAACTAAAAAATAAGTCAACATCGAAATAAAGACACCTCAGAAATAACCTAACACTTCATCCCAACCTTCTAGAAAACAAAATGCCTAGAGTTTCAAAGTCTCTTGATCAAATACATACTTCATGTTAGGGAGATGAGGCCTAGAGAACTATTGAAGTCTTCATCTTCCTCATTCCTTCGGGCGGGTTGTTAGGGCTTCACTGGGATCCTTCTTGCCTTCCTGCTACTCCTTCGGCTCTTAGTCTCGGGCGAATGCCAAATGGGGGAGATACCTGCAAAAGACACTCTGACGCACAAGTAAGTAAAGAGGATGTTCGACACTCGGGTAGGTATTTAGTAATAATGACGTACCTTGTTTCTTGGGATGTGTGCTATTTATATTATTTTAATGGGCTTACCTTATTGGGCATGATTAGTGGAATGAATCACACTTATGGTTGTATTACCTAATTCTTAATGGTAATTTAGCTTTACTGAACTTGATTTGAGCGTTAGTGATTATATGTGTCAGTCGGCCGGGCCGTCCGTGGGTGTCTCGGTCAGCTCGGTCAGGGAGACCGAGCCACGTCAGCATGTCGGTCGGCCATACCGGTACACATACAAATCAAAGGATCAAGGCACCAATCAGAATAAGAAAAGCATGCAAAGACAAAATTATAAGTAATCCAAAATGAACCAAGGATAATAAATCGTATCATCTTTAAAAAAAGTGCTTATGATTCTGATATCATATCAAAGAGTGAACTCTAATTCAATTTTATAAAATCAACTTCTAAGATAAGATTTAACCCTGTTTATATATTATTTTATATATTATGAAACATTTTTATATCTAATCGATGTAGAATTTCTAAAGTAACTTCGTTATAGTATATGTTATTCCTTCTCATTTCAGCACTATGGG
The DNA here is from genome assembly GCF_000499845.2 of Phaseolus vulgaris. Classification (NCBI taxonomy): domain Eukaryota; kingdom Viridiplantae; phylum Streptophyta; class Magnoliopsida; order Fabales; family Fabaceae; genus Phaseolus; species Phaseolus vulgaris. Next base: position 46,519,184 of record NC_023756.2, on the reverse strand, counting down.
ACCTTAATTATTTATTGAAGACAAAATGGTGTCCTAGGAGTGAACATTAACACATGGACCTAAGTATTTGTAGGGAAAGTATATGAACCAAACAAGGACCCCAAGTTTTGTTAAGTTGATGAAAAATTGGAAAAAATTAGAAACTCCTTTGTGGGTGGGAGTGGAAGAAACCTTACCCATAATTGCTTGAGCTGAAATTCTGAGCTTCTATTGGTTCAATGATGGTGGAAAGGATAAGATTCTCCAATCAAACAAATGGAGCAAATTTAAAGCTCGCAAAGGAAAACTTTCACTAATGTCGAATGTTCATATGCACAACCCAATCAATCAAGTTAAACACTTTTTTTTATAGAGATAAATTAACTTCGAGAAAAGTCACCATCATCAAAGATAGATATATGTTACATTTTTAATTAGTTAATAATAATTTATATGTGTACAAAAACTCTCTCATTTGCTAACTTGAATTTTGAGATTGAAACTATACTCAAATTATAATTCTAAAATCATATTTTTTTCTTAATGATTAATGTTATTATACTTATTACACTACAATAAAATCATTAAATAAAAACTAATTTTAAAGACCAAAATAATTAGTCATTATATTGACTAAATTAGAGACCATTTTATAAACTAAAAAATTATTGGTATCTAAAATAGTTTCTATTATTAATAAAACTTATAAAGTAATTTTTAAGTTGGTATCTAATTATTAGCTATCAAGGTTCCAGAGACCGAAAATACTTAGTCACTATATTGACTAAATTAGATACTATTTTAGAAGCTAAAAAATTATTGATATCTAGGGTGGTTTCTATTTTAATAAAAATTTATAAATAGTTTCTAAATTTGTATCTGAATTAGCTATCGAGATTTTAGCTATTAATATTTTAGTTTTTAAATTAGTCTATAAAAGATTAATAAAGACTAATTTAGAATATAAAGTAGTAAGTAGCTAAAACATTAATAGCTAATGGTTAGATACTAATTTACAAATAATTTTATAAATTTTTATTAATAATATAAATCATTTTAGATATTAAAATTAGTTTATAAAATAATCTTTAAATAGTAACTAATTATTTTAGTCTTTTAAATTTAATTTTTATTTAATAATTTTTTTTATAGTTAGTTAATAACATCCAAAAACAAAGTTATAGCCATGGTTGCAAAGTTTGAATTCCTGGAAAACAACATAAAGGAGATGACAAAAGGCACTAGCTGTCATTCCAAGCATGAGACACTTTAGTTAAAAGTTATATCTTGGCATCACAAAGGGCACCAACAAACAAAGAAATGCATATAAAAGAATACCATAAATAATTCCAAAAACTTATATCTTCACATGTGTCAACAATCTCAAAAATATTTCCCAAAAAGTATCATAATTAACAATAATATTAATACCAAGTGTCCAAATAAAGTCTATAAGCCATTTCCCAACCTCTTTAACAAGATTAATAGGCCATTTACAAAAAAAAACTTTTAATATTTTATATACATTAAATACGTGAATTATTATAAGAACCAACATTTCTTTAAGATTGCAAGTTCTCTTTTTGCTTTTGTATAATTGAGATATTTTTTTTTGTATTGTTGAGATGTTCTCTTCTACTTTTCTTTTGTTTGGTGGGGTTCAGTATATATGTCAAGAGACTCCAACATTAAAGTTAGATGGAGAATAAATGAAATAATAAATATGTATGGGTACTTTTCAATAATCTATTTATATTATTTTTAGTGAATTTTTGAGAGTGAACCCTTATGTTTCTAATTATTGATTAATCATTTTATAGTGTGATTAGCTATCTAAGTATCAATTAATTTGTTGATTAGATATATAAGGTTTCTTTGTATATGTCTTTATAAGATAGAGTTGTGCTTAATTATTATAGGGAAGAAAACTCTTGAAAAAGAAATATTTCTAAATTAGATCTCACCCATCAATCCTTATCTTTGTCAAATCAAGAGAATGATGTTGGAAAAGAGAAAAGAGAAAAGAGAAAAGAGAGAAAAGAAAATAGAATTTATTAATTGTGGCAAGAGATGTGAGAAGTGGAAGATATTATTATTATTGGTGAGAGATAGTTTTGAAGAGTTGCACTTTGAGTTGTTAATGGGATTGAAGAAAATAGAATAAAAATGGCCAATTAGAGGTAGTTGATGAAATAAATTTAATGGGGTCTTCAAGTTCTTCCTGTGTAGCCTCTAACACAAGGAAATGAAAAAGTTTGAATAGATTATTGATGATTTTTCTACTTCATAATTACGTCACATATGTTCTAAAAAATGTTTTCTTTTAACATGGAAAATGAAAAAGGTAAAGCAAATGAATTTCCAAAAATAATAATAATTAAAGCAATAGTTGCTTATGTATATTCTTTAAATCTATAAGGTTTTGTTTAATATTAGTTTTTTTTAATATTGGATTAAATATGTTTTTCGTCCCATTAGTTTCACGCGAAATTGATTTTTATCTCTAGTCCAAATTTCATATTTTCTGATACTTGTAATATGAAAATTATTGGAATGAGTTCTTGCCATATCTTTTTTACACATTAAACGAATTTTCAGAATGGAATAAGATGTTAAAATATTTCATGTTGATTTATCACTGAGATGTATATTATAATATAGTTCACACTGAATATTTATTTATTACGTAAAGAAAAAATTAATAATAATTCATTTTAATAATTTTCTTATTAAACCTATCTAAAAAGTATAAAGTTTGAATTAAACAATTTTAAGTTATAATATATTGATAAAAAATAATAGTTATCAAAAGTCAAACAATAATGACTCTGTTTAATTATACACTTTTCTGCCTAATAATCTACAACTATTGTTTTTATTATATTTTTTAGAAGATAGTTTTAAACTACAAAAATTCATTTTTTAACCTAAATAATAACCTACGTTCAAATATGTTTTTTTTTTCTCTAAAATTGATTTATGTTTCTTTTCTCTTTCGGTCTCAAAAATATTTTTGTATTTTCAGTCCGTATAAAGTTCCTGTTTTGGTCCTGTAATTTTTTTTTATCTTTGCATTAAATTTTCATTTATTTGAAAATATTATTATAGTCTCTTTTTTGATAAAGAAAATTGCACAGGTACTAAAGAAGTTAAAGAAATATTTTACATAAGTTGAAATTATTGTTATTATGATGAAGGTTCCTTGGTTGTGTTGTTTTAGGGTTTTGGGGAATAAAAGAATGTATGATTTTGGGGAAATAGAGAAGAAAGTGGTGTGTGTAGGGTAGGGACATGAGAAGAGAAGGTTTTAATGGCGGAAAAAAGGTTGGCATTGGACTTTCTTTATCTCATTCCACCAACTGTCACGCCGCTATAAACATAACACGACAAATGGGGCCTTTTCTGTTCCACCCATCAACCATTATAACATTAGATACCCTCCATTCATATTTACCTTTTCATTACTTTATTCACATTAAACAATGCATCACTACCGCATCTAGATAAGGTTACAACATCACACCCTATGTTCATGTTTTGTTTCAACTCACCACACCATAAACTTCTCTTTTTTTTTTTTACTCCACAACGTTACTTTAATACAACAATAATTTGTTAGATTGACGTAAATTAGAGATAAAGACATTTTATATTATATAATTAGATATAAAATTTTATTTTATGAGTCAATTATAAAGTTAAATTAAACTTAAAATTTACTTTCTAATATATATAAGATTCATTTAGAGTCTGTCTAATGAGAGATCGTTGAACTTATTAGACCATCGACTACTATTATCTAACGCAATAGTTGATATTGATTAGAGATAATGACATTTAATCGTATATAAAGTATATAAGTAAATATAAACCTCACCTTATAAGTGATGGAAAAAACGTACGTAGAAACAACACACACAATCACAAATCAATTGCAGAAAAATAAACGACACAAGATTTATTGTGGTTCGGTCGCCAACTGCAAACTACATCCACACGGACAACTATTAGGTTTTCATTATATCATGTTGCACACCAATTACAAGTACAATGATCTCTTTAAATAAAAAATTATAAAGGGATCCCAATGATTAAGCCACTCACTAAACATGGTGTCTAGTCAGCCCAACCCAATTGGTCCTGACTTCATACCCAACAATCTCTCACTTGAAGCCACGAAACAATGTTTACCTGCGCTTCAATTGTGTACAATGATTAAGTCTACTCACTAAACATGGTGTCTAGTCAACCCAACCCAATTGATCTTGACTTCATACCCAACAATAAGTTGATTTTGTGAGGTTGAATTAAGATTAAAGTTCACTTTCTAATATAGTATCAAAGGAATTTAAAATATATCCTAACGAGAGTTTGTTAGAATTATTAGGTCACCTGTTATCGAATCCATAAATATATATAGTCTTACATACACGACGTTGTGTTGAAAACTTCATATTAATTAAAAATAAATAGATTTCATAGTATATAAGTGAATACAAATTTTATCATATCAGTGAATCTTATAAAAATTGAATTAACCTTAAAATCACTTTCTAATACACCTTCTTAATAAGTTATGAACCATTGCAAACCATTAGTAGAATTTCCTCTTCATTTTTTCTAAACTTATCGTGGAGCATTATTATACAGAAAATGGAAGAGTCTTGTGTTTTTTTTTTCATATGAAACTAAAGGCATGAGAAAGTGCTTGCAAAAGTTGATGGATTAAACAGTGGAATATTAATAGTTGGAAGAACTGTGGAAAAGACAATTGAAAAGAGTGGAACTATGAAGAGTTTGATTTTTCTTTTGTTTTTGTGGGTAGCCTAGTAGTTAGTAGTAGGCTAATGTGGACCTCACACACTGTTTAATTCAAAAATAATAAATGTCACCAACTATCTACACAAATTCATAATAAATTGTTTGTGCCTTTTAAAAAGTTGTAATTAAAAAAATAAAGAAAAATGAAATTTAGTGAAAAAACAACTTAATGCACTTGCGTATGCTTTTGACCAAAGTTCAGTTTGACAAAAAGATGAGTAGAGGAATCCAACAACATTGTTCTTTTTGTTGTAATTACGTCTGAAGGAGTTAAGTTGTTTTTTTTTTTTTATAATGGTAATATATTTTTATCTATAAATATATTAATGAATAATTTTTTATCTATAAAAAATTAATTAATTAATAAAAAAAATGTATTTTATACTGTTGATTTTTTCTGTTGAAATCGGAAAATTTAATATATAAGAAAGTCGAAGTATTACTTTTCAACCCTAACTACTACATCATAAATCTTAAATTTTAAAAAATAAATAAATATATCTTATCACAGAAAATCATGAAATAGAAACCAATATTTAGAAACTAAAATAATTAGTTGCAATAGTAATTAAATTAGATACCATTCTAAAAACTAAACAAAAAAATTGGTTTCTAAATTAGTTTTTATTATTGTTAAATAGTTTCTAAATTAGTATCTAATTAGCAACCAAGGTTTTAACTACCAAGTATTTAGTTTCTAAATTTGGTCTCTAAAACCTTGGTTGCTAATTAAATACCAATTTAGAAACTATTTAACAATAATAGAAAATAATAGAAACTAATTTATAAACCAATTTTTTTGTTTAGTTTCTAAAATGGTATCTAATTTAGTTACTATTGCAACTAATTATTTTGGTCTCTAAAAATTGGTTTCTATTTCATGATTTTCTTGTAGTGTATTCGCTTCATTCTTACTTAATGTAAGATCAAATTCACATTAAAAAACATATTTTGCATTTATTTTTTACATGAACTTTTTTAGGGTATACTTCAAATTTAAATTATCACTATATAATTAATTAAATTTAATCCATAGTTAAAGTTAATAAAATTTAATGTATAGCTAAACTTTTATAAATTTAATAAAATTTAACATACAATTAAACTTAAACTAAACTTACACTAAACATTTAACTCTACGTTATAAATAATAAAATTTATTATAATTAACCTAACATATTTTTATAACAAATACTGAAATAATAAAATAAAATACTAATTTAGAGATGATTTTTTTCAGTGGCTTCAAGGGCCCGTGGCTTCAAAGGCCCGTGCTGGATTCATAGTGGGGAGAAGACCAAAATATGTACAATATAGAATATGAAAAAAAAAGACATGTTATTCATGTCCTAAAATAAAATCATGTATATTATTGTATAAATCGAAAATGCTTTCTTTCACTTGTCTAATAGTCTCTATATCTTTTGAGACGTTCTCTTTATGATGTTGATGATTTTTTTTTGGTATGGAATGAAAGTATGTACCTCTAAAATGTGTTACGATGATCAAGTCCGTCCTCTTAAATAGTTGAGAGCGATAAATGCTACTGAAAATGTAACATTTATTTGTTTCAAGTAAACCTATTTGAGAATTTGTATTGGGCCTCAACACGAATGAGTTTGAATTAGTATGTATATTGTAATTAACCTCATATTAGTCTGACAATACAATATGTTTATTAAGTTGATTTAGGATTAACATCATGTTTAATTATTTTGTTTTGGTTGGTTTCCTAAGATGTCTTTGACGACATTTTCAAGTTTATCTTTTTATTTTTTTCGACCTTTTAAGGTGAAGGTTATCTCGGTCTTATATAGTATATTAACTTTCCATGCTCGGAAAACTTTTCTTTAGAGTCTTTGTAAGAAATTTTTTGTGAATGTTCTTTAGAGGGGTATTCCTCGTAGAATCTAGAATGTTCTAAGTTTATTATTATTTTTGGAACTGTTGCATCTATTGGATGTGGATAAATTTGATGGTTGGGGAAGGATGTGTTTTTTGGGTTACCTTGCTTTCCAAATTCTATAAATATGGGTCAGTCCTTGTGTTAGGACCACCCGTGTTTTACCATTATTTCGAGTAGTGACTAGGTGCAAAGAGTTTACTTTTTCCTAGGTTAGTTATGTCTTCTTCTTCGATTATGTCGGCCTCTTCAGGTGGGTAACCGTTGGAGGATTCTAGTGAGCCTTCAATTGCCATAATGAGTGTTAGTTTTGCCTCTTGAGACTGAGACATTTCAGGTTGAGGCTCCTAGTTGAGCAATAAATTTGGTCGTGGAGTAGTTTGAGAGTGATCTTCCATCTCAGTTGGATTATGATGGGGTAGATATGCATTTGACCAAATCCTTTTCTAAGTATCGGTGGTCGTCCATGATAGGGTCTTCTGCTACTAGTGTGTCAATGCTTAAGAAAGATGCTGAGGTGGGCATAATCTTGTTGGAGCAGTGCAATGTCGTTGATAATGTGTGTCATGGATGAGAAGGGGCTTTGTGGGAGTTATTTTATATGTATGTGTGTCTCTTTGCAAATATTCATGTTTGATTTCCTTTCGACAAGTTCAGTGTGGGTGTCCTTTGGGTCTTAAACATTACTCCTACAAGTGTTGCGAAGACTTCACCTAAGTTTTCAATATGGTTTTCGCATGACTCAGACATGAACATCATGTTATCTACATATACTTCAACATTTCTCTTGATGAGTTAAAATTGATGGGAAAGGTCTCGGGTGGGACGATGTGCTCTTTGTATAGGTTTCTTGGTTGGATTCATCTTCGGGACTCTAGGATACATGAGCCCCTTTTTTACTAGCTTTCTTTTCATTGTCTTGTTTTCTTGCCTTAGGATGACTATTCCCTCCGCATTCTGCTTTTTGAGCTCAGTTATCTCCCTTTATAGTTCAACCAACAATGCCATTTTATTTGCTTTGATCATTTGGGTATCAACTAACTTTTGTCTATCATTTTTCATATTCCTTGTTACTACCATTAAATCTTCCTCACATCCTTTCCGGTCACATGGTGGACGTCAATTATTCTTGTATGAACCGAAAAAATATTCTCACTTGCCTAATAGTCTTTGTGTCTTTCGAGATGTCCTCCTAGCGATGCTGATGATCTCCTTCAGAATGAGATGATGTTGTGTACCTGCAAAAGTACTCTTACGCTTAATTTATTCATTTTAAATAGTTGAAAATAATAAATATTATTAAGATTTATAAATAGTATTTTAAGTAAACATATTTATAAATTCGTACAAGAACTCAACACGAAAATTAAAAAGTTTCAACAAACATACAAAAATGCAAATGAAATAGTTAAAACTCAGGATCCATAGAACTCACTGTATCTAAAAACTATGATGTGATGATTTAAAAAAATTAGGTGGTTAAGTAAATGTAAATGAAAAATGAGGTGTTATTATATCAACATCATTATGTTGACCAATAAAAAAGAAAAGAAAGAGAAAAACATTTCACATATGGCTTATAAATATGGGCAGACAGATGAAAAGGCAGCACTAGAAACCACACATTCTGATCTTTCACTACTTTTTCTCCCTGTTAATTTTGCTTCTTATGGAACCCAAAGGTAATAACAACCCAAAGATGTTGGAAAAACCTTGGCTTTCTACTGCCTTGAATGCCAGAAGCCTAGGATCAGGCACTGAGACCATAGTCTTTGCTCATGGTTTTGGAACAAACCAGTCTGTCTGGGACAAGATCACTCCCTTACTTGCTGAAGACTACAAGGTTGTGCTGTTTGATTGGCCCTTTTCTGGAGCTGTGGATCCAACCCTCTATGACCCTTTGAAGTATTCCTCCATGGAAGCTTTTGCTGATTTGTTGATCACTCTCATGGACCAGATGGACCTCAAAGCTACCACCTTTGTTGGCCATTCCATGTCTGGCATGATTGGCTGCATAGCCTCCATAGCCAGACCTGACCTCTTTAAGACCCTTATTCTCCTTGGTGCTTCTCCCAGGTCATCTTTTCTTTCTTCTGGTTTTCTTTATACAAACACCTCTGAAATGTTATTCTTTTTATTCATTAAATTCTGATAAAAAAAGTTATTTTCTTTCTCCTTGTTCATAAACTTATGAGTTATTGAATGTTGACATCTCTTGAAAGGTTTCATCACTCATGACAGACCAACTTTTCAGTGTTTGCTTGTCCTTTTAAGATTAAGAAACAACTTACCTAGTAGATGCCACTTAAAATCTTATCCTAGATGTTCAATTCCTACTTTTTTGGGAGAAGAAATTTGATCTTGCAAGTTTTTTTGAATATGTTTGAAGTTTCTCAGTCTGTTGATAGAAACAGTACTTCTCTTTTGCATTAATCATGGACATAGTACCACTTTGAACTGTTTTCTTCTTTATGAGCTTTCTCTCATGTACCTTTTTGGATTTATGTTAACATGTGTTTTTAGATTGAAAATTATTACATATCTTTTATGTTTATTAAATATTTTAAATTTTTTTAAAAACATAAATATTAAACAATTTTCTTTGAAATAGAAATATATTTTATATTAAATATGTTTTTCGTTCTTAATTCAAAATTTTAAACTTCTTCAATATTTTTAGTAGCTATTTGATATTTTTATTTTAGTACCTCTAGTAAATTATTAAAAATGATCTTTGTCAGTGTTTTATTATATAAAAAATAAATTTTAAAATTGTATTATAATATTATAATATAAATATGAGTGAATTATAATTAATCATATATTCTCTTACAAATTTATCAGTTTTACTATTATATAATTCATTATTCATGCAATACATTTTACAATCTATATTCTTTCACACATCTCTCTGTCATGTCACTCATTGCATCTCATTTTGCTTTCTCATCTCTCCTTCACTGTTTAACATTTATTTTACAAATATAATTTTGCTTTCTTTTATTCCTCACTGACAAATTCTTTTAGTATTTGTCACATCATCTCTATGTTGTTTGAGTTAGGCTTGAGTTTCTCTCTTTCTCTTCAGGGAATCCTTATACCGTGTTTAATGGTTTGGTCCCAAAGTTTTTGTGGGACTTTCCACTGTCTGTAGGAATCTATATTTGTGAGGGAAAACGAACAATAAGTAACCAACACTATTCACACAACAACACACCTATGTTTGTGCAACTTGCAATTTTCCACTGTGCAAAAGATAAGGATATATCACAGTCCAAATAAACAATAATTTGATTTCACTATTAAAAAGAACCAACCAGTTAGAAAATTTTAGCAAAAAAAAAAGATGAACCAACCAAAACATGTGGTGTATACGGGATTGGGGGAGGGATTCCATTTTTTTTTGTAATCTTGTGGTATCACCTTTTTCAGCGTGGTGTGTTTGATGAACCAACTTTGCTTTCATCTTTAAAAAAATTGTTAATAGAATAAACAGAAAACTCTGAACTAACTCAAAAAGACAAAACTTCACTTTCTCTTCCCACTTTGCTGACTTCAATTATCTCCACTTCTTATAAAATAAGATTAGGAAAATGGCACCTTAGCCCTTTTCAAATTTGAACCACCAATTTGCCGGCCAAGTCAATTTCAGTTGAAGATCAAAAGATATTCTCTCACCATTTTTACAATTTTTTAATTTTGATTCCTCTGAAGTAAAGAGATGTATAAGAGAAAATGCAGAAAGACATTTATGAACAAATTTAAAAGGGTGAAGTGATTAAGATGTGTGTTCATATCAGTCTTAGTCAGAAATGTTAGAACAAAACACGTATACTACAGTGTGAAAATTTGAATTTGATACTAAACTGAACAGGTCCTAAAATATCAAAACTCAACAGTGGCAAAAATACCCTTAACAAATAACAAAACAAAAAATTGTATAAAGGTAAAGTAAGGTTGATCCAGTTCTTTCCTCTCTGGTTTAGAAGTCCACAGTTTTCTCTTTTAACCTTTCAAAATATGCCAAACAAAAGAAGGTAGAATCTTTTTTTTCCATCACTACATTATCATTCTTTCCATCATAAATGTTCTTAAGAGTTAAAAATGTGTTTTAAGCTTTTATTAATAAGCACCGACTCACACCAAAAACCTCTTATAAAAGTATATGGATACAAAGCTTATAAAGAAAGCTAATAACAATTATGTTATTTTGTAATTCTTAACTTTTTTTTAGGTGTCAGTCTTATTGGTTTTTTATTTTACATTTTTTTTACCGTTTGTATATATTCAAATAATTTATTTTGATTTCACTAGAAAAAGCAGAAGAAAAATTCTTTCTCTTATCCTTTATTTTTTTTTTGTTCATCTAATGCATTTTAAGTCCCTCTAACTTGCCATAACATACAGGTATCTTAATATAGATGACTATGAGGGGGGCTTTACTAGCTCAGATGTTGATGAGTTATTGCAGAACATGGAGTCCAACTATGACAGCTGGGTTACTGCCTTCTCCACACTAGCAGTGGACCCAAATGATGAGCCATCTGTTAACAAATTCAGAGAGTGCCTGAGAGGAATGAGAGCTGGTGTGGCAGCCTCCTTAGCCAAGACTGTGTTCTATAGTGATCACAGAGATATGCTTGAGAAAATTGAAACTCCATGCACCATCATTCAGACCACTAGTGACATCATTGTTCCATTCAGTGCAGCACTTTACATGGAGAGAAAAATTAAAGGGAAAGTTACATTGGAGGTTTTAGATGCTAAAGGGCATTTTCCTCAGATGACTGCAACAGCTCAGCTAGTTGATGTGCTCAAGGGTGTTATTGGCTTGTAATTCTCAATCTCCTTCATTTTGTCATCTTAGTTATACTTGTTTCTGATTTCATTTATATAGGTTGATGTACATGTTTGGAACTACGTTCACAGCCCACGCCAATACTGAAGTGACTGCATATTGTGTTGAAGTGAACGCACGTTGAGGGGTTATCTGACGTGGTTCCAAACACACGTGTAGTTTGTGTGAGGTTTATATGGTGTCTTCATCTGGACAAAGTGTGGTTTGTGTTACTTAAATTCATTGTACTCTTGAAATAATAATGTGAATTAGCTTTGTGGAAATGTACTTTTTTTAATCTCTTTCTCATAGGTATGCTGGCAAGTGTGTTGACATGATGATCTGGACCAATTTTCTTTGTTCATTTTAAGTAGTTGCAAAGAAACAAGGAAAACAAACAGCCGCAATTTTGACTTTATGAAATCTAAATGTCAGATTTTGCATGGAATAATTCTTTGAACATATTTAATGTTTACTCACCAATTATTGCATAAACAAGAAATACAATATAAGTATCCAAGTTGAAGACTGCATCAAAGGAAAAGTTCAATCCAAGAGTTTCTAAGATAGTATTGAATTAACCATCATGAAGTTTCAACAACAAATATCAATGCATGAAACAGTGAATGGTCATGATGGTTTTTGTCAGGAGCAATCTTCTATTCTTAAGCTTCGTAGGAGATCCAAATATCCATGATATTCAGGAGTGATGTATCTGCAATATAAGAACAAATATTCATCAAGTTTTCACTTGAACCATCCTAAGAAAAACCATTTAAGAGAACTATTGCAAAAGAAATTTCACTTTTGTTACTTTGTATGTTTGCAATACATGATTTCATAGTTTATATTCACAAAGCCTTGGAAATTCCAAATCTATTATTGTGTATACTCTACCAAAAGTTCATAAATTTTGGGAATGACAATGAACCAAGCTGAGTGTCCAGAGGCCACAGTAGCACACAACCAAAAGTGTTACATGCAAATACACACCGTATGGTTCCAAGAATAGAACAATGATTAGGAAAGATGTAGACAAGTACCCGTGTCGAAACAGGAAGTCAATGATTACGAGAGAGCAATTTGTCTTGAAAAACTGTGTCGTACGTATGATTTCAGCAACTTTCCTAACAGGGATCAACTTGAAGCTATCAACTTCTCCATCTGATATTTATTAGACCACAAAAGGTGAGCAGGGCACAGATAGAAAAAAACAAACAACAGTAAAACTGAAGGAGATGAAAGGCTTACCTTCATTATTAGGTATGAAATCTTTTGGAAGTTTTAGATCATAACAGAACAGAACATCTCTCTTGTATCTATACCCATCAATGTCCATATATGAAACAGCCCCTACAGGTATGGCTCTGTGAAAGCAGCAATCAAAAGAATTAGACAGAGAGAAAGTGTACCACCCCTTTGAAATCTTTCATTTTGGCTAATGATTGGAAAGAGTAAAAGAGTATAGGCAGAAAAAAAAAACAGTAAACCGACCATCCCAAAGGCAGATCAAAATTCTTGCACTAGAGGAATAGAGGAGAAGGAGAAAAGTTTAGTGTGAGGTTAGTAATTTACTTGACAGAGATAGATCTAGGTATTCCTGCTTCCTCTTCACATTCCTTTATGAGATTCTCCTGACAGTCAATACCGTGTGGCTGTGACAGTAGCAATTACATAAGAAACTTGATGATAATATATTGAACTAAAGGAAACATTTAATAGTGAATGGATCTTATACATTGATTTGCTTATTCAGTTGTTACAAATTGCTAGCACTGTTCAGTTCCTAACCAGAGGAAAAATGATTCACACAAAAGGTAATAATGATGTTGGGGAGAATGTTTAAGCTCAGAACAGAGAAAAATGAAACTACAAACCAGTCCTCCTGCAACTAGATGATCAAGCATTCCGGGATATGTCTGTTTTGTGTCACTTCTCTTTCCTATCCACAGATGCTTCTGCCCATCCACCTCAACATAGCCATTCATATGGACTCCATAAGCCTAATCTTTGAAGAGAAAAAAACGGGTTAAAACAAGAGCTTTGGAATTAAGATATCAAAATACAGGTTATGAACAACAAGAGCTTTAGGATGTAAACTGGATAATCAACTAGAAATTCAGAAAAAAAATATTTAGTGGTTGCCCCAAGTTTGCTTGAAGACAAATGACCAATTAATTTCAGAATGATGCCAACATAAGATTGAAAATTGGTAACATTCAACTCCACAAAACTAAAGCAAGTCCAATGTTCAATTACAATTAGCAATGAATAATAGTCCGGTTTGTTTAAAAGTTTTTCTCATGAAATTCATTAGGAAAAAAGTAGTTCACAAACCTGCAATGAGGATGAAATCCATTTTCTTCCAAAATGATCAATTGCGCTAAATATGCTTAGAAGAGTAGAAATAGCAGTGTAAACTATGATAACAGCGCAAGGCCAGGGCAGAATTCACAGTGTACACGCAGCCAAATACAAGGGTTCAAACATTTGCAGAAACTACAAAAAGTACAGAAAACAAGTCTTGAAATAAAGTACCAAGAAATATCTCGATGTACCTTTATGCCGAAATAAGGAGCTGCTGCACGCTCTAGTGAAAAGAAAATGGGTGCACCAAAGGATGAGGTCACAGGGTAAAGCTGGTAAAACATGGACAATAGACATAGGTTAGGTACCTGAGCATTAGGAAGGCACAGAAGAATGACAAAATATAACATTCTAGCCATTTTATACCTCGTTCCGTATACCTGGAATCTGCTTCTCTCCCAACTGCTCTACTACATATCCAACTGCACTGGTTCTTTCGTCAGCTGTCTTCAGCATTGGATGCAAAGAAACAAAGTCACCATTGGGTACTCCATTGTATTTTTCTTTGGGGAAAACAAATACATCGCCAAAGCCCCTCAAATGCTCCACAAATCTGAACTTATTTACGTTTAACCAATAAACCTGCAACTATCATTAGCTAAGGTGCAGGCGCAGCAGTTCATGTCATGAAAATAAATCAGAATAACAACAACAGCAACAAGAAGCCTTATCCCACAAGGTGAGATCGGCTACATGGATCAGACAGAACCCGACAAGGTTAACCAATGAGACATTCACATATAACTATGCAAGAGACGATAATTACAAGGAAAAAAGAGATGGAATTGAAGTAAACTTACCCATTGTGAATGAATCCAACAATGTGGTTCTCGACAACAAACGGAAGGAACTCAGATTGTTCCTCCTACAAGGAAGTTCAATGTCAACAACAAAGACTATGGTTAAACTCAATTCTGCTAGAGGCATCACTTCACCAACGAAGTTGAATTGACAGAAATAAAAACAAGTGTGTCCTACAATCTAATGCATGGTCGGTTTCACCTAAAATCACGTTAAAATATCAGCTATCATGAATTTAGATAACTTTTCATATATTTAGTACTAACATAATGCTTCAGTCCAAAATCAATTCTATTAAAAACCAATATCGTAAAATCAATAGCAGTCAAACCAATTTCGCAAAGGCTCACCCACCCACAAACTTAAAATTAGCCAGACCCGAAATTCAAAAACCGAAAAGAAAACAACTTTACGGTAAAATAGAGGGTATGATGCACAAACAAACAATTGGGTGTCTCTATATATGAAATTTGCTTCATTCATTCACTGTTTGTGTTTTCCAAGGAAGCAAAGAGAACAGTGCAAAGAGCTTACAGAACCACGATTGCATAGTTGAACTTTGTTGAAGAAGCCATGGAGATAGCAAGAGCGGTCTTGTGTGTCAGTTTGAGATTCAGATATGGCAATGGCATCGTCCCATGTGAGCGATAATGTGGCAGAGGAAGAAAAAGAAGAGGCCAAGGTGAAGTTGGTGGAAGTTGTGGAGGGAAAGGAGTGAGAGGGAAGGAGTGAAGAAAAGGGTCGTGATCTGACATAGCTCAAACTAGCAAATTTGCTGATGCAGCAAACCGTTCCCATTGCTGTCTCTGGTTTGTCAACAGAACAAAATTAAGGTATCTATGTCATGACGTGAACAAAGGAGTGCAGACACTTTTGTAGTGTGTCAATTTTAGGCCTTGTTTGGGCCAGATATTTCTTTTGAGGCAAATGCTCCCTGCACCCAACACTTTTGAACCTGCACCCAACATAATTTCAAAATTTTTAAAAATACCCTTTATTCTGGAAATGAAAATTTAAAATTGAAAATAATGCATTCTGGAAAAATAAATTCGGAAGAGATTTTTGTGTTTCGGATATAAAAATCTGAAAAAAAAAATCAAAATCTCATTCTGGATAAAAAAATTCAGAACTGAAAATAATACCGGAAAAATTTATCCAGAAGAGATTATTGTGTTCTGGAAAAGGAGGTCCGAAATATAATTTTATATGCACCCCATTTTTTTAAGGGTATTTTCGGTTTTTCTCCTGTGATTGGATAAAGTGACATGGTGTAGGAAGCAATTGCCTTCTTTTGATAGATCGGCTTTTTTTACCTGCACTCCCACAATTTCTTGGCGCATCCCCACGATTTTCAAAATAACCATTTTCTCCTTTTTTTTTTTTAAATTGACTTTTGGATTACATGTTTATTTTATTTTTCTACATTACCCTTTACAGAATTTATGAAATACATTCCAAAACCACGCTTTTTAGAAGAAGATAAATTTTTTGGATTAAGATTTCCATATTGAAATTTCCGAAACACATGAAATATATCATAGGATTTTAGAAAAAAAATTCCAAAATATATAATACCTTTTGAAATATATTTTTTAGAACTGAGTTTTTTTTTCTCTCTTTTACAACATTCTCTTTCTCCTTTTCTTCTTCTTTTGCTGATGATGGTGGTGCAATAGCTCTGGCGGCACTGATGGTGGGGAGCGGTGAGGAGAAGCAAACAAAAGGGCAATTTAGTCATTCACTTAATTGTGGGGGTGCGAAAAATGAAGATGCAAGAAGTAAAAGCTCCATATAATGACTAATGAATTACTAATATATTATTGATCAAAATAAGAGAAACAACTATCTATTTTAGTTTTTATATGTGTTCATGTGTGTCTCTTTAATAAAGGAGTTGATTGATTAGGAGTAAATATATGTTATTATCTTATTTTTTTCAAACTTACCTCTTTTGTTTTCTTACCTCATTATAATGGTTCATTTATATAAGAATGTAAGTATATACTTTTTTTTTTAAACAAAAGAAAATGTATGGTAATGTAAAAATAATGATAACATAATTTATTTATTTTTACAAATGATCACTACATACAAGAAAATCATTAAATAAAAATCAATTTAAGAGAAAAAATAAATTAGTTACTAGTTTTAGAAATTAAAAAAATATTGATATATAAAATAGTTTATATTATTAATAAATATTTTATATAATTAACTTTAAAGATTTTAGTTACCAACTTTAGAATTTTAAAATTTAGACTAGTTGGTAGTTAAAATCTTACTAGAACTAATTAGATATCAATTTAAAAATTATTTTATAAATTTTATTTATAATAAAAATTACTTTATATATCAATAGTTTTTTAATTTTTAAAATAATATATAATTTAGTACATAGAATAACTAATTATTTTTTTTTCTAAAATTTTATTTTTGTAAATATCCTTATTTTCTATGTAAGTGTAATATTTTTAAAATTATTGACATGTATATGTAAAATGTAAAATTAAATGGTAATGTAATATTTTTAAAATAAAAAGGAGATTTCTGTAGAATTTTTAAAAATAGGATTTAAGTGTAACATGGAAAAAAAATTGTGTAATTTATTGATTAAATATGCGCAACTCTTTCTTCGTTTAAATGGTAGTTTGATGATCTCGTAAAGCCTGCATTTTCTGATAAGATTTTAGTATAAGGTCAAATAAAATAGGAACAGAAAATATCTGATTCCTTTATTGATTAAAATAACAAAGAAATAAGAAAGGTTTTGAGTTGAAAATTGAGTTAAAAGAAAACAAGAATTAAAAATATGATTAGAACAATAATCCATGACTGAAATTCAATTAGCACTTCCAAGTTGAAGCACTACCTTTACTAGAAAATTTTTGAACCATGGTTTTTCTGCCAAATTAAAAAAGTTATCAATCATTCATAAGCGAAACATCTGAAGTTAAAAGCGAAACCATCAAAACAAAACTAACATATATCATTCATGGCAGATTCATAACTAAACTAAAACTTATATGAAAACTAGAGAAGCATGATGTTTGAAATGGCCTCTCTTGCATGTTCTTCTACTTCCCACAACAGGCAACTCTTTCAAACTTCCTCTTCTATCTTCTCTTCAGAGTCATGTGCATGCTTAGAGAGGTTCAACAAATACGGTATCCTAAATATTTATAAAGGCACAAGAAAATTTCAGCATGTTCATAGTTACATGTTCAGTACAAAACTTCAAAGGAAAACAATGATGTGAAACATTATTGATGTTATACTCACCCCAAGGAAGATAGTTCCTATATAGTGATGCTTGCTTTCAGTTGGAGATAAGATCATAGTTTGAGTAGGGAGACAAATTTTTGCACACTGCATAAAGATACTCAACATTAGAATAGATTGTTGCATTTTCTAGGTGTGGTTATGAAAAGAGAATGTGATTTCTGGTCAGGTTTGTTTGATTTTTATGCAGATTATTGTGGTATATAGTTGTTGAAGCTATGAACAGGTATCGTAGTTCCCAGACAGGTTAGTAGACAAGTAAAGTTTCTTTAGGTTTTGAAAAAAGCGAGTTCAAGTTGGAGGAGTTTTTGTGGGTGAGGGATTTTGTTTTGTTATGTGTTTGTAGGCTTTTGATTGTATTAGGGGATGATTTGTGTGAATTGTTTTGACTAAAGACTGATTATAAGGACTCTGATAGGGTAGATGATGATTTCTGTTGATGTGGCTTACCATGACTTTCAATTGAATATTTGTTTGGTGGTTTGCACAGTCTGAAGTATGTTTGTAGTTCAGGTGTTTGACAGATTGACCTTAACTATTTTTTGTATAAGGATTGGGTCACTTCTGAAGTATCTGTATAAGATTGAGACATTCCTAAACTATCTCATTTTATTGGATCCTCTCCACATCAGAGTTAGATAGAGTAGTTATGTCCTAATAAAAAGTAGCATATAATTTGTTTTTCTTTATCAAAATTCAAACTAATGTTTTTGGATTAAGAATAAAGATGTAGTAATTTGACAGATAACTTGTTTTTGTACATTATTGTTGTAAAGTATAGATTACTGACCAGATTTCCGCTCTTCAGATATTCGTACAAGTCAAGATTGTTGAATTGCATTATAGTGATGAACACAAAATCTATAGGCTCACTGTAATTCCTGCATTTTGATGTAATTGGAGTATATGTAAGATTTCTTCACAAAAGTTTAAATAATAGCAATAACATTGTGGCTTCAAATTACCTTATTGTATGGTTCACAGCTTTCTCTGATAAATAGAGGAGAATCTCTAGCCTTCTAGACCAATCCTTAGCAAGCCTGCAATGAAAAAATATTATTATTATGCTTCTGATATGAATTATACATGTATTTATCCACCTTTTTAGGGAGAAAAAACTAAATTATGGTTGATACAATCTTTTCCCCCCTCAACTCTACACGAATCATGGTTTTGGAGTAATTAACAAATTCGACACCATAAAAAATTATTAAATAAAAACTACATTTAAAGATAAAAATAATTAGTTATTATAGTGACTAAATTAGATACTATCCATTAATAAAAAATCATTAAACAAAAATAAATTTTAGAAACAAAAAATAATTAGTTGCTATATTGACTAATCTTGACAAGAGAGTAAAAGTTTGAGTGATGATTTGACAATCAGTCAAATTTGTAGTTCCATAAGACTGAGAATATAAGAAAGATATACACTTACGTTGCGGGCGAAGATGCTCTTTTGAGAGCCTGTTTCATAAGTAGAAAGAGGAGAAAAAAAATAAGTTATTTATAAGTGTTGATATATTGAAAATTATGCACCAAATTACAACTTGAAAGAGAAATAACTTTTTATTAAAATAAAATAATTTTTAAATTTTATTTAACAAATAAACTGATATCTTTAACAAACCAGAAAGATTAATTGATTCAATCGTACCTTTGCTATGTGAAAGGAGGAGGCAATATTGTTAATATTTCCAACCAAATATCCCTAGAGATGCATAAGAGAAAGAGAATTGTAAACCCATTTGATGTGAAGATGATACACATTCATTTGATATAAATTTGCCTATTAAGTAAGTTTACCATCGATAACAACTATAGTGCAAAAACTGATTAGAACAAGAGAGGAATATGAAATTATATATGTTGGTCTTATGAGGAATGATGAAGCTATAATCAGTTACCTCCCATGCAAGCGAGTAGTGTTGAAAATTTGTAAATGGTGAGAAAGGCAAAGCATTGGGGAGATTAAGTTGAGGTGTTGCAGGTGGTGCAGGAGGAGGAGCCCAAGTGCTTGATCCCAATGCAGATCTACCAAGTGGACCAAACCTGGGTCCTTGGAATGCAGAATGTTGATGACCACCACCACCATTAGTAGCAGAAGGAAGCATTGGTGATGAGTATGGTTGAATATTGAATGAACTTCCAGTTGAACGAGGGAACATTGACCAGTTCTCTGGCATGCCTCCAAGAACAACCTTTCTGTCTCTTTCTTTTGAAGACCCTTCTCCTGCTGTGAAAACCATTGGTGGAATTGAATGTTAAAGCATAATCAAAACACTTGAACTGATAGATTTTTATAGACAAATAACTGTGTTTTTGGCTATTTGATATTTTTGTTTCGATCTAATAATTGATATTAGATATAAGTTTTCATGAGTTTAACTTTTAGTGGAGTACTTGGAAAAAGAGAAATTGTTGTGCATTGTAGAATTATCTTATGAGAGGGAATGAGTTCACAGTTGTTTGAATTGTTATATGCTCTTCAATACACAGAATATAGAAAGAGAAAAAACCTTGAAGGTACTTAGCAACATTGGGAAATCGAGGAACATTTATTCTCTTCATTGATTCTAGCCATTCTTCTGTCCTTTGATCCATTTTTCTCTTCCCTCGGAAGGCATCATGTGCCTCCTTAAATTTTCTTGACAGTAACACAGTAAATTGATCCATTCCAGTGTTGGAGATGGGAGTGGTTGATAGCACAGAACCATCATTCCCCTACAAAACAAGGAAAACACAGTTATATACTAACCAAAACTCGGTACCGCCGATATATTCTCACATCACTTAGGAGTCTTAGGAGTCGAGACTAAAGACAATTTATAAACTTTGAGACATCTTTTAAAGATAAAACTGTAACAGGATATCAATCTCTAAAGTGAACAATACCTCGAACCTCTAAAGTGAACAATACATCGAATGGATGCTGTGATTTAAATTAACAGATTTGCATAATTGGCTGCTTGGTAATTTGATGAATCATAGAACTTGTTGTCCATTGCATAAGGCTTATATGACAAATAAAATATCAGTGCAAGGATTCTAGAGAGATGAACTTTTACCATGTTGAAGATCACTCCAAAAATGGGATGCAGCATTGGAGAGATTATTGATAGGGATACTGCAAGCTGCGTGTAGTAAAATAACATGAGCATAGTGAGTATAAACAGAAGGCTACCATGGAAAAAAAAAATGCAAGAACAGGGTTCCAAGACATTACTGGACCAAACATCTCTGCCACCTCGTAAAAATCAGCATTTACATGATGTGATTGTGTGCCAATAATTCCTTCTTTAGTAATCTCAGGTACAGACACTACCATTCTCCTAGGAAATGGATCTCTTGCTGCTATAAGAACACAGTGCCTTTCTCCATTATAGTACTCTTGTGTTGTCATTATATCAGAAGGCCTTGGAAACATCTGTTAGAACATGATTCACATCTTGCATTGTTATTTTTCCATTCTATGGTAAAACATGTTAGAATAAAATTAACACTGGAATAAGAAGTAAACAAAGTTTGTCTTGTGTTGAGAGCTAATTCTCCCTGCACCAGATCAATTGTGACTTATTGCATAGAAAATATCTATTTTACCTTTAATCTTCTGGATATCTATATCCGCAACATAAACAAGACATAAATAAGACAGTTATGGATATGCAAATTTAGAACTGAGATGTGTCTTTCGGATATGACTATTCACAGTATAAAAATGCTTTTGGATGCTAAGATCCGAAAAAGATGACAAAGACAATTTGAAATTATTTTAAAAAAAATGATGGGTGCAAATCAAAATTGATCTGAGCAGAGAGAATTAGCCTGTGATGACATATTCGTACCACTAAGGCCTCTGCAAGGCCTTCCACCATAACATGTCGGTTTAGGTTGTCCCCATTAAAAGTTAAGCATGATAGGATGTCCAAAAAGTAATTCACATCTCTTGTCCAATGAATATATTGGAGGTCCAACCCTGCATACAAAGTACATAAATAATCAAATTTCTGGTTTTTGCTTCAAAACAACTATTTTATTGTGGAATAGGCCTTTCCTAAGAAGGAATTATCACTGAGAAATAGGTCTTTCTTATGCTAAACTATCCTATGTATAAGAAGTGGACTTCCAAAGGGAATTGAAATCAATAAAAAGGCATATCTTATAAAAAAAATCTAAACAAAAATGAAATACCTATATTGTTGTAGTTGGAATTATACATGAGTAGACCCAACTCACATGCTGCTCCACTAGCTTCCTGTAAACAAATTATGCATGGTAAGGGAAGACATGTATCATGGACTTGGAAACTAGACAACATTTGCAAACAAAGATGCATAAAAGTATTCTAAAGAAGGATGAATTTGAGTTGAAGATGTACTAAAAAAATACTTTGAGGAAAATTTGTAATTAATGTAGTTTTATCTATGAAAATTGTCAAATTCGTCAAGTCGATTAGGTTAGATATGACCGAATTTGGATGAGTCATGTAAAAAAAGTAGAAATAAATTTTTTTTGAGAATTATCAAACTTGTCGAGTTGATTAGGGCAGCTGACGACCGAAGCCTCGGTGAACGACGGCCGTAATTATAACGGTCCTAATTTAGTCTGATCTAAACGAATGTAGTTGACTCATGTAAAAACTTTGTAAAGAGAGAACAAATAGATAAAAACTTTTTAACCGGGTTTAATCCATCATTTTGACCTACTTTAATATTTTATTAAAAATTAAATATATATTTTTAAAATTTAATTAATGTTATTAAATTTAAATTTAAATTTTAGATACAATGATTTAATATGTAAATAAATATAAATTATTATTTTAATTAATGTTTAAAAAAATAGATTAACTTTTTAAAATTTAATTTATTTTATAAAACAGACCCCTGTGAACTTATGGGTCTATTTTACCTAAATTCATTTAAATAGTGAACCAAACCAACCGAATATAAAAATGATTCAATTCCATTTGAGCCACAATTCTTTTAGGATAATTTAGTTCTTGTGACAAAATTTTTGGAATATCCATCTGATTGAACTTATTTTAATATCTATATTTGTGTTAAAAAATAAACCTTCTATTATTATAAAATTCTTTTTAATTACCCTCATTTTTTTTTCTCTTCCTTTGAATCTCTCTACTCTTACCAATCACTCACTTAAGTAATGATATTTTCTAGACTTCATAAGGTTTTTGTTTACTTCACCCCATCAATTCTAATCTGGATCTATAAATTTTTTATACTACATAATTACCTTTAGTTCTAGAATTGAAAATTCATAATTGAAAAAATCATTCTGAAAAATAAAATCGGAAATAGACTTTTTTACATTTTGAAAATAAAATTTTAAAATAGAATTAAAAAGTCAAGATCTCATTTTAAAAAGGAAAATCTGAAATACAAATAATACATTCTAGAAATATTATTATTGAAAACAAAATCCGAAAACATATTATAAAAAAATATTCTAGAAACCTACATTTAGAATTAATAGTCAATTTAAAACATTGATTTTTTTTTTAAAAATAATTTGATCCCAAGGTTTTTAAAATATATATATAATTTGACCTCTTTCCTTAAATTTCCACCAACAACTTAACTTAACATAACATGATGTGTCACACATGGTGGGACAATAATGCATAGGTAGGGTCTAAGTGTTAAGTCCACGTGTTATGAACCCTAAGTCTTTCTTCTTGTTGTAACAACCCCACAACCCTCGCCGCACACACATCCTCTCCCCTCACGTGCTCTCTACCTCGGTCTTCGCCTCCTTCGCGCACATCCTCTGGTCAGCCTTTCTGTTGCAGGATGTGTTGTTGTCGCAAGATGCGTCGCCGAGTCTTTGACCACTTATTGTTATCTATCCTTTTTAATCTCTACTTCAGTTGAATGTTTTACAATACCCCCAAAATCAAATTGATAATGTTTTGCAATACCCTCAATGTTCCTATAAGCTTATGCAATACCCTAAATGTAGAGATTGTGAATTCAGATTACGACCAAAAACAAAGAAGGAGGATTAAAGAAAGAGGGAAATGGAAGGGTTTGAGGATTAAAAACTGAAGATCATAATTTTTTTTGGCTGTGATGTGGAATATGATAAATGATGATAAAGAAGTCATTGTTGTGAAAGTGGCCGCCAACAGAAAAAGATGGTTAGGGTTGGGAGAGAGAGGAGATAGAAAAGGATGTAGGGTTGAGATTGATGACAAGGCTCTAACCATAGAAACACGTGTGCGTGCGACTCACATTTACCATATCATCAATAATTAACAAAAGAAACCAAATTACATATCTTTTAAAATACCTTAGAACCAAATTAATATTTTTTAAAAATTATTGTAATAAATCGAATATTCACCAATGTAAAATAATAATAATTATACCTAAAAACTAAAATAAAATAAAATTTGTCATTCACATCACTAGTAAGAGGTAGGTTCAAAATTTATTGGGTGAATAAATCAAAATTGCATTTTGAAAATCATATTATATTGAAATATCTTCACAACAAAGCACATTAATATAGGAATAATAGATTGGGATTTTTTTTTAATTTCAGTGAAGTATTGTATGAATGATACAATGTGTAGGAAAAATTAAACAAGAAACTTTAAGTTTTAGTTTTGAAATCAAAAAAATTCTGTCAGTTGTTTAGTATATCATAAAAAAAATTCAAACTATACAAAATTATAAAATATACCTCTTCTATTGAGTTGTCAAAGAAGGTCCTGCATAATCAATAGACAAGGTGATTAATAATTCATTTTGCATAATTGTGGTTACAAATAAATATTTTTTATTTTTAGTTACAGTAAACAATCCATGATTTCATTCAGAAACAAATGGTGGAGATACAACATGATAGAATAACACAAAGCTTAAAAATAGAATAACATTATACAACAAGATAAAATACAATAAAAAAAATAAGTTCTGCCACCTTTACCCTGCACTTAGTTTTTTGTTTTTATTTTTATTTTTCTAATAAACCTTATTAATCAGTGTGACATGTATAAGAGAATATGTATTTAATGAATACTTTAAAATAATTTATTTTTATTGTTACCATTAAATGAATAATGAGTTTTCATAATATCATTTTGTTGCATGCTCTATCAACTGTCATGTAATCTAATTGTATATAATGTAAACCAATTTATCATTATGGTGTTTAAATTATTACACATCACTAATTAATATATATATATAATATTAAGAAATTTTTGAAAAAATAAAAATAAAGCTTGTCCTTGTTTATGATACAAATTTCCCATTGATGGAAGAAAAAGTTTTTCACTCTAGATCTAAATTTTAAAAACAATGCAATAATTTTATTTTTTTCGATAATAAAAAATAAATAAATGTGAACCATTTCGGAGGTGGTTCAACCTTTATACAAACATAAAATACCTTAAACACTCTATCTCAACACTCGCACCGTCGGACACCTAAAATTAAAAAACACCTTCACTCAACTCAAAAAATCTGAGCTAAAAGATAAATCGAGAAACTATCGTCATACATATCAAATCTAACTTTTCTTTCTTAAATTTTTTTTTCCAATTTTTAAATTTTTTGCCTCCTCATGCATAAAACTCATCCTCTGCTGCAAAAAAAATCATTCATAGCACATTATTTGAGTGAAAAATTATAACTTTTACCAAGAAAGATTATTGTTAGGATTAAAAAACAAATATTCTATTAATCAAACACACTTAAGAATGATTAAGATGTAGCATATGATAGAAAACACAACATGCATGTCAAGATATATATGATATGAAACAAATTATAATTTTTAGCAAGAATTTTTATACCTTACAATCTTCTCTAGATATTCTGAAACAATCTTGGGCCAGTGTGGAGCCAAGGCTGAGTTGGCATCTACCACTATGTTTAACCATTTCTTAGCTGCCATGGAAATGAAAGTTTGAAGAACAAAAATGAAGAACAATGGAAGCAGAAGAACAATGGAAGAAGAAGCACAAAGAGAAGAGACAAGGATGAGAATGAAGGAAGAGAAGGGTTTTGGTTGTTTATAAAGCTAGTTGTGGACTCCACCCTTATTAACATTGCATTGACTTTTGTTATTTTATTCATGGATGAGAGATAGTGACAAATACTCACTCCAAAAAATAAATTATATGTATTTTAAATAATTCTTGGGAAATATAATGAATTTTAGTAAAATAGTTGTATTTTTTTTTTCTTTTTTTGTGTGTGTTTGATATGATAAATTGATGTGTAAATAATTTAAAAATTAATATAAGGACTAGAAGTATAATAAAAAATAAGAATATATATTGAAATTTAAAAAGAAAAATCATGTTTTCAGAATTTGGATTAATGAAAAAGAATGGACCAAGTATTTATCAAAGGTTAAAGTAATTGACAGTGAGTATATTGCTAATAAAAAACAAAGAATTAAATATTTAATTAATGACAAATAACCATAAAGAAAATCAATTATTACATTTCTTTAGAAAATATTTTGTTTTGTTCTAAAAATTTGGAAATTTAACTTTAATTTCAAAAAAAAATTATGTTTCTTTAGTTTCTGAAATGTCAAAAATGTTTTTTTTTTTAACACTGCTTTTGGATGAAAAGAAAAAAAGAAAAAATATGAGAGGGACAAAGAAAAAAATTAAAGAAAAAATAGGAGAGGAAAAAAATAGAGTAGAAATTGATGTTGTTTAAATAAGTAAAAATATAGGGAAAATGAATGAACAATTTTTAAACTAAAATTATTTTGATTAAAAATTATAAATATAAAATACATAATTATTTTTTAAAATAAGTTTTTTATTATATTATTTCCAACTTAATTAAATTCCTCTACATTTTTTTCCCTTATTCAAATAACCAATCTTTTATTTAATTTTTTTCACAGCTTAATTGAATTTTCGTGTATTGATTCAAATACATGTGAATGGTTAATTGAATTATTTTTATTCTTTATTTGAATATTAAAAACTCTTGTCTAGATTTTTTATCCAAAATAAACCTAATTTAAAAAAAAAATATCAAACCGATCTTTGACATTTTCTTTTTTAGATTAGACTTATTTATTGTGAGTTTAGAATTTCTCACAAATTCATACACACTAAAAAAATTCATTAAATAACAACTAAATCTAAATTTAAAAATAAAAACTAAAAAATCATTGATTAAATTATATACTATTTTAGAGATTAAAATATTATTTAATTTAAAATGCTTTCTATTATCAATAAAAATTTATAAAATAAATTTTAAATTGATATTTAAATTAGTTACCAAAGTTTTAACTGCGATATTTTATATTACAAATTAGTCTCTAAAAGACTAATAGATACTAATTTAGGATATAACCTATTATTTAGCTAAATTATTCTTGGTAATTATACTTTAAATATCAATAATTTTTTTAGTTTATAAAATAGTTTTTAATTTGATCCAATAATAATTAATTATTTTAATTTTTAAAATTAGTTTATATTTAAAATGGTTCCCAACATCAAAAAAATATGTTAGAATTTGACTTTTGAGATATCAAATTTTCACCTATTTTTTCAAATTTTGTAGAGAGGAAATTTTTTCTTTTAAAATTAATTTAAAACAACTTATTAAAAATGTTGAAACTAATTTTAATTTGGTTTGGAAGAAACAACAACATAAAAATTAATTTAAATGTAAATAAAAAATGGAAAGAGTTGAGTATAATTTCAATTTTGGTTTTGTAATATAATTGAGAATATTTTTTTTTATTATTATAATTGCTTGTACAAAAATTCAATGAAAGATAAGAAGAAAAATATTATTTTTATTACTATTATTATTATTTATAAAAGAGCTAAAATGTAATAGGAGTGTGAAAAATCATAGTCCGAATTGTTGGTAAAAACCAAAATATTCGTTATTTATAAAATAATATCTACATAAAAAAAATAAGAATATTCACATTTGACTAAATGTATATCTATTTCATTATTAAATGTATTTTTTTTTATCTAAAAATGTAATTTTCGCATAACTTATCCTTCCATTAATATTATAATTTTTCTCTAACTCGTAACTCTTCCGTAAATTAAATTTCAATTAATATTAAAATTTATTTTTATCTCTAAACACATAACTTTTACATTAATTAAATTTTAACTAATATTAAAAAAATTTATTAATAAGGAAGGATATATGTATTGTTTATGTACATGTAACACACGGGTTTCAATATTCAATTTATCTCAGATGAATGTTGTTTTTTTGATGAAATTATTTAATTATATGATATGATATAAAAATTATATATTTTGATAGTTTGGTGGATATGTATTGTTTTTTTTATGTTGAAATGTTCTTGAATGTTATGTGAATGAATTGTATGAATTATATGTGAATGATGAAAATTAGTTGAAATTGATGTCATTCGTTTGAATAATGTATGATCCTTTGGCTTGTTTGAGGTTGATTAACTGATGTATTTTTTTTTGTACTAGTGTTGGTTTTGTGAGGTTTGATAGGATTTGTATAAGGGTTTGACCACCCTGAAATGGTTCATATTTAATTTATTGTTTATTGCTAATAAAAAAACATTTGTATAATGTATGAGTTGTTTGATGGTACATTAAGTACGAAAAACCTATATTTAACAAAGATTCTCTAGTTACATTGATAATCTAAGTCTCACATAGACTAAGATATTGGGTGGTGAGAAGTTAATGAGGGAGTTCATACGATATTAGATGTTAGTATATGGGAGGAGCATACTTGATGAGTCTTCTGGAAGACGATCGACCCATGTGTACTCAATATAATTGAAATGAAATCAAAGAAATAAGGATTGAAATGAAATCAATGTAATGTGATTGCAAATGGATTTTCTCTCTAAACACATAACTCTTACATTAATTAAATTTTAATTAATATTAAAAAAATTTATTAATAAGGAAGGATATATGTATTGTTTATGTACATGTAACGCACTAGTACCTCTATATTTGTGGTTTCAATATTCAATTTTTCTCATTTGAATGTTGTTATTTAATGAAATTGTTTAATTATATGATGTGATATAAAAATTATATATTTTGATAGTTTGGTGGATATGTGTTGTTTTTTTATGTTGAAATGTTATGTGAATGAATTGTATTAATTATATGCGAATGATGAAAATTAGTTGAAATTGATGTCATACGTTTGGATAATGTATGATCCTTTGGGTTGTATGAGGTTGGTTAAGTGATATTTTTTGTTGTTGTACTAGTGTTGGTTTTGTGAGGTTTGACAGGATTTGTATAAGGGTTTAACCACCTTGAAGTGATTCATATTTAATTTATTGTTTATTGTTGATAAAAAAAATTTGTATAATGTATGAGTTGTTATTTGATGGTACATTAAGTACGAAAAACCTATCTTTAACAAAGATTCTCTAGTTGCATTGATAATCTAAGTCATATAGACTAAGATATTGGGTGGTGAGCCCTTGATAAGGGAGTTTATATGATATTAGATGTAGTCAATATAATTGAAATGAAATCAAAGTAATGTGGATTGAAATGAAATCAAATGATTGTGATTGAAAATAGATCTATATGTGGTCTATACGAATAATGTAATTGATATTGAAATTTTATATGACAACCTTTAAAAGAATTTTTATGAATGACTAATCATATTGGTTCTTTTTGCATGTATTAAGTATTTTATGAAATTTATTTCCATTAGTTTATCTTTATTTTTATTTTTTTGCTATTGACTTTACAATCTATATATAAGTTTTTTTTTCTCAAACATTATTACGTAAATTTATTATTATACTTCAGTGAATATATAAAATAAATTTATATTAAATAATTATTGCATAAAAATTATATATAATTTTTTATTTTTAAAATTTTAAGTTTTAATTTTAGTATTAATATTTTCAACTTTTACCACCAAATTTATGATATCAATTCATTTTTAATATTAATTTTACCTTTCTATTAAAAACTCCTTTCAAAATGTTTACAACATTGAAAAAATGAATTATTATAGATAATTATAAAATCTACGAAATTAATAAAAAATTATATTTATATCTATTTACACAACTAAGAATAATATTTCTTTTATTTGAACCACTATTTTTATTTTATTTTTCATAATTTTTTTTTTATTTTAAAGATTTTATGTAATTAATGACAAATAACCATAAAAAATCAATTATTACATTTCTTTAGAAAAATATATTTTCCCTAAAAATTTGGAAATTTAATTTCAGTTTCAAAAATTGTTGTGTTTCTTTAGTCCCTGAAATGTCAAAATGTGTTTTTTAAAGCTGTTTTTGAATGGAAAAAAAGAAAAAAAAATAGGAGAGAAAAAATGATAATAAATAAAAGAGTAGAAATTGATGTTGTTTAAATAAGTTAAAATATTGTGAAAATGAATGAACAATTTTTAAATTAAATTATTTTGATTAAAAATTATTAATATAAAATACATAATTATGTTTTCTTTATAAATATATATGTGAACAGTTAATTGAATTATTTTTATTCTTTATTTGAATATTAAAAACTCTTGCATAGTTTTTTTTCAAAAAATAAACCTAATTTAAAAAAGATGTTCAAACAGATCTTTTACACTTTCTTTTTAAATTAGACTTATTTATTGTGAGTTTAGAATTCGACTCTCATAAATTCTCAATTGTAAATAATGGTTCCCAACACCAACAAATATGTTAGTGTTATAATTTGATTTATCGGAGATCAAATTTTGATCTTTTTTTTCAATTTTTTTAAAAGGGAAATAAATTTTATTTCAAGAAAAATTATAAAAGTAATTTAAAATAATTGATTAAAAATGTTGAAACTAATTTTAATTTGGTTTCGAAGAAACAATTTAAATGTAAATAAATTTTAAAAAGAGTTGAGTATAATTTCAATTTTGGTTTTGTAATATGATAGAGAATAAAAAAAATACTATTACTATAATTGCTTGTACAAAAATTCAATGAAAGATAGAAGAAAAATTTTAAAAATAAAAAATGAATTTGTATTTATAAAATAATATCTAAATCTATTAACACAAAATAAGAATATTCACATTTTACTGAGTGTATATCTATTTTATTTTAATAATAAGTATGTTCTATTAAATATATTTTATCTTTAAATAAATAATTCTCACTTAAATTAAATTTTAATTAATATTATAAATATTTTTTTCTCTGTATCTTTCGCATAAATTAAATTTCTATTAATATTATAATTTATTTTCTCTCTAAATAGGTAACTCTCACATAAATTAAATTTCAATTAATATTAGAATTTTATTTATTAATATGAAGGATACATGTGTATTGTTGATGTAACGCATTTGCGTATCTGTTTGTAGGTAGCCGAAGATATTTTTAAACTAAGTAAAATTTTATTTACTTTAAAGATCTCTTCTTCTTTGCTTTAACTTATGATTTTGTCCTTAGTCTTAGTGTGCTCAATTAAGAAAAATAATTTTTTCAACTTGTTTTACCATAAGCTTTAGATTCTTAGATCTTTGCATAATATAACTTCTTGGTTTTTGAGACTACTCTAAAGATCATTTTGTCAGGTAAGGGAAGCTAACTTTAACTTTCAATGGAACAAAATGCTAAAATATTTGACTGAATGTATATCTATCTTATTTTATTTTAATAATAACTATGTTTTATTCTATCAAATGTATTTTCTCTTTAAACAAGTAAATCTCGTATAATTAAATTTCAATTAATATCATAATTGATTTTCTCTTGAAACACGTAACTCTCGCATAAACTAAATTTCAATAAATATTATAATTGATTTTCTCTCTAAGCGCGTAACTCACATAAATGCAATTCCAAATAATATTATGATTTATTTTCTCTCTAAACACGTAACTTACATAAATTAAATTTAAATTAATATTAGAATTTTCTTTATTAATTGTGAATGATATATGTAGTGTTGATGTAACGCACATGCGCCTCTACTTGTAGGTAGTTGATGAGTCAATGATCATTTTTACCTAATCACATTTTCAAACTAAGTAAAATTTTATTTACTTTAAAGATCTCTTCTTCTTTGCTTTTCCTTATGATTTTGTCATTAGTCTTAGTGGGATCAATTAAGAAA
Organism: Phaseolus vulgaris; assembly: GCF_000499845.2. NCBI lineage: Eukaryota > Viridiplantae > Streptophyta > Magnoliopsida > Fabales > Fabaceae > Phaseolus > Phaseolus vulgaris. The sequence continues at coordinate 46,487,075 of NC_023756.2, read as the reverse complement.
AGTAATTATTTCAACTTGTTTTACCATAAATTGAAATTTGGTTATGTTTGGATGATTTGATTTAGGCTCTTATATCTTTGCATAACATAAATTCTTGGTATTTGAAATTGCTTTGAAGATAAGTTTTATTAGGTAAGGGGAGTTAAATTTAACTTTCAATAGAACAATATGCTAAAAGATTTGACTAAATGTATATCTATTTTATTTTAATAAATAAGTATGTTCTATCAAATGTATTTTCTCAATATACAAGTAAATCTCGCATAAATTAAAATTCAATTAATATTATAATTGATTTTATCTTGAAACACGTAACTCTTGCATAAACTAAATTTCAATAAATATTAAGAATTTGTTTTCTTTCTAAACACGTAGCTCTCGCTTAAATTAAATTCCAATTAATATTATGATTTACTCTCTCTAAACACGTAACTCTCACATAAACTAAATTTCAATTAATATTAGAAATTTCTTTATTAATTATGAATGATATATGTATTGTTGTTGTAACGCACTTGCGCCCCTACTTACTTGTAGGTAGTTGATGAGTCAATGATCATTTCTACTTGATATTTTCAAACTAAGTAAAATTTTATTTACTTTAAAGATCTCTTGTTCTTTACTTTTCCTTATGATTTTGTCATTAGTCTTAGTGGGCTATATTAAGAAAAGTAATTATTTCAACTTGTTTTACCATAAACTGAAATTTGGTTATGTGTGAATGATTTACTTTAGGTTCTTATCTCTTTGCATAACATAATTTCTTGGTTTTCGAAACTGATTTGAAGATAAGTTTTTACTATAAGTTTGGATAACTTTCAATATAACCATGTGCTAAAAGATTTGACTAAATATATAAATTTTTTATTTTAATAATAAGTGTGTTCTATCGAATGTATAAAGTGCTATTTTTTATGATAGAAAGTTGCTTGAATGTTATGTGAATAAATTATATGTGAATGACAAAAATTATATGAAATTGATGTAATACATTTGGGTAATATATAAGTAATATATAAGTTATCGTTTGTTGGTATACTTAGTATTAAAAGTCCATGTTTAATAGATATCCTCTAGTTTTATTGATTATACAAGTCATATAGACTAAGATATCAAGTGGTGAAAGCTCATGAGGAAGTTCATATACACAATTAGGGGTGGGCATGGATTGGATTTTCCAAAATCCAATCTAGATCCAATCCAAATCCAAATAAATGGATTGGATTTAAAATCCATATCCACTTTAACTAGATCAAATATATTTGGATTTTTTTTTTAAATCCATTTAAAGTGGATTGAATCTAAATTAAATCCACTTTGTTAATTATATCAAATCCACTTTGTTAATTACATTAAATTCATTTTGATATGGACAAAGACTAACTTGACTCGAACTGGACCTAAACCGACTCAACCTGGACACAGACCAACTCGGCTCTACATCGGTCCACACCCAGACGACTCAACATCGACTTGGGCTCAGACGACTCGACATCGCCTTGGGCTCGGACAACTCAACATCGACCCCGGCCCGCTCGGCTCAATATCGGCCCGAGCCCGTTTGGCTTGACATCGGCCTGGGCCCGCTCGACTCGACACCGACCTGGGCCCGCTCGACTCAAAATCGGTATGGGTCCGCTCGACTCGAAATCGGTCCGGGCCTGCTCGTCTCGACATCGGCCGGGCTCGCACGACTCGACATCGGTCCCGGCACAAACGACTCAAAATCTGCCATGGCCCGCACAACTCGACATCGGCCCCGACCCAGAAGGCTCAACATCGACTCAGGCCCGTTCTTCTTGACATCGGCCTGGGCCCGCTCTGGCTCGACTTCGGCCTGAGCCCGCTTGACTCGACATTGGCCCGGGCCCGTTCGGCTCGACATCGGCTTTGGCCGGTTGGCTCGACATTAGTTTGGGCCCGCTCGGCTCGACATCGACCCGGGCTCGAACGACTCGATATCGGCCTAGGCCCGTACGACTCGACATCAGCCCGGGCCTGCTCGGCTCGACATCGGCCTGGGCCCGCTCGACTTGACATTGACCCGAGCTCGAACGACTCGATATCGGCCTGGGCCTAAACGACTCGACATCGGCCCCGACCCGCTCGGCTCGACATCGGCCCGGACTCGCTCGGCTCGATTTCGGCCCAGGCGACTCGACATCGTCCCGGCTTTGCTTGGCTTCACTTTTGCCTGGGCCTGCTCGACTCAACATGGGCCTTAGACTACTCGGCTCAATATGGGCTCGGGCCCACTCGACTCGACATGGGCTCAGGCTCGTTCGACTCGACATCTGCTTGGACCTGCTCGACTCGACGTTAGCCCTGGCCCGGTCGTCTGGATATCGGCCTGAGCCCGCTTGACTCAATATCGGACCTGAAAGACTCTGCTCGGCATGGGCCAACTCGGCTTAATATCGGCCCCGGTCGACTCGGGTTGATTTGGCCCAAGGTTGACTTGGCTCGACTTTGGCCCGAAATGACTTTGCTCGACTTTTGTTCATACCGACTCAATTCGACTTGGGTCCGGACGACTCAACTCGACGTGGACTTGGGTCGAATTTGCTCAACCTGGGCCTGAATTCTCTTGGCTCAACCTGGATCGAGCTAAGTCAAAATCCAACCCAAAATGTAATTTAGATAATCCAAAAATGTATCCAATCTATATCTAATCCATATTCAATTAAATGGATTGGATTTAAAATCCAAAAATATTGATTTGGATTTGAAATAAATCCATTTAAATGGATCAAAACCAATATGGATTTGGATAATTATGGATTGGATTTTGTAATTTGGATTTTTTGTCCACCCTTATACACAATAATCGATATTAGATGTTTGAACTTAGTCTAATAATCGATGTATGAATCAGATGTAATATCTTAATAAGTCTTTCAGAATTTTATCTCTATGTAATCATAATTTTCTTTTTAGTTGCTCACATAGAAAAAATTAATTTAAAAAAAAAACTTAAGTTATTTTTTAACTAAAAAATTGCAAACAAAAGCGGTTCTCGGTTAAAAAAAATAATAAATGAAAAAACAACTAAGCTATGAATAAATTATTTTAGCAGTACAAAACTTTAAACAAGAAAAGAAAAAGCTCAAAGTAGTGTTGGAATGTTGTGATGAATATTCCAAACACTACTTTGAGGTGTTTTGAAAATTAAGTAAATAAAAATAAAATATTTATGAAAATTTTGAAGTTGTGAAAAGTCGAATGGTGACCTTAAATTACCTATGGAAATTTGGTTATTAATAATGCAATAATGAAACTAAAAATTATTAGGAGCTAATTACAAAAAATTGTAAAGTTTTCTGGACTAAAAATATTGTTAATTCTATGCTTTTTTTCTTAATTTTGCAAAATACGAATATTCATTAATTGAGCAATAATGAATTTAACATGTCAATTAAATGAAAATATTGTTTTCCCAATAAATATTTATTTTAAATAAAACTGCACATGGTATAACATTAAATATATTTTAAATAATAAATGTGTTGTCAGGTAAAAAAAAGTTAATGTAAAGGAAAACGCAAGATTATTAATATTTTTGAAGATATGTTTAATAGTAGTTAAAACTTTATTAGTGTCTTTATTCTGGAAATAATAAATAATGTTCATTAACGTAAGCCTTGAAATTATTATGCAATTTAAATTTCCAATGACATTATAAATAGTTTTAAATAAAGTATATTTTTTTAACAGTTATTAATGTAATAACATTAATGTATTTTTATATAATAAATATGCTGTTCGAATTTTTTTTAATACCCACCCTTATAAATAATTATTTTTATATAAAGATAATGAAGTTAATTATATTAAAGTAAATTGTAAATAATAGCTCAGATTCACAAAAATGTCTCATACATTGATTTACAGTTGTCGAAAAACCATTATTTTTGCAAATCATTTACTTTTCATTAGTGTTTAGATTAAGAAGTGGAATCAAAGAGTAAAAAGAAAAAAATTTAAAAATAAAAAGTTAAATCATTTAAATTAAGAGAAAGTGAGTAAAAAAATAAAATAATTCTTTTCATTTTTCTTTATTTCCCATTCATTTTCCTTTAATTCAAATAATTCATTTCTTTACTCACTTTGTTTCTTTCCATTTTTTTTTTCTTATTTTCACTATTTGATGTAAATAAAAAGGCTACTTGTTCTCAAAATCGAAGAACTTCCTGAGACAATTTTTCAATTGCTTGTAAAAATATTGTGATAATGTTTATTTTTATTATTTATTAAGTTTAAACCAATTTTTTCATAAACATTTTTAGGAAAGTAAGAGCCATTCATTATTATGTTAAACCATTTCTTAACCGACATTGTATTCAAATAGAATTAAAAGGGAAAAGAAAACTTAAAAAAGATGCATGGTAAAGGAGACAAAAATGAGGGTGTGAATAAAGATGCATCACTTGAGAAATACTACTTATATATTCTCATGTATAATGTATAAGAAAAAAAAATATTTTTGTAGCAATACTTTTTTAATTTTGTATTTTTGAAAGAAAAAAAAACTTATTTTTATTCAACCGTCAATTTCAAAAAGTTAAAAGAAAATATTAATTACATTTCATACTCTTATTATTTATTTAATATTAATTATTTTATACATATCCATTCATTTATTGTAATGTAAAATTGAAAAAAGTAAAATAAAAAATCTTATAAATATTTTACTAAATTCAAGGTAATTTGTTACATTACTTGATTCCTTTAAAAAGGAAAAAAATAAACAAAATTTCCTAAAATGCTTTTCTTATAATAAAAAAATATTATAATTAACAGTGTAACGTAAAGTTAAAGCACTAATTAAAGTTAAGTATTTTTTTTAAAAGTAAAAGTTTACATATATTTTAGAATATAATTTTCTTACTTAAAAATAAGGATGGAAGTAGTACTTAATTAATAAAAATTTATATTTTTTTCCTTTTGTATTTGTCTCTTTATAATTTTAGTAATATATTTTTTATTTTTTTTCTATCATACATTAAGTCCTTACAATACTTTTTCGTAAGTCTTTTTGATGATTTTTTTAACCTCTTATAAAATAGTTTAACTTTTAGTAATTAATTGTCTTTTGATCCTTTTTCTTATTCATGATATGATTTCACTTCTTTTGAAATGTTTTGCTTTAAGTTCTTGATTTTTTTATTACATTATATTTCTTATTAACTATTAATATAATAAAAAAACCATTTTTTTTTTCAATTTGGTTGTTTATTCATGTTTTTCTTTTCTTGTTTACTCACTAATTCTAGCTTATTGGCATTTGGTTGGTAAAATAACCTTCGACTATTTGATCTTGCCTCACAACTTATACTATGATATCGACATCAATTTTATTTACTCGACAACTAAATAAATTATTATTTTATTATAATTTTTATTAAAAAAATGATTGTTGAATAATTTTATTATTATTAAAATATCAAATAAACTTTATTCTATATTGAAATATTATTTTAGAAGGAATGGAAGAATTATGATATTTTATTGGTCAATCGACCTATTTCTTAATAAAAGGAAATACCTTAATATTCACGACTAACTTTTTTTGATTTTCACTCTATATATACTCAATAATACTATTTTTTTATATCATTCAATTTTAAATTTATTCTTTATATATATATATATATATTTTTTTTTTTCTAAAATCACATAAAAAATCGTATATAATTATTGTGAAAACATAGTTTTCCAAAAAGAAAATTAGTGAGTAATAAATAGAGGAAGGACTCATGAGTAGAGCAAAATTGAGTTACATTCATTGTACTTGTAAATTGAAATACAAAAACTAATTAATGATAACACTTCAACAATTGGCTAGTTGCTCCTAAATTAAACATCTCACAAACTTTCTATAAAGAAACTTATTAAACAAATTGAAACAATAGAAGATGGAAACCCATGTACACTCCCTAAACACTCTCCTTTTAAGGCTCTTTTAAACCCCAAACAGCTCTTTTAAATTCCCTTCATTTGCATACTTAGTTCCTTTGAATAAATGTAATATCCTGCGTAGTAGTCAAAATTAAAGTATTCAGAAAAGAACAAAAGGTTAAAACATGTGTGTAGCTAAATGTTCAGTAGACAACCTAAGAAGAAGAACAATGTGAAATGTTATTTACATTACACTCACCCTAGGGAAGACTGTTCCTACGTAGTAGTGTTGGTTTTCTGTAGGAGATATGATCAAAATCTGAGTAGGGAGTGTAACTCTCGCACACTGCAAAACCATGCACAAAATTTATCATTAAATAGAGTACGTGAACCAACTCATCAAATAAAAATGCAATGCAAATTCATATCTTTTGATTGTTAATGAGAAAGCTATAACATATGGAGAGATACAGTGTTCATGTATATGCATTGAGTTATTTCTGAAATATTTTTACTGATAAAAAATTAAGTATAGATGACTGACCAGATTTTGTTTCGTGAGATGTTCGAAGAAGTCGAGGTTGTTGAAGTTCAACATGTAGAAGAAAACATAATCAATGGGTCCATGAAAAATTCTACATTGAAATGTTTTTGGAAGATATGTTAGATTCCCACTGAAGAAAGTGTTCGTTTATGAAGTAGCTATAGCATTGTTAAAAACATTACGTTATCGTATATTCGAGAGCTTTCTGGGGCAAATAGAAGGCTGTTTCTAGCCTACTCGACCACTCCATAGTAAGCCTGCAAAAAATTAGAAAACAGTTGAAACATGTCTTTTGTTTTCAACTTTAGTTTACTTTTTTTTGTTCATTTAAGCTTTTATATATCATTGAATATAATCCAAGTTATCAAATTTTCCTTGAGAATACATGGAAGGTGCACTTACGTGGAGGGTGATGTTGCTCTTACGTGAGCCTGTTGATGAGAAGAAAGAGGGGAAAAGTTCAGTCATTGTAGCTAATAGCTAAGTGGCATAATTGTTAGAATGTGTTGATCTCTAACAAACTAGTTCTAGGGCAAGGAAGATTATTTTATAGGTTCATTGATTCTATCATACCTTTCCTCTATGATTGCTTTTGCGACTCCTGTTCGTTTCTGCAACCAAACTTCCCTGGAGACCAAAGATGAATTTTATAAGTAGAAAGTATGGAATATTTTATAGAGTGTGTTTTCATTATGCACGTTCAAATATTTATATCAGATATCAGTGTATAAACCAGGTAGTTTCTTCATTAGTAAACAATCTAGAATCAAATATGGATATAGAGGAAACTGGTATAAGAAACAAATTAAAAAGCAACATACAGCACATATATAGTTTCAAAGATTTTGGCAATTATGAAGGCATATATACTATGTATATGTTGGGGTTATGTGGAATAATGAAGCTATTCAATCAACTTACCTGCCATACTTGCACCAGATTTAGAACAGATGACTTTGGAGGCCAAAACTCAAAGGGGTTAAATTGAGGTGTTACAGGTGCAAGAGCAACCCCATTTGGTTCATATATAGGTCTTCCGTATGGATCAAACCCTGCTGCTAAGAATGGAAGACGTGGGCAACAAATGCTAGCACCATCAGGAAGCATTGATGCTAGGTAGGGTAGAATATTGAATGAGTTTTCACTTGAAGGAAAGGGTGTTGTGGAGTTGTGAGCTGGTGGAAAACCCCTTGGATCAGCCATACCTACTCCCATTGCTGAGCTGCCTGCAACCATAGCCATGCCTCTTCCTTCTTCCACAAATCCTTGTGAAAACCCTTCTCTGGTTGTGGAGGTTGGTGCATTGGATACAGCCATTGGTGGAGTTGAAAAGCCAGCTCTGGTTGAGACATTTGGGGCAACTAGGGACCCTGGGTTTATACCCCCCTGATGACCAAGAGTTTGCTTGATTTTAATAAGAAGGAAATGAAAACAGGTTTAAGTAACAACAAGTACAAAATAAAAGTAAATAATAACACTTTAATTGACATTTTAATCCTTAAAGGGAAAAAGGGAAAAGATCTTCCAACAACACTGTTCTACAAATTGAAAGTACATGTTTTTTGTAGGGTTCGTTTTTAGAGTAGTTGTCTGGAAGAATTTATGTTGTTATATGAATTGGAACATCTGAAATAGTTCATTAATAAATTAGAATTTTAATAATAAAGACTACACGTACAAATCTATCTGTGGCAGCTTCAGTGATTCTCCCTCTATTCATCATCATGTTAGCAATTGAAAATAGATCTTCTGAAAAACAGTGAAATAGTTTATTTTAATAAGAGAAGAGAATAAGAGAAGGATGAAAATGATAAGCAGAGAGAGGAAGAGAACCTTGATTGTGATGTAGAGGAACTCTAATATCATTTGTGGGTGGATCCATTGCTCTTTTCCCACGGAGGGCAACATGTGCCTCCCTAAAATTCCTTGACAGCAGAACATTAAAGTGACCAATTCTAATGTTAGAAATTGGAGAGTTTTCCTGTTCAGTACCAATACTCCCCTAAAAAAAGAAGGAAGACAAAGTTAAGTACTCACCAAAACATATATGAATACTAAATTTTAAACACAACTATTCATTCAGTTTACAACTATAGTATTTCTTTTTATCTAGAAAAAAAAATATATAAATGAAGATATTTCAGAGATATCTCAATTCTTATAAAACAACATTGACGTCCTTCAATCTACCACTCATATTGAGAGCTTTAAAGCGGAAAGAAAGCTCAAAGTCTACCCATATCTAAGTACAAAAAAACACCACCTCTAACTTGAGTCAAACCAGCTCAACCCGACGACCTTCTAACTTTTTTTTTTTATTGACGTCATATATATCAATGGTTCAAAACACCAATTTAAATAGGAAAAACATGCTAAGTGTACATTCGAAATAATGCATGGCCTCAAAGGTATAACTATAGTGTAAAACCTTGGCTTAGACACTATAATAATAGATATCTTACTCGACAAAAAAAATATTAGTAAAAAAATGTGAATTATCCATGAAGATAAACTTTTACCATATTGAATATCACTTCAAAACATGGATGATGTACTGGAGATATTATTGACAGAGACACTGCCAGCTGCATGCAGTAACATGAACATAATCAGTATAAATCAGCATTTATAGTAGTAGAAATCATAATTGTAAAAAGAGAGTTTCATGACATTACTGGGCCAAACAACTCTGCCACGTCGTAGAAATCAGCATTTGCAGTATATAATTGTGTGCCAATAGTTTTTCCTCGACTAATCTCTGGCACAGAGACAGGCATTCTCAGAGGAACAGGATCTCTTGCTGCTATCACAATACAATGTCTTGTTCCATGATAGTACTCTTCTGCTGTCATCACATTAGATGGCCTTGGAAACATCTGCTTAGGGCATGATTCACATCACACATTGTTATTATTGCTTGCAAATGTGAGATAGTTACATCAATGTGGAATTAATAAGGAGTAAAAGAAGCATGTGTTAACATATATATACCACTAAGGCCTCTGCAAGACCTTGCACAATGGTGTGCTGGTTTTCGTTGTTGCCAGTGAAGACCAATGATGGTAGCACAGCCAGAAAGTCATCCACCTCTTTTGTCCAATAGATATATTGGACGCCCAACCCTGTGTAAGGGACACAAAGAAACATATTTAGGATTTCTGCTTCAATATATATAAAAAACTTATTGAGGAATGAGTCTCTCCAACATGAACAAACAAAAGAAATTATCCTATGTATGATGTGTGTGTTATACTAAGGGAATGAACCAGATAATTAACATTACATGTGATAAGGTTAAAGGCAAAAATAATTAGTACAAAGTTGTTATTAATTGAATTGAACAAGACATATCTTATGTATACTGAAAGTAAAAGGTAAATGAAATAATATTTACCTGGATTGTCATTGGCATTGTACAGGATCAGACCCACCTGTGCATTTGCTCCCTGTAAACAAAACACAAGATGATTAGTCTTTGTGAATTTGAGAAACTAATATATATATATATATATATATATATATATATATATATATATATATATATATATATTGTATGATAGAAAATGTTTTTATTCTTAATGAAGTTTAGGATGAATGATATGTGTAACATAAATTATGCAAGAAACTTTGAGTTTTAGTTTTGAAATCGATGGATTAGTGTAACTTCTTTCTGTGCATGTTTAGAAAAGATATATAACATAAAAAATGAAATTATAATATTTTAAATTACCTCGTTTCTTGATTCTTCAAAGAAGGTCCTGCATATAAATAGTGAAAGAAGTTATATTAATACATATTAAAATTTGGATAAATAAATTAACCATAAACAAGGTTCCCAATTCACTTTATGCATAAATTAATGGCGGACAGTGTAAAATATAATTAATACAGAAAAAATATTATAATCTTTTATCTTTTATAATAAAGAAAGGAAACATTAGTATAAATGATTTTAATTATAATCCTAATCAGTTGACATTTTTTTATTATATAAAACATGATATTTTTATAAAATTATTGAAACTGTTTCTGCTTATTTATATTTATATTTAAATGCCTAAATAAATAAATAAAAATCATAAAATAAATCTCCTTCGTCTTCTTTTAGGCTACATTTCCCCCCTGGTGTTAAAAATCTTAGATTTTGCTTTAAAAGATATCAATTTTCACTCGGTTTTTTAAATCCAAGAAAATGTTTTCAATAGTTTATAGATCTAGATTCTTAAAGAAAAAAAAGGTAACAAATATTTAAAAAATAAAATTCATACTGCTATTTTTGAAAACAAATCTATTAATTGGGCATGTTATGAATCATGATTAATATCAAAGATAAAAAATACAACAAGCATATTATTTAATACAATATATATGAAGCAAATTATGATGCATGCATGGTATATGAACATCAAGAATTTTGAGACCTGACTATATTTTGAAGACAGTCTGAAAAAATGCTGGGCCAGTAAGGAGACAAAGCAGAGTTTCCATCTACCACTATGTTTAACCATTTGTTGTTAGTTGCCATGGAATCTAGAACTGAAATCTGCTAAAAGCAAGAGAAAATGAAGAAGATAAAGAAGATGCAGAGGATGCTAGAGACAAGAAATGAGATTGAGAATGATGAAGATGGAGCAGTGTTTGGTAGTTTATATAACACTGGTGTTCATCACAATCACAAGGCTCAACCCTCATTAATATTGAATTTAATTTTATTACTTCATTTCATGCATTGAAGACACATACTGACAAACATTTCTTATATGACTTGTTGTAACGAAGATTAAATTATTTATTGAATTATAAATGCAAACTGCAAGTCATTCTTAGTTTAATAAAGTTTAAATAAAAATCATTCATGTGAATTAAATAAGATTTAATTATGTGAATTTTTTTAATAGAAAACCCACTACAAGAAAAAAAAAAGGTTTTAACGGGAGTTTATTTTTACATTATTCAAGGTTAAAACCTCTATTAAGTCATTTACCAATTTTCCCGCTATGGGAACGTGTTCTCCGAAGTTTTTTAAAATCTCAGGAAAAGTCTTTTAGAACCTTTGTTAAGTATCATAGGTTTCAGAACTTCCGTAAAATATACCATGGGTTTCAAAACCTCTGTTAAATATCACAATATGCAGTCCTAGCAAGGAATTATAATTCAGTCACACTTATATCTATAATATCTAAGGAGAAGAAACACTAAATAAAGAACTATATTCTCCTTACTAGTGTTTATCATTGTTTTATATATCTCAAGTAATTGCATTATCTGTCAGATGTGGACTTCAAAGTCATGTGTGTTCTTGACTAAAGATTGCAAGAACATATTGTGAGGAGAAATTAGTTTTATTACTTCTCACTTTCAGAGTGAATTAATTATCAGATGCATTTTAAAATAAAAGTATTAATCTAAAATATTTCAAAATTATGAGAATTAAATATTAACAATTCTAATTAAAACTAAAATTGCACATAAAACATAAGTACATCAAAAGCTAAAACAAAATAAGTCAGGGTTTTTGAAGTATGAGCTCATAACAATAAAAAAAAACTAGGAATTATATAAACTATCTATCATCAATCATAAAGAAATATGTAAATAGTATTGAAATACTTATTATCTAAGATTAGTTGTTGAAATACTTATTATCCAAGTTATTAGAAAACTTATTTGTAATGTAAAGTTACACTTTCAAAATTTTAGAGAATATAGTTATAAAATATATTAAAACTATGTAGTTTTTAATTATTTATTTATGAATAGATTTAATTATATTTATTTATTGAAGTTTAAAAAATATGAAGTGTTTTAGTGAGGTTCTACAATAAATCTATGGAATTTAATGAAAGTTAAAAAAACATTCATTAATCTATGTTATTTTGTTAACATTTTAGAATAAATCTTTGAAACTTAACAAAGGTTAAAATTTAAAAAGACTTCTATTAATTTGCTGAGGTTATAGAATAAACTTTTGGAACATACTGAAAGTTAAAAAAACCTCTGTTATTTTGCTGAAATTTTATAATAAACCTTTATAATTTAACGAAGGTTAAAAAAATCTTCGTTATTTTAGTGAGGTTTTAGAATAAACCTTTGAAATTTAACTAAGGTTGAAAAAACCTTTGTTAATTTGCTGAAATTTTAAAATAAACCTTTGAAAGTTAAGAAAAGTTAAAAATACCTTCGTTATTTTGCTGAAGTTTTAGAATAATCTTTGAAACTTAATAAAGTTAAAAAACCTACGTTAATTAAATCAATTTTTAGAATTATATTAACCTCTACTAAATAATCTTCATTAAAACTCTTTTTTCTTGGAGGAACTTCGTAAATAAAAGAAAAAAATTTCAAAAGGAATGTATTTCTTTTAGATAATATTTATAGGAAAAGATAGAGGCTTGAAAGTGGTAGGGAATTAAAAGAAAAAACTGATAGAAAATTCAGAAGTAATTGGGAACATAAAAGTGCGTCTAGGGCTTAATCATGGAGTGAATTAATATATATATATATATATATATATATATATATATATTTCCCATTTATAAGTTCTAAATTGATAAGTTAACTTCTTTTAATAATTTTTTATAAACTAGTTTTTAAATGTAAATTGACGTAAAAATATATAGCTCTAAATTTCATTATATAAATAAAATTTGACAAAAATACATTATTATGTAATTGTAATTTTAGATTTTTTAAATAATTAATTTTTTAAAAGTTGTGTGGGATTTTATATTTGTAGAAGTATTTTTAATGGGTGTTAATCTAATTTAATTTTTTAATTTATTTTTAATGTTTTTATTTCTCAGTTTAAACTACTATTATATTTTTTATACAGTGTAGTTTTCGTATAACATTATTATATATTTTTTTTAATTTTTAGAGTGGTAATTCTCATATAACATGTAATGAAATATTAATTACTTTAATTTATTACTACAACAAAATTATTAAATAAAAACTAATATATTAATAAAAACTAATATATTAATATATTAGCAAGTAGTAGATTGAGGGTTCAATATTTGAATATTTTTATGTAGTCATAAGAATGTAAGGTCGTGTAATGATAAATTGTGTAAGAACAAATTTTTTTAAGGATTAAAACATCCTTTAAATGTTTTTTTTATTATTTTATTTTTTATTGAGAAAAAAATCATTAATAAGATGAAGTTAAAGATACCCCATTTAATTAAATAATTAATACAAAACAGTTAAGTAAAATGATATAACATATTTTAAAAGTGGTAATTGTCTCATTTTTCTTAACTAAGAATTTAAAGAATAAAATTTTATACTCGTGTTATATTTGTTCATATATGTTTCTTAAAATTACTAGAATTTTTTTAAATAAACACTAATTTTAAAAATAAAAAAGAATTAATTATTATATTAAGTAAATTAATTGGTATCTAAAATAGTTTTTATTATTAATAAAAAAATTTAAATTAATTTCTAAATTTGTATGGAAGATATTTTAGTTAAAACATTTAGAATATAAAGTAATAAAAACTTTTCACATGTATTTAGATTAGTATGGTCCACTAATCCTAATAATTATTACTTGATTAAATAAATTATCCATATAATCATGTTTATCTATCTAATCCTAATAGTGACCGTTAGTGGTGTTTGATTAATTTTTTTTTTCCAAAGACTCTTAAGTCTACCTGGTACAAATTCGAAAGGATAAGTCTCCATATGAAGAGGCCTATCTCTTCCTTTTTTTATATTATTATTTATTCTTTTCAAATTTTTAATATCAATTAAATCATTTAATATTATTTCACGACTATTTAAATTCAAAAAAATATGGTCTTGTAAGTTTGAGATGTTAAAAAAATTATATTAAAATTATAAAAGAAACTGAAGTTTTTTTCAAAATTTTCAATACTAAATAGAAATTAATTTTAGAAATTAATTTTAGAAAAAAATTTATTTATTATATTAAATAAATTATATATACTATATCAAAAATATTTTTTTATTGATATTTAAAGTAATTTCTATTATTAAAAAACAATTTTCTATTTAATAATTTTTTTATAATTTACTTTAAATAATTGAGGAAGTATATTTTAAGTAATAAATGTGTTGAATAATTTTATTAATTTTACTATCATGTTTATCAGGGAAGAATTTATGTTCATTAATTTGAGCAATGAATATCCATATAACATTAAATTTTAAACAACTGCCTCTAATTCTTTTGGGTTAATCTCCATGAAGGAAACAAATTGCATTCACATCCCATGCTAATTGTTGAGATGATGTTTCAAAATATTTCTTATCATGGAGAACATGATTAGCTTATGGTGTTCAAAATAACGAAAGGTTAAGTTGTTAGGTGAAGACACATGAATGGTTTTTATCATGACTCTAGCATTGCCTGTTTTACAAATCTAGATTCGTTCCACAATATTGACAATTTTCTTTTATTCATCATTGTCATAGTTGAAAGAAAACTTCATTTGTGTGTGAAATTGTTTCATTTTTTTCGTGGGTGAATACTCATTCGTTTCACCTGAAATTTATCGCGTTTTGTCCCAAATTCAGTGGACATTCTTTCGTGGAATTTCAGGAAAAAACTATTTCGGGAGAATTTTTCAGAAATTTTGTGCAAACCAAACCTACCCTCTACCAAAACTTGTGAAGTTTCGCCTTACTTTCTGAAAGTTTATTCTGGGTCCGTATTGCGCTGACAAAATTCACACAAGTATTTTCATATGTTGTTTGAACCCAGGTAAGGAGGCACGCCCATAAACAAATCACAAAAAGAGGATAAGGGGGAGAAAAGCCAGGACGTTTTGTTTTCGGAAAACCAGTTTTCTTCACCCTCGGTCTGGGACTTACTACGCCTTACTCCTTGGGTATTTTGGTATTAAATTTTTACCTGACGTTCTCCACCGTGTGTACTGAGTTTTGGCTGAAATTTGAGCCCCAGATTCGTCCCACATGATTGGCAATAAATTTTTTATTCATCATTGCCAGGACTGAAAGGAATGTTCGTTTGTGTGTGAAACTGTTTGATTTTTTTCGTGGGCGAGTACTCATCTGTTTGACCTGAAATTTGTCGTGTTTTGTCCCAAATTCAGCGAAGATTCTTACGTGGAATTTCAAGAAAAAACCATTTCGGGAGAATTTTTCAGAAATTTTGTGCAAACAAGGCTATCTTCTACCGAAACTTATGAAATTTCGCCCTACTTTTTTGAAATTTTATTTGGGTCCGTATTGCGATGAAAAAATTCACACAAGTACTTTCATATGTTGTTTGCACCCAGGTAAGGAGGCACGTCCATAAAAAAATCACAAAAAAAAGATATGGGGGAGAAAAGCAAGGACGTTTTGTTTTCGGATAACAAGTTTTGTTCACCCTCGGTATGGGACTTACTACGCCTTATTCCTTGGGTATTTTGGTCTGAAATATTTACCAGACGTTCTTTACCGTGTCTACTGTGTTTTGGCTGAGATTTGAGTCCCAGATTAGTCCCACAGGATTCGCTATATATTTTTTATTCATCACAGTCAAGACTCAAAGGAAGGTTCTTTTCCGTGTGAAACTG
Organism: Phaseolus vulgaris; assembly: GCF_000499845.2. Lineage (NCBI taxonomy): Eukaryota > Viridiplantae > Streptophyta > Magnoliopsida > Fabales > Fabaceae > Phaseolus > Phaseolus vulgaris. The sequence continues at coordinate 46,471,076 of NC_023756.2, read as the reverse complement.
TTTGATTTTTTTCATTGGCGAATACTCATCCGTTTGACCTGAAATTTGTCGCCTTTTGTCCCAAATTCAGTGGAGATTCTTACGTGGAATTTCAGGAACAAAACATATCGAGAGAATTTATCAGAAATTTTGTGCAAACCAATGATATCCTCTACCGAAACCTGAGAAATTTCGCCCTACTTTGTGAAATTTTATTTTGTGTTCGTATTGCGCGGAAAAAATTCACAGAAGTACTTTCATGTGTTGTTTGCACCTAGGTAAGGAGGCAAGTCCATAAAAAAATCACAAAAAGAAGATACGGGGGAGAAAAGCCAGTGTTCGGAAAACCAGTTTTGTTCACCCTCGGTCTGGAACTTACTACGCCTTACTCCTTGGGTATTTTGGTATGAAATTTTTACCAGACGTTCTTCACCGTGTCTATTGAGTTTTGGTTGAGAAGTGAGCCCCTGATTCGTCCCAAGATTGGCAATAAGTTTTTTAATCATCACTGCCAGGACTGAAAGGAAGGTTCGTTTGTGTGTGAAACTGTTTGACTTTTTTCGTGGGCGAGTACTCATCCGTTTGACCTGAAATTTGTCGCCTTTTGTCCAAAATTCAGTGGAGATTCCTACGTGGAATTTCAGGAAAAAAACCATTTAGGAAGAATTTTTCAGAAATTTTGTGCAAACCAAGGCTATCCTCTACCGAAACTTGTGAAATTTCGCCCTACTTTCTGAAATTTTATTCTGGGCCAGTATTGCGCTGAAAAAATTCACACAAGTACGTGGAATTTCAGGAAAAAAACCATTTAGGAAGAATTTTTCAGAAATTTTGTGCAAACCAAGGCTATCCTCTACCGAAACTTGTGAAATTTCGCCCTACTTTCTGAAATTTTATTCTGGGCCAGTATTGCGCTGAAAAAATTCACACAAGTACTTTCATATGTTGTTTGCACCCAGGTAAGGAGGCACGTCCATAAAAAAGATCACAAAAAGAAGATACGGGGGAGAAAAGCCAGGACGTTTTGTTTTCGGAAAACCAGTTTTGTTCACCCTCGGTCTGGGACTTACTACGCCTTACTCCTTGGTAATCTTGGTCTGAAGATTTTACCAGACGTTCTTCACCGTGTCTACTTAGTTTTCGATGAGAATTGAGACCCACATTCGTCCCACAGGATTGACAATAAATTTTTTATTCATCACTGCCAGACCTGAAAGGAAGGTTCGTTTGTGTGTGAAACTGTTTGATTTTTTTCGTGAGCGAGTACTCATCCGTTTGACCTGAAATTTGTCGCCTTTTGTCCAAAATTCAGTGGAGATTCTTACGTGGAATTTAAGGAAAAAACCATTTCGGGAGAATTTCTCAGAAATTTTGTGCAAAACAAGGCTATCCTCTACCGAAACTTGTGAAATTTCGCCCTACTTTCTGAAATTTTATTCTGGGCCAGTATTGCGCTGAAAAAAAATTCAAACAAGTACTTTCATATGTTGTTTGCACCCAGGTAAGGAGGCACGTCCATAAATAAGATCACAAAAAGAAGATACGGGGGAGAAAAGCCAGGACGTTTTGTTTTCGGAAAACCAGTTTTGTTCACCCTAGGTCATGGACTTACTACGCCTTACTCCTTGGGTATTTTGGTCTGAAATTTTTACCAAACGTTCTTCACCGTGTCTACTGAGGTTTGGCTGAGATTTGAGCCCCAGATTCGTCTCAAAGGACTAGCAATAAATTTTTTATTCATCACTGCCAGGACTGAAAGGAAGGTTCGTTTGTGTGTGAAACTGTTTGATTTTTTCGTGGGCGAGTACTCATCCGTTTGACCTGAAATCTGTCGCCTTTTGTCCCAAATTCAGTGGAGATTCCAACGTGGAATTTCAGGAACAAACCATTTCGGGAGAATTTCTCAGAAATTTTGTGCAAACCAAGGCTATCCTTTACCGAAACTTGTGAAATTTCGCCCTACTTTCTGAAATTTTATTCAGGGCCAGTATTGCGCTGAAAAAATTCACACAAGTACTTTCATATGTTGTTTGCACCCAGGTAAGGAGGCACGTCCATAAAAAAGATCACAAAAAGAAGATACGGGGGCGAAAAGCCAGGACGTTTTGTTTTCGGAAAACCAATTTTGTTCACCCTCGGTCTGGGACTTACTACGCCTTAATCCTTGGGTATTTTGGTTAGAAATTTTTACCAGACGTTCTTCACCGTGTCTACTGAATTTTGGCTGAGATTTGAACCCCATATTCGTCCCACAGGAGTGGCAATAAATTTTTTATTCATCACTGCCAGGACTGAAAGGAAGGTTCGTTTGTGTGTGAAACTGTTTGATTTTTTCGTGGTCGAATACTCATCCGTTTGACCTGAAATTTGTCGCCTTTTGTCCAAAATTCAGTGGAGATTCTTACTTGGAATTTCAGGAAAAAAAAAATTTGGGAGAATTTTTCAGAAATTTTGTGCAAACCAAGGCTATCCTCTACCGAAACTTGTGAAATTTCGCCCTACTTTCTGAAATTTTATTCTGGGCCAGTATTGCGCTGAAAAAAATTCACACAAGTACTTTCATATGTTGTTTGCACCCAGGTAAGGAGGCACGTCCATAAAAAAAATCACAAAAAGAAGATACGGGGGAGAAAAGCCAGGACGTTTTGTTTTCGGAAAACAAGTTTTGTTCACCCTCGGTCTGGGACTTACTACGCCTTACTCCTTGGGTATTTTGGTCTGAAATTTTTACGAGACGTTCTTCACCTTGTCTACTAAGTTTTGGCTGAGATTTGAGCCCCACATTCGTCCCACAGGATTGGCAATAAATTTTTTATTCATCACTACCAGGACTGAAAGAAAGGTCCGTTTGTGTGTGAAACTCTTTGATTTTTTTCGGGGGCAACTAATCATCCGTTTGACCTGAAATTTGTCGCCTTTTGTCCCAAATTCGGTGGAGATTCCTACATGGAATTTGAGGAAAAAACCATTTCGGGAGACCTTTTCAGAAATTGTGTGCAAACCAAGGCTATCCTCTACCGAAAATTGTGAAATTTCGCCATACTTTCTGAAATTTAATTATGTTTGCTGAAAAAATTCACACAAGTACTTTCATATGTTGTTTGCACCAAGGTAAGGAGGCACTTCCATAAAAAAAATCACAAAAAGAAGATACGGGGGAGAAAAGCCAGGACGTTTTTTTATCGGAAAACCAGTTTTGTTCACCCTCGGTCTGGGACTTACTACGCCTTACTCCTTAGGTATTTTGGTCTGAAATTTTTACCAGACGTTCTTCACCGTGTCTACTGTGTTTTGGATGAGATTTGAGCCCCAGATTCGTCCCACAGGATTGGCAATAAATTTTTCATTCAACACTGCCAGTACTGAAAGGAAGGTTCGTTTGTGTGTGAAACTGTTTGATTTTTTTCGTGGGCGAGTACTCATCTGTTTGACCTGAAATTTGTCGCCTTTTGTCCCAAATTTAGTGGAGATTCTTACGTGAAATTTCAGGAAAAATCCATTTCGGGAGAATTTTTCAGAAATTTTGTGCAAACCACCGAAACTTGTGAAATGTAACCCTACTTTCTGATATTTTATTCTGGGACCGTATTGCGCTGAAAAAATTCACACAAGTACTTTTATATGTTGTTTGCACCCAGGTGAGGAGGCACGTCCATAAAAAAAACCACAAAAAGAAGATACGGGGGAGAAAAGCCACGACGTTTTGTTTTCTGAAAACGAGTTTTGTTCACCCTCGGTCTGGGACTTACTACGCCTTACTCCTTGGGTATTTTGGTCTGAAATTTTTACGAGACGTTCTTCACCGTGTCTACTAAGTTTTGGCTGAGATTTGAGCCCCAGATTCGTCCCACAGGATTGGCAAAAAAAAATTTATTCATCACTACCAGGACTGAAAGAAAGGTCTGTTTGTGTGTGAAACTGTTTGATTTTTTTCGGGGGCGAGTAATCATCCGTTTGACCTGAAATTTGTCGCCTTTTGTCCCAAATTCGGTGGAGATTCCTATGTGGAATTTCAGGAAAAATCCATTTCGGAAGAACTATTCATAAATTTTGTGCAAACCAAGCCTATCCTCTACCGAAACTTGTGAAATTTCGCCCTACTTTCTGAAATTTTATTCTGGGTCCGTATTGCGCTGAAAAAATTCACACAAGTACTTTCATATGTTGTTTGCACCCAGGTAAGGAGGCACGTCCATAAAAAAAATCACAAAAAGAATATACGGGGGAGAAAAGCCAGGACGTTTTGTTTTCGGAAAACCAGTTTTGTTCACCCTCGGTCTGGGACTTACTACGCCTTACTCCTTGGGTATTCTGGTCTGAAATTTTTGCGAGACGTTCTTCACCGTGTCTACTATGTTTTGGCTGAGATTTGAGCCCCAGATTCGTCCCACAGGATTGGCAATAAATGTTTTATTCATCACTACCAGGACTGAAAGAAAGGTCCGTTTGTGTGTGAAACTGATTGATTTTTTTCGGGGGCGAGTAATCATCCGTTTGACCTGAAATTTAATGCCTTTTGTTCCAAATTTGGTGGAGATTCCTACTTGGAATTTCAGGAAAAAACTATTTCGGGAGAACTTTTCAGAAATTTTGTGCAAACCAAGGCTATCTACCGAAACTTGTGAAATTTCGCCCTACTTTCTGAAATTTTATTCTGGGACCGTATTGCGCTGAAAAAATTCACACAAGTACTTTCATATGTTTTTTCCACCCAGGTGAGGAGGCACGTCCATAAAAAAAATCACAAAAAGTAGATACGGGGGAGAAAAGTCAGGACGTTTTGTTTTCGGAAAACTAGTTTTGTTCACCCTCTGTCTGGGACTTACTACGCCTTACTCCTTGGGTATTTTGGTCTGAAATTTGTACCAGACGTTCTTCACCGTGTCTACTGAGTTTTGGCTAAGATTTCAGCCCCAGATTCGTCCCACAGGATTGGCAATAAATTTTTTATTCATCACTACCAAAACTGAAAGAAAGGTTCGCTTGTGTGTGAAACTGTTTGATTTTTTTCGTGGGCGAAAACTCCTCTGTTTGACCTAAAATTTATCGCGTTTTGTCCCAAATTCAGTGGATATTCTTACGTTGAATTTCAGGATAAAAAATATTTTGGAAGAATTATTCAGTAATTTTCTGCAAACCAAGGCTATCCACAACCAAAACTTATGAAATGTTGCCCTACTTTCTGAAATTTTATTCTGGATCCGAATTGCGCTTAAAAAATTCACACAAGTACTTTCATATGTTGTTTGCACCCAGGTAAGGAGGCACGTCCATAAAAAAATCACAAAACGAATATACGGGGCAGAAACGCCAGGACGTTTTGTTTTCGGAAAACCAGTTTTGTTTTCCCTCGGTCTGGGACTTACTACGCCTTACTCCTTGGTAATCTTGGTCTGAAGATTTTACCAGACGTTCTTCACCGTGTCTACTTAGTTTTCGATGAGATTTGAGACCCAGATTTGTCCCACAAGATTGGAAATAGATTTTGTATTAATCACTGCCATGACTGAAGGGAAGGTTCGTTTGTGTGTGAAACTGTTTTGATTTTTTTCGTGTGCGAATACTCATCCGTTTGACCTAAAATTTGTCACGTTATGTCCCAAATTTAGTGGAGATTCTTACGTGGAATTTTAGGAACAAACTATATTGGGAGAATTTTTCAGAAATTTTGTGCAAACCAAAGCTATCCACAAACTAAACTTCTGAAAATTTGCCCTACTTTCTGAAATTTTTTCTGGGTCTGTATTGCGCTTAAAAAATTCACACAAGTACTTTCATATGTTTTTTGCACCCAGGTAAGGAGGCACGTCCATAAAAAAGTCACAAAAAGAAGGTACGGAGGAGAAACGCTAGGACGTTTTGTTTTCGGAAAACCAGTTTTGTTCACCCTCGGTCTGGGACTTACTACGCCTTATTCGTTGGGTATTTTGGTCTGAAGATTTTACCAGACGTTCTTCACCGTGTCTATTTAGTTTTGGATGAGATTTGAGACCCAGATTTGTCCCACAAGATTGGCAATAAATTTTGTATTAATCACTACCATAACTGAAAGGAAGGTTCGTTTGTGTGTGAAACTGTTTGATATTTTTCGTGGGCGAATACTCATCCGTTTGACCTGAAATTTGTCGCGTTTTGTCCCAAATTCAGTGGAGATTCTTACGTGAAATTTCAGGAAAAAAATATTTCGAGAGAATTTTTCAGAAATTTTGTGCAAACAAAGGTTATCCTCTACCATAACGATATTAAATTTAAACATTTTATAAAAAATAATATTATTATTTAGAAGGAAAATATCACTGTAAATAATCACTAAATGAAAATTCATTTGAGAAAAAAAAATAATTATTATTAACTAAAAAATTATTAATATCTATAATATTATTTTATTATTTTATTGATAATTAAAAATATTGGTAACTAATTAGAAATCAATTTAAAAATTAATTTAAATTTGTTATTAATTAATTATATACTAGATATTTGATAGTTTTATAATTTTTAATTAAATTTTAATCAATTTCTAATATAATTATGTAATTCACATTACTTTGATATATTAATAAGTTATTTAGTTATATGTAGCATTATGCGTAATTTTATGTCTAACACCTTTTATTATTATTAATATATATATATGTGATATTAAAATTCAATAGAAATATATATTTTTTATACTATTCAAGTATACTTGAAATAAATTATTAAAAATATACGTATAATCACAAGCGCCATCTTATATTTAACTTTTATATTTTTTAAACTATCTTACACATTGAATAACATGAATTATAAAATATAAAACATTGAAATACTAATAAATGTTAAAATTTTAAAATTAAAATATCAACTCTCACATAGTTTTTATCAAAAGAACTATGTAATCCTTAATTTGTTGTAAATGTAAGGAATCCAAATAAATAATTTCATAAATATTTTTCTTTATAAGAAATAATTAATTTTAAATAGTTTTTACATATTTTTTTTAAAATTTTTAGGGAAAAATAAATATTTTAAAATTATATTAATTTTGTATATTTAATTAAAGATAGTGGTTAAAAATGTTAATACCTACCATACACATAATCGACTCCCTAATCCAAACTTAATTATAAGATTTTTTTTAAAATATTGTATCTGATTTAGTAGATTAAAAGGATTCATACAAACTTAGTAAATTAAATAAATGAAGATTTTTTTTTTTTTACAAAAAGCACATAAAGAGTTATCATCTCAACCAGGTAAATTATCCTATGTATCATACTATACTAGGACGGCACCTAGAGTAACTAATCATACCACAAAAAGTTTAATATCATCATCACATAAAATTGAATATAATTCATAAAAATTCTTCCAATATTTCCTTACTAGTTATATTATAAATAAAAATATTATTGTAAGATGAGTAAGTGAAAAAAAACACATAATCTTCAAAAGCAATCAATTAAAGAAAAAAGATAATTATTATATATAAACTATTATATTCTTTTTATCGTGTGAGTGTGCTGATCTCAGTTATCCTTATTTCATTATTTTGTTTGATTGATGTATAAATTGACTTGGATAAGGATTAGTTCCTTGAGTATGATATGAAGTTAGTGTTGTTAATCTCAATTATTTTGTTTGGTTGATTCTATATTTCAATTTTTTCATGAATTATTTATCAAAATGAATGATTTTAATTCATGAAATTATATTTTTAAATATATCTAACACTATTATATGGAATTTACCCGTTTTCTCCCCGGATCGAGATATCCCCTCTTTCACCCCAAAAGAGAATGATTCAATCATAAACATAAAAAAAATTGGGTAGCGAGTGTAATAAAGTACAATTCTATCCATTTTTGAATTTTTAGATAAAATCTCCAAATTATTACTCGAAATTATGAATAATTTATGGTTGGCTTAATTGGACCAAGAAAATCAAGAGTATATATTAAATTCATATATCAAGAGTATATATTAAATTCATATTTATATTCTAATTTGTCCAAAATTATAATTGGGATTTGATTTTATAAATGATGATTTTCAATTAATAGAAAAAATTGATGACATTATAGATTATTTACTAATAAATTTTTTTTTATCAGCTATTTACTTATACATAATTATAATTTTTTTTACAATTATCTTAAATACCTATTATATGATAAATATATAATAAATTAATAAGAAAACCAATTAATTTTTCTGATTAATAGTCTCTTATTGTTCATTAAATCTATAAAACTTATACATCTCAAAATAAAAATAGAAGTACAATAATAGTGATATAATGTGACCCTTGGTGATTTTGCTTGAAAGCCAACTTTCATGTCCTACTCCTCCAAGACCTTTAAACCTATGCTTATGCTTCTGGACTATACCACAATCATAGACACAACCACACATGAATTGGATGCAACAAATGACATGCTTCAATGGAATACATTTATAGGCAAATTAAATCTACAAGTATTTTATCTTACAACACAATCCAATCCTTAATTGCTCCAGGGCTTGGTTCTGTCAACTTATATTTTATTAAAGGAATATGCTAAAATGTTCTTTCAAGTCACTTCCGAATCTTTTAGCCTTTTTCTTCTGTTTCTTTCTGTGGTGTATAGAGTGACAAAAACACTTCAACACTCAAGTCACTATTATTCGATTTACAAGTTCAAGATTAAAACAATTATTATCTTTCACTATAGGGATCCCTTTCCTATTTATAGTTTTCTGGTGGACTTTTCTCTGTGTCAAGATCAGTGCAGGCTTAATACTTATTTAATCACACTTTTAGTGCTTAATTAGCTTTTATTTCTTAATCACACTTTTAGTGCTTAATTAGCTTTTATTTCCAGTTATTCGGCTTCTAAGTTTATTGGTGCTTGGGAGTACATTTTATTAAAGAAATATGCTGAAATAAATAAAAAATGAGAAGAATTCTGATACTTTGTTGATCAACAGTTAAGACTAGTTTCTCAATACAATATTATTGAGGAGTAAATAAAGTTATCTGGGCTCCCTCATTGTGGAGAACAAATGGTTATTTACATTTAATGCACTTGAAATTTAAAATAGAAAAGCTAATAAATGATCAAACTTCAGCAATTGACTAACTTGCTCCTAAGTTAAAGGTGTCTGTCACACACTTTCTATAGGGAACTTATTTAACAAATTGAAACAATAAAAGATAAAAGCCATATACATTTCCTAAACTGCTATATCTTTGATAAAGAGGATAAGGGGAGCATGATATGATTGATCTCTCCTTTTAATGCTCTTTTAAAACCACAACAGCTCCTTTAAATTGCAGTTTTATCTTCTCTTCATTTGCATACTCAAATCCTTTCAATAAATGTAGTACCCTGCCATTTATTGATTAGTCAAAATCAAAGTATTGAAAAAAGAACAAAAGGTCACAACATATGTGTGTAGCTAAATGTTCATAAGACAACCTAAGGAGAATAATGATGTGAAATCCTATTTACATTACACTCACCTCAGGGAAGACTATTCCTACGTAGTAGTGTCGGTTTTTTGTTGGAGATATGATCAAAATCTGAGAAGGGAGATTAACTTTCGCACACTGCACAGAGATATCTAACATCAGTGGGGAAAAAACCAAGCAGAAAATGAATCCTCTTCATGCTCCAAAGTAAATTATAATTAGTTCTGAAATAAAAAGGCAATGCAATTGATATCTTTTGATTAGGAAATGAAGCTCTGGTAAATGGAGATAACAGGTTTTTTTGACAGTGGTGTTCTATGAAGCTCGGACACGCCATTTAAGAGACGTGTTTGTGTCGGATACACATATCAGATACCGACACTTGTAGAATATGTATCGGTGAAGGGTCGAATTCAAAAAATATTGGTTGGATCTTTGACAATTCTAGCACAGTTCTAATACAATTTTAAAAATGACAAATGCATTAATTTTCTAAAAACTTAAGCTAATCGTATAAATTTTGATTAAGGAACAAATCATTTTAAACCAACCATAAGAAACATTTTTTTACCACAAAAAAAAAACAGAGACATACTTGTGCACATAAATCTTTATTGTCAATTTATATAATTCACAATTATATAATATATAAATTTGTGTTTTTGTGTCTTATATTTTGGAGATTATATGTATCGAAGTGTCTGTGTACTACATAGGTGTTGTTATAAGTATGGACTAACCAGGTTTTTGTTCGTGAGATGTTCGAAGAAGTCTAGGTTGTTGAAATACAATATGTCGAAGAAAACATAATCGATGGGTCCATGACAAATCCTGCATTTAAATGTTATTGAAGATATGTAAGATTCGAGAAAAAAGGAAGTGATAGTTTAAGTAGTAGCAATGACATTGTTCCATAAAATTACGTTATCGTATAGTCGATAGATTTCTGAGGTAAATAGAAGGATATCTCTAGCCTACTCGACCACTCGCTAGTTAGCCTGCAATGAACAACAAAAGCAGATTATTGTGATGTTGGACACTATTTTTGCATTTAACCAAATTATGTTTGAGACATGATTTCTGTTATTCAATTTTTATTTACTCAAACCATGGATTAGAGCCCCAAGTTTTCATTTAGAAAGTGATCCTGCAGAATTTTTTGTTCATTTCTGCTATTATCATCAAAGATCCATTGACATTGAGATAAATAGATATCATTTATAGCTATTGGAAAAATGTAACAATAAGGATTTCTCAAAAAACTTAAGATTGAGAATACATGGAAGGAAAACTTACTTGGAAAGTGATGTTGCTCTTCTGAGGGCCTGTTTCATGGGTAGAAAGAGGAGAACAAATCAGCTATTATAACTAACTGCCATAATTAATAGAACTTTGATTGTTAAAAGGCCAGAACTTAAGTCACTGTTGATCTTGTTTAACAAAGTAATTCTAGGCCAAGAAAGATGATTTTAGAGATTAATTGATTCTATCATACCTTTCCTCTCTGAGTGTTTGTGCGATTCATCTGCATTTTTCCAATCAAAGTTCCCTAGAGAGGCACAAGAGAAAATGTCATTGTAAACCAAAGATTAACTGTTTCTTCACTAGTACACAGTCTAGAAACAAATATGATCTAAGAGAAAGTAGCATAAGAAAAATGTACCTCCCATGCTTGCACGAGGTTTTGAGAAAATGTAGAAGATGGTTGTGGAGGCCAAAAATCATGGGGATTAAACTCGGGTGTTATGGGTGCAGGTGGAACCCCAGTTCTTGGTCCAAACACAGGTCTACCATATCGATCAAACTCTGCTACCTGGAATGGAAGATGTGGACGCCTACTCCTGCTAGTACCAGTACTAGCATATGGAAGAATTGGTGGTGATAAGCATGGTTGAGTATTAACTATGTTTCCACTTGACTGAAGAAACATGGAGTCATCAGCTGGTGAAGCACCCATTGCATCAACCATCTTAGCAACTTCTTCTGAAAATATCAAAACAAAATGAAGTGAAGGGTGTTTCATATATCACTTGGCACATTGCAAATGCACGATTAAAAAACAGTATCATCCATTCCAAAGTTTTCATAGTGTCTATAGACGAAAAAATAGCAGTAAGCTACACATGGTTGGAAGATTTATTATAATGGTTAGTATTAAAATTCAGATAATAGTTTGAAGTTTTGTTCAGCCAAGAAAGCTGAGATTTGTAGACAAGTCTTTTCTTATTGGCCACCTATATGAGATAAAGTGGAACCAAGAGCTAAATTTTCCGTCTACTACTCAGATGCTGATAAATAATAGTTCATTGCTAATGATACATGTACTTCTAGCAAACAGTGAATGGTAAGAAGCATAAAAAGGATATAACATGCAATGCTTCATTTCACAAGAATGGCATTACTTCAACAAGTAAAGCTTGCTATAGTTAGTAGTAAAAATTTTCTAGTTTATAAGCCAACAAACAGATACAAATCAGTCAGAGGAGGTAAAACTTGATACTAAACATTAAACAGGAAAAAAAGTCACTTTAATAAGAAAATGATAAGAGAAGGATAATAAACAAAGAGGGAGAGAACCTTCTTCTATGGCTGGATCTACTCTTCTTTTCCCACGAAGGGCATCATGTGCCTCCTTAAAATTTCTTGCCAATAGAACATTCAACTCGCCAATTCTAATATTAGAAATTGGAGTGTTTCCCAGTGGAGAATCAATATTTCCCTATAAAAGAAGGGAAAAAAAGGTTATGTACCAACCAAAACATATATGAATACCATGTTGTTCTAAATATGCAACACAACTAGGACTTTCTGACATGGAACATGCCACTAGATATCTCATTCAATAGATACCTTAAACCAGCTTAACAAATAAGAGATTAGTGAAAGGATGCTAATTATATGAGAGATAAACTTATACCATATTGAATATCACTTCATAAATTGGATGTTGCACTGGGGATATTATTGAAAGGGACACTGCTAGCTGCATGTAGTAACAAGAGCAGAGTCAGTAAAAATAGAAGGCTATCATTGGGTAAAACAAGTAAGAACAGAGTTCCAAAAGATTACCGGGCCAAACATTTCTGCCATCTCACAAAAATCAACATTTAAAGTATGCAACTGTGTGCCAGAAATTCTTCCTTGATTAATCTCTGGCACAGAGACTGACATTCTCCTAGGAACAGGGTCACCAGCTGCTATAAGAATAAAATGTCTTCTCTCGTTGTAGTATTCTTTTTCTGTCATGACATTAGACGGTCTTGGAAACAACTGGGTAGACCATGATTCAATTGCACATTGTTATTTCCCAATTTTATACTACAATGCTTAATAAGGAGTAAAAGAAGCATGTGTTAACATATATATATACCACTAAGGCCTCTGCAAGACCTTGCACTATGGTGTGCTGGTTTTCGTTGTTTCCATTGAAAACCAGTGATGGTAGCACAGCCAGAAAGTCATCCACCTCTTTTGTCCAATAGATATATTGGAATCCCAACCCTGTGTAAGGGACACAAAGAAACATATTTAGGATTTCTGCTCCAATATGTATAAAAAGTTACTGAGGAATGAGTCTCTCCAATATGAACAAAAGAAATTATCCTATGTATGATGTGTGTGTTACTAAGGGAATGAACCAGATAATTAACATTACATGTGATAAGGTTAAAGGCAAAAATAATTAGTACAAAGTTGTTATTAATTGAATTGAACAAGGCATATCTTATATATACTGAAAGTAAAAGATAAATGAAGTAATACCTGGATTGGAGTTGGCATTGTACATAACCAGACCTACCTGTGCATTTGCTCCCTGTAAACAAAAGGCAAGATCATTTGTCTTGTGGATTTGAAAAACTAGACTGTATTTGTATAGAGAAATAATACAATGACAACCTGTTTCAGTATACAACCCTGTTTCTGTGCCGATTTTGAATGAAATGAGAAAAATATTCTTTCTTCATATCATCAATCAGAAATTATATACTGGAATATATCATTCCTCTCGTATCTTCACATCTGAAGAGCGTAGTTGTTTCTTTAATTCTGATATTATATTTAATTTATGTGCCCCTTCAGACCAAAACACAAAGATGTAGGAATGACATATGGTTTTGGTTTTGAAATCAATCAATTTCTGTAAACTATGTGCATTTTTACAGAAAAGATCAAACCATAAAAAAATTCAAATACAGAAAGACTATAAATTACCTCTTCTCCTGAGTCCTCCTCAAAGAAGGACCTGCATAGAAGAATTAGTTAATTAATGCAGATACATGTGTGAGCAAATTCAGTTCAAAGAGTTACAAATTTAAATTTTAAATTGAGTAAATAAATTAAGCCATCCAGAGAGAGAGAAAATTTTAAGATAGAAATGAGCCATGGAGACTAACCTTTTAAACATTAAAGAAAGGAAATTTTGGTATATCTTTGATATATTTTGATATTTTGTTGTTCATCATATAAAAATATAATATTTTTATAAAATTATTCGCATTGCTTCAATTCAATTTTAATATATATCTATCAACAAAGCAATTCAATTAAGTAAAAGTCATAAAAAATTCTCCGTCGTCTTCCCCCCACTGATGTTAAAGTCATGGTTTTTACTTATAAAAATGACTAATTTTCATCATGGTACTCAAATCCAAGAAAAAGTTCTGCACTTTATAGATAAAAATTCTTTAAAAAAAAGGGTAAGAAAAAGTTTCCGGAAACACACAATAAAAAAAAGATCTCTTAAAACATTTCTTCAAGCATATATGATTAAAAATGCAGCATGCATGAGATGAAACAAATTATGATGGATGGTATATGAGCATCAACAATTTCGACACCTGACAATCTTTTCGAGACAGACTGAGAAAATGTTGGTCCAGTAAGGACCCATGGCTGAGTTTCCATCTACTATTATGTTTAACCATTTCTTAATTGACATTGAATTCTCTGGAACTGAAATCTACTGAAAACAAGAGAAATTGAAGAACATGGAGAGAATGGTAGAGGCAAGAGATGAGATTGAGAATGAAGAAGAAGGAGCAGTATTTGGTTGTTATATAGCACTAATGTTCCCTACACGAAGTGAATTTTAAGTCTAACTCAACTTTATAAAACTGACTTATAAAGTGAAGTTTGCACCCACTTATATACTATGAAATATCATTACTTTTAAGGATCTGTTTGTTTCTATGGATGTACTATTCACAAGCATAGATGAGAAGATATATCACTTATTTAAATTCATGGTGGTTTTGTGAAGAAGAAAATAAGAGGATATAAGTGTGAACAGTAAATCTATTCTCCCCTTGAAATAAATAGAACTAACGCAAATATTTTAATAAAATAAAATAATAAAAAAATATATAATTATTTATAATAAACAAATTTTTTACAATCTAAACACACTCACTTTTTTCACATTTCTCTCTCAAATCTTTACATATCCAATCTTTCAAATTCTCACACTTCCACTCCTCAATCCAAACAGAACCTAAGAGACATGAGATCTCTAACGCACGGCTTATTAATATAAAATTAACTTACTTTACTTCTCTTTTCATGCATGGATGACACGTAGTAACAATTATTTTCTCACAAATTTACTCTCAGGTACCCAATTCAAACATACTCACTTTCTTCACATTTTTCTCTCAAATCCTCACACGTCCACTCCATCAAATCTTCACACTTCCACTCTCAATCCAAACAAAACCTAAGAGATGTGAGATCTTCTAAACAAATTAACTTACATTACTTCTCTTTTTCATGCATGACGTAATAACAAATATTTTCTCACAATTTCATTTTAACATACTCCAATCCAAACACACTCATTTTCTTCACGCTTCTCTCTTAATCCTCACACATCCACTTACTCAAATTCTCACATTTTTACTCCTCAATCCAAACAGAACCTGAAAGACGTGAGATCTCCAACACACGGTTCAACCCTCATTAATATAAAATTAACTTACTTTACTTCTCTTTTTCATGCATGGATGACACGTGGTAACAAATATTTATAATCATTCACAAATTTAAGACTTATTAAATTTTAACTACTAAATATTTATAATCATTCATAAATTTAAGACTTAATTAAATTTTAACTGCCTCCTGGTGATTATCAATCAAGTTTTTATTAAAAAAAACTTAGTTATATTAAGTACTTCACCAGGTTGGGTTAAATAGGAGTTTTCTTCATCAGGTTGGGTTAAAATTAACATTGATGGAGCTGTTAGGGGTTATCCAGGTCTTGTCACTTATAGAGGTATTTTTTGTGGGAGTATGGGGGAGTTTATTGGAGCTTTCTCTAAGTTTCTTGACGTTCAGACTTGCTTTGGTTGCTGAATTTTATGGAGTTATATATGCTTTGGAGGAAGCTCAAAAGTGGGGACTTACTAATGTCTGGCTGGAATGTGACTTTGTCTTGGTTTGTGTTGCATTTACTGCTAGGACACAAATGTTCCTTGGATGTTTCGTAATCGATGGAATACGTCTTAATTACTGTGGAAAAATCAAGTTTAGGATTACTCATATTTTTTGTGAAAGGAATGCGTGTGTTGATAAGTTGGTTAATTTAGAATTTATTCATAGAGAATCCTTTCATTAGTATAATAGGCTTCCATCTATTCTTATAATTTTTTATTAATAGTTATAGTCTACCTATGTATAGTTTTTGTTAACATATGGGTTTTGGTCTAGTCCTCCCATATTTTTGTACTTTTTTTAATAATATTTTTTTTTATGTGATGACAAATGATTGTTGTTACCTTGAGATGTCAAGTAGCATAATGATACCTAACATGAAAGTTTTTTTTATAAAAAAAAAAAACCAACAAGGCAAGATGAGTGAGTTGGTTGGAGACAAAAAAACAAAAATAACAATCACATCATCTAGTTGACGACAAAATTAAATAAGATAATACTTAAATAAATATAAAAATATATTTAAATACTTCATAGAATGAACATTTTTAACAATAAATAAATTAAAAATATAAAAATTTATAATATACTTAAATTTAATTAAACCTAAATTATTTATTATGTTATGATCGAAGGACAATAATACTTTAACAACCCAAATTAATTTATATAAGAATTTAACGCTCACTGTTTTAATATGCATACTCTCTTTTTCTTTATAATTATAAAAATTTATTTTTTATTAATGTTTTTGTTACCTTAAAGTTTCACAAATTTTTCTTTCTATTTAATTTTTATTTTAGAAATATAAGAATATATTAATTACTCTTTTATTATTTATATCTTTTAAAGTTTCACAAAAGAGTTTTGTTTTTATTTAAGCTTAATTATCCTTGTATTAAAGGGTAAAAATCAATTTTATCTTTTAAATTTTAAAAAATTTAATGTCATCCCAACTTTTTTTTAAAAACTTGAATTTGGTCCTAACTTTTTCTTAAAAACTTTTGTGTAGTCCTAACTTTTTTTAAATAATTAAATTTTGTTGTTCGAATTTTTTCAAAATGATTTAATATGATAATAATAATATATATATATATATATATATATATAATTCAATGTATAATGACAAAATCATTGAGGTAATTCTGTTTTGAGGAGGAAAATTAAAAAGGGAAAAATAACATTGAATCGTTTTACAATGAATTTCTTTCAAAAGATACTTTGTAGAAAAGATAATTTATCTAAATTATAATTTCCTTAATTATATTTTAGTTCTTAAACCTTACATGAATTTACTTTCAGGTTCTTAAATTTTAAAAATATTTTATTTGATTAAATTTAATACAAAATATAAGTTAAGTATTTAAATATTAAATTTGAGAGATTAAAATAAATTTCAAATAATTTTGAAACTTAGAAAAAAAAATATTTTTAAAAAATTGAACACCTAAAGTAATTTTGAAAAATAATATGAAACCAAAATTGAATTTACTTTAAATTCCAAAGGAAATATAATTAAGCTTTTATTATTTATATAATTTATTTATGTTATTTATTACTGTTTTCAGAAAACTGTTTAGAATATTAATGTTTATTAATTTAAGCAACGGAAGTATTACGACAGTTTAACTTTGGAAACATAATATTAATTGTTTACAATTTTGTTCCTTATTTAAAAAGATTATCACTTTAGTAGCAATAAACTATATTATATTTTAAATATTTCAAACAATAAATATGTTGCATATTTATTTATTGTAAGTGTTTCCGTTTTGAAAATAAACGCTCAAATGAATACTAATAAAATAAATAAACATTAAACACATTTATTATTTAAGATATAATTTAATGATTGCATTTATAGTATTTTAAAATAATTACGTGTGCCACACAAAAAAATATCCGTTGATATGAGCAATCTATCTATGAAATACGGACACTGACATGACACGGATACAGATACGGAGATACGTATAATCTCTAAAATGTAGGACACGGGACACGGATCTATATATTATATAATTTTGAATTATATAAATTGAAAATAAATATTTATGTGCAAAAGTATGTTTCAGATTCTTTTGGGAGCAGGAAGATATTTTTTATGACTATTCAAAAGAATTTGTTCTTTATTTTTATAATCATAATACAAATTTATACAATAAATTTGAGTTTTTAGAAAATTATTGTATTTATACCTTTTAAAATTGTGTTTGAACCGTGTTAAAATTTTAAAAAATCCAACAAATATTTTTTGAATTGAAGACTTAAGAGTGTCGACACCGATACATGTGTCCGTCACGAATACGTCCATTTAAAAAAAGTGTCTGAACCTCATATTATACCATCATAGTAATGACAATATTAAGTTTTTACAATAAAAATATACATTGTAGACATCACATTGGTGTTAATGAATATTGTAGACATTGATAAAAAAAAATAATAATCATATAATAATCTTAATTGAAAATATGCAATTCACGTTCACCGAAACATAATTTTACATTATCAAGAAAATTTTAATTAATATTGAGGGAGAAATAATAGTTATCTATTATAACAACAAAATAATCTTAACAATTTAAATAAAAAAATAAATTCTATCAATATTAATAAAAAAATATTTAATTATTCTTTTAGTTTCTATATTAAAGATATTTCATCCCACATATTAAAAATTCAAAAATATCCAAAGACAATACAAAGAAAATTCAATCACTTTTTAGAATTTAATTTCTTTCAAATATTCTAATCCAAACAATATATTTTATTATAAAGTATTTTATATTCTGTATAAAAAAAATATCCTTATAAAGTTATCTGTCCAAACAAATAGTTAGCCTGTTTGGATGACCCACTTTTAAAAGAAATAGTTTCAATTTTAAAAAAAAATGAAAATAATATTAATATATATAATAACTATATTTAAAATTAATTTCATCTTTGTGAATTAAATTTTAAAACATGTATGTCAATATTTGTTTCATCACATTAAATAATATTAAAATTTTAATTTGTTAGTATATATTTCAGTTATTTTAAAAATAATATAAATTACATTACCTTATTCAAATTAATAATATAAAATGTACAAAAATTGAATTAAATTGTCTAAATTAAATATTTTAAAATAAATAAATAAATAAAATTCCTTGAGTCTCCACCTTACAAGACTGAAGGAGTGATGAAGAGTTCTCCACTGTCTTCATTTTCTGCATCTTCCATTGTTTCTTCACTTTTATCTTATTTTCAGTTCCAGAGAATTCAATGATAACTACCTAAGAAATACTTGAACTTGTAATTTACTACTATGTTTAAGCACTTCTTAGTGGTAATTATTAAACCCTCCAGAACTGAAACCTAAGAAAAACAAGAAATAACAAAGGAATAATTGAAGAAGAAACAGAAAAATGAGAGAGATTAATAGTTACTACAAGAAAAATATTAAATAAAAAATAATTTTAAAAATTAAAATAATTAATTATTATTTGACTTAGTTACTATTTCACTAAGTTAGAGATATTTTATAAACTAAAACAATTATTAGTTTCTAAAGTAGTTTTTATTATTAATAAAAATTTATAAAATAGTTTTTAAATTGGTATCTAATCTCTTAATTATCAAGTTACTTACTATTTTATAGTCTAAATTACTATCTATTAGTATTTTAGAGATCAATTTAAAATCTAAAATATTAATAACTAAAATTTAAATAGTTAGTGTAGATACCAATTTAAAAATTATTTTATAAATTTTTATTAATAATAAAAATCACTTCGTATATCAATAATTTTTTAATCTTTAAATTAATATATAATTTAATTAATATAATAATTAATTATTTTTTATTTTTAAATTTAATTAATATAAAATTAATTATCTCATCTTCACCCAATGGTATATAAGGATCTCGTCTTTATCAAATGTTTGGACATTTCGTTGCAAACATGAAAAAAAGAAAAGATTGCAAACATACATTTTGAACTTAGATATGCACCAAATTAATTTTGAAATTTTCAACATTGATTTTCATTCCAGAATTAGAATTTTCAAATTGAAAAATATATTATGAAAAAAGAAATCCATAAAACTTTTTGCATTCTGAAAATAAAACTCCAAAAAACAAAAATCCAGAAAAGTATTATGGAAATTCAAATTCAAAAATATATTTTGGAAATCCAACTCCAAAAATCTAGAAAAGTGTTCTAGAAATCTAAATTATATGTATTTCAGAAATCTAAATTTGAAAAATTCAGAAAAGTATTCTAAAATTTCAAATTTAGAAAATCTAAAAAAGTATATCAGAAATCCAAATTGGAAGTATATTTCAAAAATTCAAATTTAAAATACATTTTGCCATGCATCACACTCCTAAAAGTGATTTATTCTAAATTGTAAGAAAAATTATATTTGTTCTAAACTGTGAAATCAAAAAATTCAAAACAATATTTTAGATTATACAATCTATATCTATAGTATGACTTTCTAAATTTATTTTAAATTATACAATATTAAACTTTAGAATCATATAATTCAAAAATAAAAATTATATTTTAGACTAAATATATTTTAGATTGCATAATAAAAAATATAGCTTAAAATAATATAATATAAAATTCACATTTGTATGTTAATTTTCAAATTAAAAATACATTTACAATAATTTATAGTATAAAGTCAACTTTAAAACCTTACGGTATATATAAATAAATAAATAAAGGGTATTTTCATCTTTACAATAGTAGTGATAGAGGTGCAGGAAGAATCTGCAAAAAGCAATTGCCTTAATTTGAGAGGTTGTATGGCTCAATTTGAAAATTGGGCCGCGGGAGAAAAATCAATACAATCCGGTAAAGCAGTTTCTTCCTGCACCCCTACATTTTTCTTATTGCACCCTACAAGGTTGCGCAAAGACGAAAATGTCCCTATATAAACTGTACATTTATTTATTTTTTGTATTCCAGATTATGAAATTCAGTAAATTTTCGAACTCTTGGATTGATGCTTCCGATAGTGTTAATCCAAATCCAAAATAAAAAAAAATGCAAAACATCCATTCAAAAAACCATTCTGGATCCGTCAATCCGTAATTCAAAATATGTATTCCGGATTCAGAAATCCATAATTGAAAAAAATCATTCAGGATCCACCAATCCGTAATAGAAATTAGGCTTCCGGATTCAGCAATCTTGAAATAAATAATTTATGCAAACTTTGCTTTCGGAACACCCTCATCCAGAATGCAACATGATTCACTTTCAGATTGATTGAATCCGTAGCACGGTCCCAGATCCCAAAATTGTGGGGGTCAGTTTCAGAATTTACAAAATTGTGAGGGTGTGCATGAAAAAAAATGTAGGGATGCAGAAAGAAAGTGTCATCCGGCAAATGTTCCTTGCACACAACACTTTTCAACTTGCATCCAACATAATTTCAAAAAATTCCGAAAATATTTTTTATTTTAGAAATAAAAATCCAAAATTGAAAATAATGCATTCAAAAAAATATGAACCAAATTTTCTATAAACCAAACCGAATCAAATTTTAAAACCAAAACCATTTTCGGAAAAAAAGCGGAGCAAACAACTTTTTGAAAACGGTTTAAATTGAATCGGAACAATCCCAGAGAGATTCGGTTTATTTCACTTTTTTGAAAAAAATCGAACCGTACAATTCAAATGATATAAAAGGGTCAAATCAAACATTTCTTTTATATGGTTCAATTTAAAAACAAAACAATTTTGCATATTAAGAACCCTAAAACTTGCAAAAGGAATTAACACAAAAAGCGGAAAAGAATAAATAAGAAAAGTATAAAAAAGGGAATAAAAAGGTTACCTTCTCCAATCAGTGTTGTGTTGTTGAGAAACTTTGCAATCACCGATCTCCACATTTCCCCAATTTTGGGTTCTTCTACTTCTCTCTCACTCATTTTCTACTTTCTTCCACTGTCACTGCAACCTTTTTAGAGTAATTAAGCAAAAAGAGGGTTGATTTTTAGTGAAAGAACAAAATGGTGATGATGGTGGCTAGAAGAAAAGCTTGAAGCAGAGGAATAAGAGAAAAGGTTTGGTTGCCCTAAATCCAACGACCCAAAACACACTACTTCCTCAACCATTACATTAAAATTAAATGAATCAAATAATGCATTAATATTTCTTAAAATTCAATAACTATTTTTCAATTTGTCTTAATAAAATAATTGGCACCTTGTACGTTTCATTGTTTGTTTATTGTAAAATTCAAGCGTTATAGTTTTGTTTTTTACACAATATTAAATTTTAAAGATAAATTTACACGTATAATACTTCAATTTTTACATAGTTTTACATGTGTCTAATTTCAAAATTAAAAAAAAAATTGTCCATATCATAAAATATCAAATAAAATTACAACTTCTGCAAAAAAAAAAAACATAGTATCATCTTTATGAAGTGGAAATGCAAATGAGTGAGCCTGTGGAAATCTACTCAGAATGTCAAATTGTGAAAGACAAAAACTACACTCTAGACTCTAATGTTCTGGATTTGATAGTGAGTACAATATTTTACAATGTACAAGTACAACACAAACATATTTGAAGGTCTATTTTTCCTCCAAAACGGGAAACAAAGATTTGAAGGAAATGAAGACCCTAGTAAAGAGAAACTCTATATTCAAGCATACATATGCCAGAGACTCTTGCAAGAAATGGCAGAAGTACTTCAGTAAGTATGAACTGTGTAAGATTTTTAACTGCTGGTTGCAACTTGCCCTTTTCTTTTTGACCTTGCACCCTTTTGATTCACTTGCTGTTTTGGATTAGGATCCACTAGCAGCAAGCATGACATAACAAACGACAAGAGTTCTTCACGGTGGGAGAAGGTGAAATCTAGATGTGCATATTCAAACTCATTATATGAAACATCTACCCCAGAACCCTTCATCAATTTATAGTGTCTCTTCACCATTGAAGGCCTTATCACTTTGTCCTTCTGTCCAGCAACAAGATTAACAGGAATGTCTATGAGTCCATAGTGTTCACCCAACTCCAAAGGCATAGGTGAACCATACACTTCCATGTTGGCAGATGCACTGCCATAATCAAACATTATGAACTTTCCTGAACGCTTCATCTGTGAAAGATGGAGAGCAACACGGAAAGATACTCCTGGCATGTCATTCATGTTATAGTGTGGTAATCCTAAAACTCCAACCCAGTTTGAGCTGTCTCCACCAACAACATAGCTCATTAAGGTTTGAACCAAACCTCCAACTGCAGGTAGGTTATGCAGATCCCGCGCTAACTTGTTGACAAGCATCCGAAAAAATCTGGTTGGTATATAGAAGGCAGGAACAAGAAGAGACAAAACAGGAGCCATTAGAACTAGTAGAAGTTCAGCCACAGAAAAAACCATGTTAGAGTCATCGTGAAACCCAGCTGGTGATAACAAAACCAATCTTGAAAGTCTATGGGGTTTCCCTTCTATCCTTCTAGTAATAACATACATAATCACAGCAGCTCCTCCCAAGCTATGGCAAATGGCACAAAGCTTGTAAAGCTGATCGTCATCAGTTTCCTCCTCTATATCAGGTTTGGTAAGCCTCAGTTCAGCAGTTTTTACTTCATGGATTTTCTCTATCATAGCAGGAATATCCTCAGTCCCATGCTCATTGATGGAATACCGCCAGTATCTGCATTACCATCAATTCTTTCTTAGCAAGATTACATCAGAAACCAAAACATAAAACACAGATTATTCAAAAAGATGAAGATAGGGGGAAGAATTGGAAGGAAATACTTCCCCTTATTTGGGAGTTAAATTTTAAAGAATAGCAAACACATGTTTCTCTTCAGATGAATAAATTTGTGGGAGGGGGTTGAGAACCTTTTTTTGAATCCATCTATTCACTTTTCTTTTCTTTTTTCCCTTTCCATTTCATTCTCTCTGAAATTTCCAAAAATATTCAAATAGATTTACTTTGTGAACTTACTGACGTGATGATATGTTCTTGTTGACATGTTCCCGTGAAACCAAACCACGAAAATTCCCCAGAAATACATCATAACCTGCAGCAGATAGAACAAACTATACATGTAATAATTCCAAAAGGACGAATTGTTTATTGCTCAAGTACAGACATTATCTGTTGATAAAAAAAAGTACAGACATTATCTTGACAAACATAGCATACCTTGATCGTATGCTGCAAAAGCTGGAGAGCCAACAATTCCATTAGATACCCAACTGAAACCAAGAAAAAAAAGGTTAGAATATCACTATCATTTTGAGTATAGTCAGGGGTTAAGAAGTAAATTGAAGCAAAAAATTAAATCCAAAGTCGTAACTCTTCTGAATTTCTGCATGCGTGACTTTAGACAAGAACTCAATATGTTTCTGGGAAGTGTGAACAGGTGATTCATATCCTTCCAATGGTAAGATTCATGAACCTACTGACCTTAATAAAAGCTCATTGTTGTAACAAACACATTGTCCAAATCCACTACACAAAATTAGCTTACTCTGACATCATAACAATGCTCAGGCAAAAATATGTTCTTCAAAACGTGATTTCCAAACATATATATTACTCAACTCTTTTAACCCAGGTAAACTAATAACAGAATCAAGTAAAAACTGTGAAAATATAGAGATAATGACTCACCCCATTGATGAATCCAAAACCCCATGCTGAAGATAAACAGCTTTTCTTGAATCTCTCCTGGGAAGTAAGAACAGACATTAGACACTACAAACTGGATGCAATGAATGAGACCACCTTTTTCCTAGAAATTACATTGACAGCCCTAATCATCTCCTGTTTCCCACATAAATGTGTTTTTCCACTTTGTTATCATATCAATTTATAAAAATGAACTTTATTCATAATGATAACATTATGATACATTTTCATGTGTTTCCACCAGCTCTAGACATGAACATGAATGAATTGTACAAGGTCACATCACATCCCAAAATTGCTATATTTTCCATCAGTAAATATTATTAACAAAGAAAATACAACTGTTCAACAAGCTGATGTAATTCACTCCACACTATGACAAAAAATATGAGATATCAAAACATGCCAACTAGAATCACAAGTAGTGTATCCTGTGTTCATTTATTACTTCTGAAGTGATTCATCATATATAACAATCTGTGATGCACTTAATTTCAGAAGATCAAAATAAGTAAAAAAAAATCAAAAAAAGGGTTATGCAGTTAAATTTATGAAGATCCACATAATTTTCTCAGAAATGAATTTTTTACCTGGGTATTCTTTCCAAAAGAAGAATATATCCATCAGAAGTGATCACACGAATGGCTTCATAGGGATACCTGCCATAAGTAGAATGAGAAAGCATGAGGAAGACAAGCAAAGATCTCAAAACAAAAAAAGAATAAATTATAAAGGCAACTACATGATAGACATTACCCAAGGTCCGTTATGACATCCTGACATGTCCGAGCGTCCGTATTCAGAGGCTGATACTTGACATTTCTCTCTGTGGGTATTGGGTCATTTTCTCCTAAAGTCTCTTTATATACGGAGACGTCCTCAACACCATCATGATCTTCTTTAATAGCACTTTCATGAGCCGAAAATAACCTGAATAATGCCCCAAAAGCTTCTGAAGGGGAAAGAAGAAGATGTGCTGCCTTGTGAAAAACATCGAAGACAGCTTCTATAGATAACTCTATGCCTAGATGAAGATCCTGATTGACAAAATAAACTTACTTAGCAACACAATTTTTACATTTCTATGAAATTTATCTGAAAAATACCAAAAAAACATAATAGAAATTAATATGAAGAAATTGTTGCACAACCTCTACGACTCCACGTCTCCTATCAGTAGCACGGTGGATAATATGTTCCTTGAGACTCAGCACTCTCTTATGTGCATGTAAATGAGAAGGACGCTTATTTCTAGCGAAAGATATGGCTTTTGACACCCCATAATAAACTAACCAAAAAAGATGAAGTGGAATCCACAGCAATAACTTTAAAGGAAACAAAATACATATTAAGATGAATTGGATCCAATCCTTCCGATGCCTACTGAATTTGGTAATACCAGCTTCTGAGGTTCTAGAACTCTGAGATGCAGGAGATGGAGGGTATTCAAGTCCATCACTATATATATCACTATCTTCTTCTTCGGATGAGTATTCAAGGCTAGAATTATCAGAATCCATAGAAAGATCGTGGACGAACTGATTGAAAGAGGATACACCACTAGATAAAAGAAAACAAAAATCAACACAAGAACAATAATATCATGAACAAACTAGCCACATTATTAAGCTGTAGATTAAAAGGTATCCATTCCAAAATGGGATAGAATGCATGATATGAACTCTAAATTTCCAAAGAATCAGAAAAACAACATTAGAAAGAAAAAAAAAGTTGATTGTAAAGTACAAAAATGTAAGAGAAATAATAAAATACAGTACACATCTACAATTTTTTTAATCAAATAAGAATAACCCGGAATCTCTGATAGACTCAAATATCTCCCTAACACAATAACTACCTTTTTCTTTATCCTTGTGTACTAGTATCTTGGCATACATTATTTTCTAGTCCACTTTAACTCATTCTCTGCCAATTCTCTGGCAACATTCTATGTCCTAAATTATTATTTTGCTAATCCTTAATTGTAATAATGGAACTAAAGGCTCTTGGCAAATAAATAGTAATTCTACGACTCCATACCAATAGTCTGAGTTCTAACGTAGCAACATATACAAGTATATAAAATCAACTAAGTGACACTAAGAAAATTAAGAAAAAATCCACACAGAAATTACTGATGTTATGATGGAAACTTACTTCTCCATCCAACGCGGAAATCGTGGTCCACGGAAAGTTGGTCTGAGTTCCCAACCATGGATACCTTCAAGTATATTAGCTTTCCCAGGTAGGAATGCCAACAAAAGGGCAGATACTCCATTGATTAGCCTCACAATATTGTTTAAGGACTCATAAGTAAATGCCTTCACGGACCTGCACTAAAACCAGATAAACATGCTCATCCTTTGCCAAGTGGAAACTGATTAATACATTGAAATAGTTTAGGATTCCAAATTCTCTGCCACAAAACAGAATTATTTTCTGCAAAACTAGTATATTAACAAATAAAATAACATTTACCCCCTTCCCCAAAAGAAAAAAGTGCTTAAAATTGCTCTAATAGCATTGAAGCACAAAAGAAGCCAAAGGACTTAACCCCCTCCAACAAAACACATTGAACAGTAAAAACGATACCAAAAATCCTTGTCCAGGAGGATCAGCAGAATTACAGCCTTAGGGAAAAGAAAAACCACGACCAAACAGAAACTATGCCAATACAACAAAGAAAACAAACATGTTCTTATCATTGAATCATCTCCTCAAAAGAAAAAAAAAAAACATCATAATACAATTAAATTAAACTCCACGATTCATTCAAGACATGGATAACCAACAACCACGATAAAATACTCAAACCCAACATAGATAAGTGAAATGTCCTTACTCTTTAGTTACAGCAAGAACATGATCAACCAAGCGTTGCATCATGGGGTTGTGTTTTTCCTTCCAAAGTTCGGTTTTTTCTTCAAAACCTCCAAATCCAAAATACGCGGAAAATCGAGAAATTGGGCGATACCCAGAATCAAATCAAAATGAAAAATAAGGAATTGAAAATGGATATCGGGAATGGATGGTCATGGAAGTTTGAAATCAGTGACCGACCGGAAACCCAACGAAAGGTTCTAAAATAAAACACCAAATCAGAGAACCTTTGCGACGAGGTCGGTTGTTTTCTGCCTGGGAGCCACGTGGACAACTTTGATTGGCGAAAAGGTCTAGTGTCGCTTTTTTGGCTATAATTTTGTCTATGGATCACGATTACACGTAATGTGTGGGGCCCGAGGATTTATGTGGTGCGGCTATATTCGCCCTCGTTTTATAGGAGAAGATAAGAACCGTCGATCAAGTTTAATTGGTTTTGTGTTGGACGGTTACGAGTGAAGTATAATCAATGATGCACTTGTTGCTTCAAAGAAGAGGCACGCGCCATGTTTAGCACATTAATAATTCATATAAATTCTTTATCTTTTGATAAAATATTGTAGCTAGCATCTTCCAAACCGTCTTAAATTTTACAATAACTATTTTAAAAATTCTATCAATAATATTGTTTTATTAATTAATTGTGCATAATCAAGATCATGTAGTACTTCATAATATAACGTGATATTATGAACTTATCTTATTTTGTTATAATTAATTATTTAGGTATCTCACAAGATTTTTTTTTATTATTTATAATATTTTTTTAGGATTTTTTTAATGATCATAAATAATTATTTACTATACAATGTTCTGTTTAAAAGGAGAACTATTACATACTACCTTCAGTCGGTTAGTTATCTTTATCTTTTCCACTTTATTCAGCAACTTCATCTTATCTTGGTCAATTCTCAATCCTTCACTTTAGTCAAACTTTTTCTTTAGACTCTGGATCAAAAGAAACTTGCTAAAGGTGTTTCGATGATCAATTAAGTAGTTGATATAATTAATACGCGATATTAATATATTTTTTTTTCAATAACTATTTATGAATTCATTATTATTTACCTGATTGATTATGATTAAGAACCCTACCTAATATTTACTTACTGTGTTGATCAACTTCTTTATGGTATATAATTTTAGTTTTGTATTTGTAATTATTCTTCTACTTTTTGGTTACTTTTGGTTTTGTATTATTTATTTGTGATTAGTGTGCTACTTTTAAGACGTGTTATTCCACTATAACAACTATCACTCTTGTCATTGTCCGTATTATTATTATTATGTCACTTTAATAAAAAAAACTAGCTAAGGAAAAGAGAGTGGGTAGCATTATTCAATGTATTGAAAATCATTCTTGACAATATCTACTAAAAATCAAGCATTTATTACTGCTGTCGTAGCTCGATTTTATTATGCAACTTCATTTTTATTTTAAAGTTATAGTTTTTAGATTAATTTATTTCTTACTATTAAACAAAAGTGATTAATCGAACACTTTTAATAGAAAAAAAAGGGACATATCCTCGGAATGGACGGAACTAAATCTAAAAAGAAAATAGAGTGAATTTAGAAGTTCGTGAAGTGGTGTTTTAAGTTACGTTTTAAGTTACTTTTACCTAACGACACATTAATCATGTGTTTCACGAAGAACTTGGCATAAAAATCAACGTGATTCATTTTATGGGAAACTCTAAAAAAGATCGATGGACGGAGTCTTGAAGGAGTTTGTTACTTACACTCAACTATGAGAAGACGAAGGAACTCTCCACCAAATTTTAAAGAGTAAATTACATTTATATTTTCAAAGACTTTTTCTAACTTTTTTTTTTACTCTACTCGTATAGGTTAAATATAAGTCATTGATTTTGAGAAAATCGATCTCCCAAGCTTCATGTTGTTTTATCATTAATTTAAAAAAAATTATTGATCTCTGAAGTCTCCTGTTGTTAAAAAGATAATTTTTTGTTATCAATTTTGAGGAGTCTCTTTTGTCCCATATCGTCTGAAAAATGATTTTTAGTCATTAGTTATGAGAAGATTGATTCTCAAGTACTTTGTTGCGTGAAGAATGATCTCTAATAATTAATTTTGAAAAAATTAATCAATCAAATCCCTTAAACGTATTTTGAATGATCAGACCAATATCATCAGTGAAAATTTCAACAATCGACCAACTAATCTACAATTTTTAGAAACTGTATTTTACTTGTAGGAAGTCTTTTTATAAAAAGAATAAGAAAATCGAATTTTGGTGACCAATTAAAAAAAAACAAAGATAAAGTTAATTTATTATACACCATATCTGAATAAAATATATGAAAGAACATTTTTTACATGCTGTGGTGAATTCATTTGGATTGAGGATAGTTAATTTCTTCATATGCATATAGATTCAAATAAAAGTTAAACCATTTAGATATTAAATCTGATTTAAGTTTTAATCAGCCATTATTTAAGATGTGAGTCATCTAACTAACATTTGACTAATAATACTGTAAAAGTTAGACCATTTAGATCTTAAATCTGATTTAAGTTTTAATCAACCACTATTTAAGATGTTTGACTAATAATACTCCACTACATGAAAAAAAAAATTAGTTATGGGAATATGAATCCATCAACTATGTCTAACAAAGTTGTTATAAACACGGCATCAAAAGGAAAAATTTAGTTAATCGTATGTTTGGTTAGGTAGGAAATGAAAAATATGGATAACAATGTATTTTTTTGTTTAGTAGGAAATAAAAATAAAAGTTGACTTTTAGAAATTAGATTTATTTTATTTTTTATCAATTATAAATTCAAACTTTTTTTCCTCATTTATTGTTTTCCATCCATACACCTAAACATACTATAAAAAGATAAATCATGAATTGACATTTCCTTTTCAAAGTAAGAATAATAGCCTTTCAATTTCGAGATGCGTTCTCCAAAATATATATAATTGGTTTCAATAAATCAAGATACATTTATGATATAAAAAAATTAAAATTAAGAATTCATGTTAACCTCCAATATTAGGGTTACACACAAAAAAAATTGTACACGAGAGTTTAATTTGACTGTAGGTAGTTGGTATCATTAATAATTCATTCATTATACTATAATTTTTAATAATAATTATCTTTATCATCCTGCCTAATAAACAATTGATTGTTTTCAGGGATAAATTTTGATTTTATCCTTCAAATTTTAAATTATTTTCACGTCTCTCTAATTAAAAATAACACTTACTTTAATATTTCTATTAATTTTTTTTATGTAAATTTTTGGTTTAATTACTTTTTTCGTCTCTATATTTATAGTCAATAGTCAATTTGGTACAGTGGTTTTTAAAAAATTCAATTTGGTCCCTAAATTTTTTAAAATGTATTCAAAATGGTCATTTCTGTTAAATATAACCAAACGGCGTTAAGTGGTGCTTATGTGACAGACACGTGTAAGTTACGTGGACGGTGTTTACATTACTTTATTGTATACTGAATTAGGGTTTAGGTTATTCAAATTGGGGATTTTGAATTTCTGATTTAGGATTTCTAATACGAGGATTGCTCCCCTGGTTGGATTTTGTGGTGCGCTTCCCTGCTTCGATTCCATTCGGAGGTGTGCTCCCCTCATTCAATTCTGTGGTGCGATCGTGAGTTACGATGGTTAGTTGCGTTCCCATGGTCGATTTGGAGGAGCGATTATGTGGTGTGGTCCAGAGGTGGTGAAGGGGCGGCGATTGCGATCCAAACCGTGGTGTCGTTTTGTGGTTGCTCCTTTATAAGGTTAGTAATTTTTGACTTAGTTTCAGAGTGGTTCTGTTTTTTATTACTTTTAGAGAACATATACAGAGTTGTTTATGACGTAGGGGATCACAGAATCGAATGAGGGGAGCACACCTCCGAATGGAATCAAAGCAGGGAAGCGCATCATAGAATCCAACCAGGGGAGCAATCCTCGTATCAGAAACCCTAAATCAGAAATTCGAAATCCCCAATTTGAATAACCTAAACCCTAATTCAGTATTCACCAAAGTAATGTAAGCACAATCCACATAACTTACACGTGTCTGCCACATAAGCACCATTTAACGCCGTTTGATGATATTTACCAGAAAAGACCATTTTGATTACATTTTAAAAAACTTAGGGATCAAATTGAATTTTTTAAAAACTACTGTACCAAATTGACTATTGACTATAAATATAGGGACGAAAAAGGTAATTAAACCTAAATTTTTTTCATAACAGATATTTTCAAAGAGAAACAAATATCTGTTCTACAATTTAAGAATAAAATGTAAAATTAAAATAAATTATAATTTATTAATCGAACAAGCAAAATTTCTAATATATTTTAAGCAAAGAGATTAAGACGTTTTTTTTTCAAACCCAAAAATATCATTTTTAAAATATAGAGGTGAAAAAAAAAATTACAAATCCAAAAACATGTTTAAGTAAAAATAAATAAATTTCAACTTTAAAAAAAAAAATATGAGAAGCAACCTTGAATTTTTTTTTTATTACTATAAATGACCTTAATATTCACCGCATTTAAATATTATCTATTTTAAAATTTAATATTTCTATCATTGTGTTTTTAAAAAAAAAATATTTTATCCTGACTTAGTCAAAATGTGGGAGAGACATGACTATTTATATGTGTTGAAAAAATCCATATAAAAATAAAACTCAAATTTAACTCATTATTCTAATAGGATAGAGACGGGAAGATTGATCTTTTGGAGACTTAATGGCTCGGTCACAGGAAGACTTAATACGGAGAGACTCAATAACTATTTTAGGAAATCCAACCGTTTGACCACTAGAAGATCCGACGACTTGATCACAGAAAGATTCGACGGATTGGTCACGGGAGACCCCACCCAATCTCAGCTATATTTGTGGAATAACAACCTACTTGTAGAAAAATTATAACAAAAAAAATCCACAACTAATCTCCAAATTATAACTAATCTATTTTATTTTTACATAAATTTTCAAATTTCATGGCATAAATAATCTATAATAGAAACATCAATAAAAGAAAAGAGGGATAGAAAAATTATTTTGACTAGTTCAAGAGAAAAAGAAATCACTCTAATAACCCAAAAAAAATTACTTTAAGCCAGAACAATAAATAATCTAAGTGTTAAAAGAGAAGAATTTAGAGGAGCATAAATGTTTTGGCATAGTGGAAGAAGACTCTTGATGACTAAAGTTGGAATCTTTTAGACTAAGTTAATATTTCAATCTTTAAATGTGCTAAAATAATATCATTATGCTTAAAATCTGATATTTTCCTAATTTTATTCTTAAAATAAGTTTTTGGTAGATTAAAAATGTATCATATCTATTTAAAAAAGTTTTTTTTTTCTAGTATACAATCAAGAATCACATCTCTAATAACATTAAAGAACCCAATTTTACGTTTTTTTTAATTTGTTCTTTTAATGTTGAAAAATGATAGTTCATGATTGATTGAAGTATTAGTCCAAAATTATTCTTATGATAAAGTGGTATTTAGGGTTTAAAAGTGAATTTTAAATTTAATTCAAATTGAAGGGACAATAAAATTGAATGAACTCAATAATAATAAAAAAGAAATATTAAATGCCTAAAATTTAACTCATTTTTCTAATTGGGTAGAGACGGGGATATTGACTCTGTGGAGACTCGACGACTCGGTCACAGGAAGACCCGATGGCTTGGCCACAGAGAGACTCAATAACTCGCCTTTTAAGAAATCCAACAGTTCGACCACTAGGAGTTCCGACCGATCACAGGGAGACTCCACTCAATCTCAACTATATTTGTGGAATAACAACCTAGTAGTACCAAAATTTAAAATTTAGAATTAAAATTTAAAACATTAAATTAAAAATAAAAATAAGTTGAAAAAAAATTAAAATATTAATTTTCCTTAGTAGGAAAAATGTTCCATCATGTGACGAACACTGAACAACTTTAATTAATTCCTACCCACAATCACAATCTTAAAGTTTAGTTCTATCAAACTCAGCCTCGTCTAATGTTAGATAAATTGAGATTTTGGATTGCGATTTTGCATCTAATCATAATTTATTTTCTGTAACTTTAAGCTTATTTTTATTATTTTATAGTCAAGCTTCTTAATAAATTTATTTTGCGTGTAAGATCATTTTTTTTAATTTAATTATCTTATATAAGTTAATACAACATTTTCAACATATTCTTTTTATCATAAGGACAAAATGTTATAGTATGAAAGAAAATGTTTTTAAAGAAGCAATTTACCTTATTATTTACGTATTAATTATTTTTATATAGATTTTTTAAATAAAAGATTAACCTTATCAATACTTTCTTTAAGATGTGAAAGAGAAAATGTTCAACTTGATTGATCAATATTGATAATTTATCATAGGAAAGTTTTGCCTACCTAAGTAATTGATTTTTATGGCAATACAAAGGATGTTTTATTTTTTTTTTTAAATAAAAATTTGTAGGTTAGATATCAATATACAACCTGACACCTCAAGTAACAATAATTATTTGTTATCGCATGAATGAAAAAAAATATGAATAATCTTAAATTTTATTTTTCCGAAATGCTTTATTAATAGTCTCACAACCCAACTTCTCCAAACCTGAGTAAATTCTTCAGCCATACAATTCAAGCTAACTTCAGCATTTTAGTTTGTGGCTTTAAGCAGTTTCGAACCTTTATTATCAACAACCTCAAAAATTGTCATCTACACGTGTCACACTATTAACGTGTAAAACCAAATTCAGTGTGCACCTTACAAAATTCTCTTTAGCAATTTTCTCTCTGCATCTCTTTCACCCACCCAAAAAAATCAGTGAGGTAACGACAAAGACAACAATGGATTAATTCTCTTGCATTATTGTTGCTACCCTGCATTGTTACAGGAGCTGTCTGCTAAGTGTCAACTACCACAACAAAGAGACTCAAACAGCAGCAATGGAAGCTGCATTAAGCACTGCACTTGCTCTTTCACCCAACCAAGTTTTCAATGCAGTAAATCCTGGTACTGTACCATGTCCACTTTCTAACTATGTTCTTCCCTTTTTTTCATTAGCATATTTTACTAATTGTTTATACTTGTGTTGTGACATATTTATATTTTCCTATATATTTCAATTCCATTACTTTATGTTGCTACTAGATAGTTTTCATTTAATATACACACCCTTAGAAAACAGAAGGGTTCTTGCTTTAATTGCTGTTACTTTTTGTTGCAGGAGATAAAAATTTTGGTTTGAAATATTGCAAAGATAGGACTGTTGTAGTGACAATGGCAGCCACTGGAATATTGGGAAAAGGTGGGGGATTGGCTGAGAGGCCAACCATAGAGAAAACAACACCTGGTCGGGAATCTGAATTTGACTTAAGGTAATACCAACATCAGGAACAGTAAGCACAATTGAGAGGTTCTTAACACTATGAATTGAAGAAAAGTCTTGAAAATCCATGTGTGTGTCAAGATAAATTTCTTAAAAACCAAAAGGGTGTCAGCTGAAAGTGTAAAATTCTTGCCTTTAGGTGAGTTTGGTTGGTTGCTCAACTTTGATAGTTGTGTTGTTATGTTGAAGTAGCTGTTATGATGCATTCAAATATATAATAAGAATAGAAAAAGAATTTTGGAGTAATCTAACATTAGGAAACTGTAACCCCTAGTTCAAAGGTTAGAAATTTCCCTTGTCAACAATCAACACAAATTAAAAACTATACTTTGGAATCAGTTCATCTAACTAGATGCCACAGAGAAAATGTGTCTTTTCCTCTGTTTGGGTTCAAGTCTTTTATATCAGTTCATCTAACCTTTTTCATTTGTAGTCTATCTTCATACCGATATAGTGTTTTCATTTTGATTTTGTTTCTTGAGTTTATATCACTTTCTAATAATATTTAAACTATTTGAAAAACTATAGTTGCTGCCTCTGAAGTAAGACTTGGACCCTTAAAGTCACACTGTCAATTTAAGATGTGTAGAGAGTAGATGCTTCTATTATTACTAAGATCATGGACTAGTTTTTAAATTCCACAATTATCTTTCAGTTGAACTAAACTGCTACTGCAAGAATTGAAAACCACTGATGAAATGAAAGCAACACGACATATCACATCAATACTACAATTGGAATTTTGGAACTGATCTTGGTGAAAGATGAAAAGCCAAAGTAGTGTCAATAGCAAATGTCCAAATTATGTTGTCATGTTTGTTCAAGGTTTCTTTAGTTGTCTGCCATATTAGTTATGTTATTTCAACTGATAACAATTCAACTTTCAATGGGTGGTTCAAATTAAACTGCTAGTGACAGCAAAACTGATTGAACTGTTTTCCTTCACTGGTTAATGGAAAAGAATTGTTGTAACTACGAAGCAGACAAGTCCATTTGTGGAAACATGATCCATCTTTCTGCTTGTGCTTACTCTTATCTTTGTTGTTTGTTCCTGTCTCATTTCATCACATGTTTGAAACCAAAGGGGAATGATCAAATCTTTGATCACATGTTTTGTACCAGGAAATCGAGGAAAACATCTCCACCATTCCGAGTTTTGCTGCACAATGACAACTTCAACAAGAGAGAATATGTTGTGCAAGTGTTGATGAAGGTGATACCTGGAATGACAATTGATAATGCAGTTAACATCATGCAGGAGGCACATCATAATGGACTAGCAGTGGTGATCATATGTGCTCAAGTGGATGCTGAAGACCACTGCATGCAGTTGAGAGGAAGTGGCCTTTTAAGTTCAATTGAACCAGCTGATGGTGGTGGTTGTTGATAGACAAATACACCATTGGCATGAGCTTGTTTTGGCCTAGTAGTTTCTTAGTTGGGTGACAAATCATATATATCACATCTTGCAAATTACACAGTTCCATAATGTGCTTCTTTCCAGTTCCAACCATTAAAGATGGTTGTATAGAAAAATAATGACTAGTTAAGGAAAGGGGTGGTGGCAGTGTCCTTTATAGCTTGGATTAAGATGGCTGGTTGATATACTGATGCAAAAATTCAAGCACCAATTGGTCATGTAGAATGCTTCATACCTAAAAGAATAAATATCACAGAGAATGACCTTTAACTAGCAGTGTTGGTGTCTTGAAAAGCATTTTAAATATTATAGTTTGCAGCATTAAAAACAAACAGATATGTAATATATGCATCAGTACAACATTAGTTGTTATTAAAAAACGGACTTTAAATCTAACTCAACATCATAAAACCGGTTTATAAAGTGAGTCTTGTATTCATTTATATAGTATGAAATATCTTAATCTCTAGTTGATGTGAATCTCCAACCCACACTCCTCACGTCGAGACTATCCACTCGTGCGTGGGATTATATATTATGAATGATCGTGAGTAGTCTGATAAACTTAACAAACAATAGTTAGGATAGATTCGAAATTAGTTTTAATACCATATTAAGAAGTGGACTTTAAGCGTAACTCAACTTCATAAAATCGGCTTAAAGTCTATTCTTAATGCTTATTACTACCAAAGTTAAATTCAGGTTGGTTGCAATCTATGCTCCAGTAAGCAATGAAAAGTGAAAAAATGAAAAGTGAAAATATGAAAAGTGAAAATATAATGAAAGCTAGATAAAAAGAAAATCTAGGAAACAAGAATGGCAATGACATTGACATGCTTTTATGGCCAATACAACAACCTCAACAACAAAGGTAAATTTGAGGAATACACAAATCTGATGTGTTCGATTCGAGATACTACAAGTTTTCTTTTCTTGGTGCATTGACATGACAACTTTACTTGGACCAAAGCTCTATTTACTGTTCAAGAACTAGTCTTAGAAATTTTGTATCTATGCAGTTTGACTTTGATCAACCTTGTTTGATTCATAAATTCATAATATAACTTGGGCTGGTAAGCTCTTTGGGCCAAAGTAACCCATTCAAGCATAGGCAACTTCTTCTGCACCATATTTATTAATTTTGACCCACACCCTATCATTTTTTAAAATTTCTAAAATTATTCTTGTTCTGGATTTAAAAATCCGGAATTTAAAAAAGTATAATTAAAAGTCAAAAAATACATTATGTAAAAAAAAATCCAGAACACAAAATTAAAAGTGCATTTGGATAAGAATTTATAGAATTTGTAAATGTGTTTTGGAAATTCAAATCTCAAATATTTCCAAAAAAAAAGTTTCGAAAGTAATTTTTTATCCACACTCTCTTTTTATTCAAGGTTATTTTCGTCATTTCATGAGGATATTTTCGTCATTTTAATAGTAAATTGGGTGCATATTGAAATTGATATGGTGCAGAAAATTTTTGCCTCAAGCATATTGGGCCTGAAACAATCTGAAACAAAATCAACAAGGGTGTTTCTTCCTGCACCTACCTGTCAAGAATTTTTCTGCAACCCACCAATTAGGTGAAATGACCAAAATATGCCATTTAATTCTCCATCACTCCTGAAAGCTCTTTCTAGTCTCAAGAATTTATTCTGAAAAACACGTTCCAAAACATATATAATAGTTCAAACAAAGTAAATTATGAAAATTCTATTCCAATTTTTTTTCTAGAAATATATTTTATGAATTCCACAGAGTATGTTCAGAAAACATTATGAAAAAAGTAATTTAAAAACCATTTTTAAAAGGGGTAAAACAGTCATTTCGATAATTAATGGAGTGTATGAAGAAATTTGTTGGGATGCTAGAAGAAACCCATGAAACAATCTCTCTTTTCTAAATTGCTTAGCCCAAATAGCTTTCCCAGGTTGTTGCTATGTGAACATTAAGGTGTTATGCAAGAAAACTCAGTATAGCCTACTATACTCTAAACAATTAAAAGCCTCTTCAATCGATTACCTAAGACATATATATCATGTAATCGATTATGTAAATACATAATTGATATATATATATATATATTATTATATTTACATATAATTGCTATATTAAATATATATTACATTTTTATATAATTATTTTTTACTATTAATTCCTTAATATTTATATTTATATTGTAATAGAATAAATTTGACTAATTGTATAATAAAACATAATAAATAAAATAAAATACAAAATAATAATATTATTAAAAATAAAAATACTAATAAATTTATAAAATAATAATAAAATAAAATATTAATAATAAATTTGTAAAATGATAATAATAGAATAATAAAATTAATTAATTAATTAAACCATAGTAAAAATAATAAAATTAAAGTTATTAATAGTAGAATTATAATATTTTTATTTAGTTAGAATTAATTATAGTAATAAGAATAAATTAAGTAATATATATTATTTTATATTTTTAAAATTTATTATATTTATCAAATTATACAACTTTCTCTACACTCTTCACTTTCTTTCTCTTAATCATGATAGTCTCGTTTTTCACTCATTTTTCTTTGTTTTCCATTTCCTCAAATTCATTTGAGTACAAATAAAACACAGTCACTCAAACCAAAACATAAATATTTTTATTTTGTGTTAGTTTAGAAGTTAACGTAAATGATAATTTAAATACACTTTTCTTTTTAATATTATGATGTATTTTTTAAAGACAAAATTATGATAAAACTTTGAGTTTCAAAATAAACAATACCTCATATACAATGATTGATTCTAATAATATTATTTCAGTAAATTTGAGGTCAAAATATCAACATAATTTATAATAAAAAATGAACCTCACTACCTTAATCCTCAATTGAAATTAAAGGAGTGATTTCTCTTAAACCATAATTAAGAGGTTTATTTTCTTAAATTTAATACTCACACATCATTTAAAAACACTAAAAAGAAATCTAAATACACATCTCACTATCTTTTCTTATGCATCCTTTAAAATTAAAAAGAAAGCCGGAATGAAGTTCCAAGTTTGAAGATTGACATTACCTTACATACAATTTATTAACTCCAAATTTGAAAAGTGAGAATACCTTAAATACAAGTATTAACTCCAACTACACTAATAACACATAATTAACTTGTTGACTTCACACTAATCAATCCTAATTAAGTGTTCCTTCATAATCTCTGATAAGTTACCCAGTACGGTTTAATTATTGATTGGAGCATGCATATATCCAAAATAACGAACATGCACATAAAAACAAAATCAGAGATTAGCCATCTATCTGTCTATTTACAATTTATAATAAATAATAATAATGCAGAAGATGCATTACCAAACTCTTTTCCCCAACTTTAATTTCTCCATCCACCAACCAACAAATCAATTAATCAATCAATGAAAAATGCAAGGACCTCTTTCTCTGTGCCTTCTCCTTCTCTCAATCCAATAAAGCCAATCCAATCACCCTCTCTTCTTCCTCACTCACTCACTCACTCTCACACCTTTTTTTCTTTGAACAACACACACAAAAATGGCACATTTCTCTCTTTCACTTTGCATCTTCTTCACAGTTCTATCCCTCACCTCCTCTTTCACCATCACCACTCCTTCACACACCACCATTCTCAACATCTCCTCTTCCCTTCACCAAGCCCGCCAAATCCTCTCCTTCAAACCCCAACAAGCTTTTCAACAAACTTTAACTCAAAAACAAACACCCACTTCACGTTCTTCCTCTTTCTTCTCCCTTCAACTCCACACAAGGGAAACCCTCTTCAATGCACAACACCCGGATTACAAAACCCTAGTTTTGTCCCGACTCGCTCGCGACTCGGCCCGGGTCAACTCGCTCGAGACTAAGCTACAGTTGGCACTGAATAGCGTCAAAAGATCGGAACTTTACCCGACCCAGACGGAGATCCGACCCGAAGACCTCTCCACGCCTGTCTCCTCCGGCACCTCCCAGGGAAGCGGTGAGTACTTCTCGCGCGTCGGCGTGGGCCAGCCCGCAAAGCCTTTCTTCATGGTCCTCGACACAGGCTCCGACGTGAACTGGCTCCAATGCAAACCCTGCTCTGATTGTTACCAGCAAACCGATCCGGTTTTCGACCCGACATCATCTTCCTCGTACTACCCGTTAACCTGCGACGCGCAGCAGTGTCAGGACCTTGAAATGTCGGCGTGCAGAAACGGGAGGTGCCTCTACCAAGTTGCATACGGTGACGGTT
The DNA here is from genome assembly GCF_000499845.2 of Phaseolus vulgaris. Classification (NCBI taxonomy): domain Eukaryota; kingdom Viridiplantae; phylum Streptophyta; class Magnoliopsida; order Fabales; family Fabaceae; genus Phaseolus; species Phaseolus vulgaris. Next base: position 46,430,614 of record NC_023756.2, on the reverse strand, counting down.
CGTTCACGGTGGGGGAGTACGTCACCGAAACGGTGTCGTTTGGCGGGTCTGGATCAGTTAATCGGGTCGCGATGGGGTGCGGGCACGATAATGAGGGGCTTTTCATTGGGGCCGCGGGGCTTCTTGGGCTTGGTGGTGGGCCCTTGTCGTTAACCTCGCAAATCAAAGCGGCGTCGTTTTCGTATTGTTTGGTGGACCGTGACTCGGGGAAATCGTCCACGCTCGAGTTCAACTCACCTCGACCAGGTGACTCGGTCACCGCGCCGTTGCTGAAGAACCAGAAGGTGAACACGTTCTACTACGTGGAGCTCACCGGATTCAGCGTCGGCGGTGACATTGTCTCCATCCCGCCGGAGACTTTCGCCGTCGACCAGTCCGGCGTCGGCGGGGTGATCGTCGATTCCGGCACCGCGATAACTCGGCTAAGGACTCAGGCCTACAACGCGGTGCGCGACGCGTTCAAGAGGATGACTCAGAACCTGCGTCCAGCGGACGGCGTTGCGCTGTTCGACACGTGCTACGACCTGTCGTCTCTGCAATCGGTGCGCGTTCCGACGGTGTCGTTTCACTTCGCCGGCGATAAGACGTGGGCGCTTCCGGCGAAGAATTATCTGATTCCGGTGGACAGCGCCGGAACTTACTGTTTCGCGTTCGCGCCAACGACGTCGTCTTTGTCGATCATAGGAAACGTGCAGCAACAGGGCACACGTGTGAGCTTCGATCTAGCGAACTCTGTAGTGGGATTCTCTCCCAACAAGTGCTAGGGCTTGTAATTTACCTCTTTACCCTTATTGTTATTAATGCTGTGAAAAAAAAATAACATGAATAATAGTAATTTATAATTATATATATATATATAGTTGGTAGGTTTGTATTATTAATTAATGTTGCCTTGGATTGTGATCCAAAATGAGCTCTTTTTAATTTAATGAAAAAAATGAATACTCCATTCCTTGGCATGGGTTGTGAAATTTGATTAAGGTCAATGCCCTTGCATGTAGGGCACATGGCACACAGTGTGAGAATTTATGAATTTCTTTTATTTGGATAATGAAGGAGATTTGAGGATGTTTGTCTCTTGATCCATTTTTTATTCTTTTAGTTGTGATTTGAGTAATTTCTGAATGAGGAGTAGAAATAAGGACAAGGGTCCTACAGCAAGAGAGGTGAAGGGTAGCATATGAATTTGCAAATGGTGAACATTAAAGAGTGGGGTAGAGTGTCCGTGATTGTAGGGCAAATAATGCATGGATTCGTGGATGGTAGCAGTAAATAGGTTTGGTTTGGTTCTGTCTACTTTGCTTCCTTTAATGTTGTCATGTTTTCAATAGCTGTAATCCACTTTCAATTTCTCTATTTTCTTTTTCTATCAAACTTTTTACCAATTTTACTCTTTCCTATTTTTTATTAATAAATTTCACAAAAATATTACATTCACTACTTTATAGTTAAAATCACGAGTTTATAATGGCTTATAAATACAATTCATTTAATTTCATAATTATTCTATCTCACTAAAAAATTATTTATTTTCTAATATATTCTGCTGTAAACTTCTCAGATTCCTTTTAAAATTGATCTATTTCAGAAAAAAAAAATATTTTTCTTTTCAATTTTATAACATTTTACACTTATACAAACAATTTTTTATGATGGTTTAACAGATTTTTTTATGACAGTTTTACTTATGACATAAATACAGATACAGATGACAAAATATGTATAAAAAAAATAAATTCCTTTTAGATTATAATTAAATTTATAAGAATTTTTTATTTTCAATTATAATTTTCTGATACGTTAAGTTTAATTCATTGTTTTTTTTAAAATAAAATCTCTCTTCTCATTATTATTAGTTAAAAGATGTCACCATTTTTATTTAAAACAATCTCTTGCAATCACACAAATTTATTTGATCCTTCTTTTATTTTATAGGATAATGAGACCAAGCTGGGAGTACTTTTAAGATTTTTTTTTAAGTTATAGGTTATTTACGTATGATATAAGGTTGTTGTCTTTTGTATTAAATTTAAATTTATTTTTAAAATGCAGATACATTATGCATTTTCTTTAAATTAGTATTTTTTTAAATCTTAAATTTGATTAAAGTAACATAAGTTTTTTTAACTATAGTTTTTCTTACGTGTTTTTAAGTTTAAAGTATTGTTTATTTTAACTAAGTTTTACTTTTAACAAATTAAAGTACCAATTAAACTAATATTTTACTTATTTTAATGTATTTTATATATGTTGAATTTCATTAAAAATATGATAAATGTATTATGTACGAAATCTTTATAAGTATTTATTGATATAGTGTTCCTCCTAAAAGTAGATGAAATAAATTAAGGCCTATAAAATAAAACCTCGAGTATCATTAAAGGGTCCCAGTTAACCATTATTAAGTAACTGTATAAATTAAAAAATCATAGTATTTTACATATTAATAAAATTCAAGATTGTTAATTAAAAAAATCAGTAATGATGATATGATTTTAACTTTTCAGTAGAAAATTATGGCATTAAACTATATATAAAGAACATCCACTGTTTCATTAGATGAACTTTTGATATGTTTTTTTTTTATTCATTCAAGTTTTATAATGTTAACTTAAGAAAATAAGAAATTAACATGTCTAACATAGAATCAAAAAATTATTTTTATATAAGAAAGCCTATTTCACGAAAAATACAATGGATGAGTTAACTTTTAAAAAGTATTATATCATTAATAATTTTATATTAAAATAATATTAATTCAAATTTTAAATCATAATTTCATATCATTATAATTATTTGTATTAAATATTTTTAAAATTATATAATAATAACGTGATCGTTATTCATATTTAACTATATTTTAAAGATGAAACATTAAGTTGATTTTAATTTATAAAAATTGGACATTATTTATAAAAATTGAAAGTGGTGGTTGGGATGTTGAAGCAGAGTGGAAGAAAAGAAGGAGTTTATGAAATGATGCATTGAAAAAATGGTTGAATGCAGGTTGGTCAACTACAAATGCTGCATAAAGTAAGTGCAATGCAAGTTCCAAAATCTCTTGGTTCACAGGTAAATATCTTGCACGTGTTGTGCCACTAATTAATTAATAAATAACCCTCAAATCATGCACCTTTTTCCTCATCCATTCTTTCCTCTACCATGCCTCCTGCTTTAAGGATTATGGTTGGAGACAAAATATCAAACAAAACTAAGAAAAAATTGTGTAAAGTTTTGTTTTAAAAAGTAGTGTTTTTGTCACGATTTTGTTATTAAAAAGCATTTTTATGAATAGAAGGAGAAACGAGTTTATAAGATGTCATTAATAATGCATACCAGAACAATGGTAAACATTTCATAAATTGAAACATAAAATGTTTGAGTTCAATTGAATTTAATTTAATCATTACTATGAATAGAGAACACTCTAAAATTATTATTAGATAATTTAATTTTGATTATGAACTATTTTACATGAATCAAATTGACTTAGAGTATAATTGAATGTATTTCTATAACAAGATTAGAAATTCGAACAGAATAAAGACCAAAAAAATCATAAACTCAAAAAAACTAAAGATTCGAAAAAGACCAAAGACCAAAAAAATCAAAGATCTCATATCTCGAATTTTGATCAAACTAAGGAAAAATTTAACCTGCAAGAATAATTGCTATTTGTTTAAAATTGTATTATTAATATAAAGCTTTTACACATTTCGTTGATAACAAACACAACTTTAAATGACTATTTTTAATGGAATCTTTTTTTTTTAATTATATTTTTCACCCACAAAACCATTCAAGACCTTACTGTTTGATACCATTTTTCAATTAATGATTTATAGTTCACTTTACGGTTTTATGATGCAAAAATCTATAAAGTGTTTAAGGCAGGAAAACTTTTGTATGTTGACCACTTGTTACACATTGGGATCATCCAAAGAGGTATGATGAAAAGAGTGTGAAAAAGGAGAGTAAGTCAAAGAGGAAAAAGTGGGGTTGATTAAAACTTGATTTCAAAATCAAGCACTTTATAAAGATAATTTGATTAATTTCCAACTACTATGAGACTATTGTTGAATAGTATATTACTTTCTGTGAACATAGTTGTTCTGTTCTGTTCCCCAAACTATTTTGGAGGTGACTTGATATGGCAACTGATTCAAGTCTAGATAAAGATAAAAGATTGAACCCTTTTACCCATCAACAAGTTTAAGAATGCATTTGGCAATTTTTTGCAAAAGAAATTAACCTAATGTATCAAACGTGCTTCTGAAGGAAGTTGACAATTTCCATTTTCAGACTGAAGGTGGGGTGTGCACATTATGAACATGACAACAAACCTTGCAAATATTTCTTTATTTTCTCTGATATGGTCAAAAAAGGAATTGTATAATCTCAATTGAAGAGTAGAACTGTCCAAAAATTCAATAGAACAGTTACCATGTCGCAGACTTTTTCATCAAATAACACAACAAACTTTCTTTGAAGTGTGGTGGCTTCCAGAGCTAACAATCAAAGATGGTTTATTTTATTCAAAACAAGAACAAAGAAGTTATTTGATCTTACCATAAAAAGAGGAAATGAAGTTTAGTTCTGAGGTAATTTTAGAAGACAACCTTGTTTGTTTCTGATTCAACAACTCTCCACTCATGCTATATATTTTTGGCAATCATAACAATACTTGTATTTGTCAAATCCCTGCAGAAAAATACTTGTATTTGTCAAATCCCTGTAAGAACACAACCTATTTTAATTCTTTTAGAATCAAAATCCATGTGTTTTGGGTCCTTTTGTCAAATCAGATATTTGAACAACAGGAAGAACAAAGATAATCATGCTTTAGTTCTTCATTTAACATGAAGACTAGTCAATAAAAGTGTATTATAATAGTATAAGATCAACACAAGAATCATGACACGCCTTAAGAAGAGAAACACTGCAAAATATGCATTATCAATTCAACCATTAAGTAACATTATTGCAATAAAAATGTATTAGAATTTTAAGCAACTTAGATATTCTCCAACACATAATTTTATGATACTAATAATATAAATGTTTTAATAGCATCATACAATACAACATGAATTAGTTTTAAAATTTAATTTATTTAATGATTTTTTAACAATTTAGTTGCTAAAATTTGTTTGTATAAGTCAATAAAAACAAAATTTTATCGAATTTATTAACTGATCCAATTAATCATATCCCATAAGAATAGTCTATAATTAGAGTACTCCAGAGGTATTTAGAATTAAACAAGGTTGTATAACAATGTTTTCAGCATGAGTTAATTGTTTCTATGAATAACAAAATACTATTTTTCACATACAAAATTTAAGGACTTAAGCAAACATAATTAAAGCGAGCTTTTATAGAAATTTCTTAAATCTATATACCAATTTAAGACACAAATTTAAGATAAGGAACTAATTCAAATGCATGTTCAAGTAACAAGACTGTGAGTTAAAATTTGTTAATTTTCAGTCCACACTTCTTTCATGGGCCCGTGAACAAGGACTTTATAGTGGTTTGCTATTGTCGTGTACAAGAAAAAAAAAATCCTCTATATTTCATTGCAACAGTGTATAGAGTAAAACAACAGCCATATGTACAATACATTTGATATTTGAATATTGACAATATGTAATCGTTTTGTCTGCAACAAAAAGACCACTGAAAAGAGGTTGCATTCCGACCACATGCACCATTCAATTTGAGAAATCGATCACTGGAAAAGGAAACTGAGATGCAGATCCACTACAGTCCACGTGGAAGATCCACGTTTTTATCTCCAACAAGGAATTCCTCTGGGCCATTGCTGCAGGAAAAGGGAAGGGTAAGAGTGGCTGAAATCCATCTATGATAGTTATAACAGTGAAATTAGTCATAAGATATTTTTACCTAAGATAACTGAGAGCAGACATTCGGTAGAGACAGGTGAAGACCAAGATATGCAATCCAATTGTATAAAAGAATGCGAAAGTTCGGGCATACCTGCAAGTGCATTCTTTATCAATTAACTTAAAGGACAACCAAGCCAAAGACTGGTAAAATAAACAACATTAAATCATTACAATTTTTCATTAATATTTTAATATAAAAAGTATAGGTATATACGTGGTTCTGAAAAGCTTGGGGGAGCCATGGCTCCTCTCTATCCACTCATAGCTTCACCCGTTTAGGGCAGTAGAAAGAGACATTGTTTTCGGCAGACAGAAGCAGCAAGAAATTGGAGATTCGAAAGCATGAAAGCTAACCTTTTTCAAAATTAATGGTTGGCGAAAAAATTAAGACTTAAATATGCTTCAAGTCCCCGTATATGACCGATTTTTATTTTGGGTACCCGATAAATTTTTCCTTTAAATTGGATTCTTAATAAATTAAGAATGTTTAAGTCTCTTAGATGAAATATTTATTTTGGTTCAATTCCTTGAAATATTTCTATTTTTTTAATTCCTCGGTATTTTATTTATCATAACAATTGATATATTTTTCATTATATGATGACGGAAAATGTTAATACAAGTAACAAAAGAAACTTAGTATACAAATCATTACTCAACACAACATATCTTGTGACATGTTTGACAACTTAACGGTCACGTGGACCATAGAACTGATGAAAGAAACGAAAGGGACTGAACCAAAAAATTTGATTAAGTATTCAATTTGAAAGAAAATTGTATTGGATATACTCAACACAAATCCTTTATATATTGAAGAGCTGAGACATATTTAAGCCAACAATTAATGATGAGTTATGAGCTTGCAAGTCAATGCATTAGAAGAATTGAGAATTTTTTTTCCCATTAATTTGATATCAAACGGGTTAACAAATAATTTAAGTAAAAGAACAGGAGCATTGGAGAATGTCAAAAATATTGTAGAAGCATTCAAACATACTTGTTACCAAGGAGAAAACGCCCACTGCTGAGTGTAATTCTGTCCCTGAATCCCAACTCCTTGTATCTTTGATCCCTTTCCTAATTAAATGAAAATAGATGAAACGTTCTTAATTAAAATTAAATAACATTGATAAGAGAACACAATAAAGATAACTTTTACATATTTCCAACTAAATCACTTCTTTCATCCAGTCCCAATCTGCCCTCCCTTTTCTAGGTGAGGTGCTAAATAGGAGACGGAAATCTATGCATAAAGAGAATCCAGTGTTTAATAGCAGCTCCAATAAGCAACAACAACTATTTAAATGCATGTTTAACCAACAAAATTTAGATTCTCAATCAAGGACATAACAGGTATCTTCCCTGTACCAAAGACTAGTCAGTCACGTACAATTTTTTAATACCAGTAATAGTACACCTGAAAACTCAAGTTATTTCACAAACACAAACATTTATAAGAAGTCAATTTTGACGGCAGCATCAACCTTAGATAGAATTCATTCAAAGATTGTATTGTATGGTTTTAGGCTTTTAGTTATCTTGGACAGAAAAACACCACAGCATAAAAATGTGTATTTCATTAAGGCAGTGACACCAATACAAATTATAATGTAAGAGCCATCTTTTAAAATGCCTGGTTTCATTACATTAGCAAGCTGGATCACCTTTTTCGAGAATGCAGCAAAAGGATTTATATCATCCTCATATATCTTCTTGTATTTAGATTCAACATCCGACGAGAAACCACTTTCAATATCTTCAGCATACTAAACAAAAATCACAAACAAATCTCAAGTTCAGGGTAAAAGGTAAAAAATGATCTTGTTGAAGAAAGAAACATAATGATGCAAGCACAATTTAAAAAACCTTTTTCGAACCCCTTGAAACCACTTTCTCAATATTATAATCTTGTACATAACGAATCTTCCCATATAGTTTGACATTATCAGCTTTACTCTTTTCCACTTCCACTGTTAATACCCCGATCTTCTCCTTCAACTGCCTTATTTCCTATTAAAAGCAAAAATTTCACCCAGGTCAACACTTGTTACACTGCCATATCCATAATCTAAAATTTGGTTTAAATAATATTAGATAGAAAGAAATAAAATAAATGAGGTAATGTTGATTATACATATACCTCTTCTGTCTCTCGCAAGCGGTTCCTAAATCGATCTCTTTGATTACAAATCACTTTAAGCATTGAGCTCTGATCTTGGTCCAAGGATACTTGCCTTTGGTCTGTATTCTGATGAAAAAGAGCCAATTTAAGAGTTCTTCAAATCTAATTTTAAAGAACTGCTACATACAGAAGAATATTTGGGTGTGTGCACTACTTAATTACCCAGTAAAATAATTTTTTCATTTTTCCCAAAATCTTAATCTTCTAATTGCAAAAATCAACTTTTGTACCTAAAGGCATCATTAAAAAAAATCAAAGAAAGTAGATTGTATCATTAAACCATCTGATCTAACTCAAATCTCAAGCTGTAAAGAAAAAGTTGAATAATGGTGTACATCTCTTCAAAGCATGTTAACTTGAAGCACGTCTAATGTTCATCTCAGTTTGAATGTGAGAATGCGAATCATAAGAACCAATCTATCAATTGTTTGGTCAAAGAAGCTTTCAACCACCCCATGAACTAGCTATCCCAAAAGCATAAGTTGGAACAGGCTTGTGATGAATTTTGCTTATATCTCTAAGAGATGCATCTGAAATTAGAATTATATTTCTCCATTGTTATGCACACTCAATTCAACTCCACCCAACAAATCACTGATTAAGTTCTTTTGTTAACCTAAAAGAAAACAACACTTGAGGCAGCATCTATTTCCAATTTCTGAATGCATGACATTAGTTTCTTTCAAGATTATTCTTTGAAAGAAATAAAATCCAGAAAGAATGGAAGCACGAGAGAGGAATCTACCTCAGAAGCTTCACCCCCTCCTGCTTCTGAAAGATCCCAATCATCAAGGAAGTTCCCTTTACGATCTTTTGAATTGGAACTATATCCCTGTATCAAAAGGATTTAAGTGCATTAAAATAATAATAAGCACAAAATTTCATCATAATTCACAAATACATAAACAGACTAACAGAGATTAGCAAAAGAGAGCAATTCATATTCTACTCAAAGTGGGGAAAATGAATGTAAAAGTGATGCCAGAGACAATTATTCAAAACCTTCAATATGTCATCTTCCAACTTCTGTATCAATTTTTGTTGTTCATTAACCTTTGTCGTAAGTTCTGCTATCTTTTCTTCAGCTGTTTCCAGTAAAGATGTTTTCTCAGAAAGTGTGACCTGAAAATGTAGAACTTCATCTGAATAATAAAAGTAAAGGTCTTTTGAAATGCACAGCAACAACACTTGTTATCATCTTAAAGAGCATCCTTCTACATGATATTGTCATTGAATCCACAACAGGAACAATGCTCAAATAAAGGAAGTACAGAGGATGCTTTTGAAATTGGTCTTGTTTTCTTCAAAAGAAGGCCGGTGCTATGTTTGTTGATAATTTATTTCAACCTATTTTTTTCAAATTTTTCTTTATTTATAGGGGCAGGAGGACTGGATGTCCCATTGCTTAATAAATCACATTCATACCTTCAACTGTGTTAGTTCATGTTCCATTTTACGGTTCTTATCAAGAAGAAGAAACTCCATCTTGCTCATCTCTTCCCCACTTGTAGCCACTTCCCAGTCTTCAGCCTCAATTGAATTATAACCCACTGCCTGTATGTATAGCTCACAAGGAGTTACATAAATAGTGAAATTACAAGAGGTGGCCAAAATAATAAATAAGAGAACGCAAAGAACAATAACAACACCTGCAAAATTTTCACTTTCTTTCGCAAATCATCTACTGTTTTTTCTGTAGGTCTTGCTTGAAGTTCTTTCTTCATCTCCTCAAGGGCAGCTTCCTACATCAAGAGAAGGCAATAAGATGTGTGTTAGCTCCCAAAATAATTTAGAGACTCAAATCAGCAGACATGTTCATACTATTAGCTTTTGATAGACAGAACAAATGCTTGTAAATCAGGGCATCATGCACAAAGTTTCACAAAGGAAAAGCACTATCAAGTTGCATTTTTATATCTCAAGTAATGGAAAAGAAATTTCCATCATTAAAGTAAAAGTTCACAGACCCACATGCCAAACCACAATTTGAATTGAGAATTTTGTGACGGGAATAGTTAAAAAATAGTTTCAAAGTTTCATGAACATGAAAGAACAAAATTATGTGCCATGTAATGATGCAGATGGAATATCAACTGAAATGCATCATTTACTGTGGGGCCTGTCCAGTTTGAAACCAAATATATTGGATCAAAATAAGTGCATATTCATAAATCACAAAAACTTGTAATGCATTAAAGTATCATTAAGGAGGTTGGCTGTAGACTTTGGCAAACCAAAATATTACCTTTTCATTGAGCATTGCAGTAAGTTTCTTGACATCATTAATGTGTTCATCTCTTTCATTTGATAAGGTTGTTTCAATATTGTGTAGTTCCAAGTTCAATTCAGAGATTTGCTTTTCTTTGGCATTTAAAGAATTCTCAAGTGCACTAGTTGAGTCTAAACTATCACTGCAAAAATAAAAACAAACAATAATCCGAAGACTGTGATCCAGTGTAAAAGATAGGAAATTAGAAGGATTTGAGCAGTATCAATGAGTAAGTATGCATATCCTATAGGATCAGATAGACAGAAAGCACAAACAAGTCAAGTTGCTCTCCCCACTGAAAAACTTTTTGGAAGACTAATAGGTTGAGAGGTCCAAAAATCACTTCTGTTAACAGAAAGAGATAAAACCAAAGGTGAAATGGATTTTGCTTCACAAACCATGCTCTGAATTTTATCAAGAGAGTTTTTTTACAAGCTTTTAAAGCTGAATAAAATAATTAAAATAGTAACACATAAAGCTAAAATTACCAAATTAGAATGATAAGACTAGCAGAAACAATGCTATATATCCAACAACTTCTGGTGTGTTGCTTAGCATATTCAGAGAATTGTTATAATTTCTTCAATAAGCACCTTACTCATTTTGGAACAAGAAGCTGCAACTTTCACTTTCTTCCAAGAAATAGCAAATTGATCATAAGAATAAAACTGGATTTCTTGATGAAAACATGAATTTGAACTGGGATCGTCTTTAATTATCATGATTGGAAGAAAGAAGACCAAAAGATCTTTAAAGGAAATGCAGAGCAGAAATACTACTCAACTTAAAAGGGATGCTAAAGATGGATAGTGTACTTACAACAAATTGCTCTGGTTTAAGGTAAAACTTACATACGGTTCAATAACTGCTGTTCTTCAATTAGAATAGGAGTTTCACCTTGTTAATATGTGGAGAAAGCTTTACATTAAAGAATTATACATATTACCAAGGTGAAACTCCAATTCTAATTAGAGATCAGTACAAATCACATCCATAGAAGCGTAAGTAAGTACTGCTTAGTTCAACTACCAATAAAAAATGTTTTTGTGGAATTTGGAAGTTAGAAACTTGAAATGCAGATAATATTGATTTTAGAAAAAAGAAGTTGACTAATGCTTTGTATGTCTCAGTAACAGAATAAGAATAATAACAATAACAATAATAGAAAACAAAGAGGACTGACATACCTATTCTTTGTTTCAGTATCTTCATTTGCTGTTTGTAACTGCGATCGGAGAACCCCCTGCATAGACACAGAAGTATCACAAGCATAAACAGTAAGTCTGATTGAATATGAAAAAGCATCAGCACTCAGCAGCTTGAGACAATGAGACTCATAAAATTCTCTTCCTCTCTACCCTTAATTGATACTAAACAACCAATCCTTTTGTTCCCCTGTTCCTTCCCCTCTAACCCAAAGTTTGCATACCAAACAGGGCCTTAGTTGTTTTAAGATTTGATCATGAGCTAGTAATAACTATCCCTACATTAAAGACCCAAGAAAGTCCAAACAGTTCCTTCAGCATAACAATTATAAAATATATTTAGCTTACAGTCAATGATAACCTTTGCATATAATAGCATATAATATAATCTAGTAATTCAATTCTTTATGCCTGGTGGGGAGAACACTGTTAGTGAGACCAGAACAGTAAAGAATATTGAGGGGTAGATTGTAAATAAAACTTTAAAGTTGATTATAACGGATATTAAATGAAATTTAAAAGAAAGGAATTTTCTTTTGAACTCCCAACAATTTAATAACTAACAAACCTTATAAGAGTTGGATCTGCCGTGAATGAAGAAGCCCAATCCAACAGGCCTAAAAGGATCGTCTAGCAGAAACGTGACTCTGAATGAGTTTATAATAGATAAAAGAGCAATAGTGGTTCTAGAATATAGTTCTGATATTACGCAGCTAGCTGACAATTTGTTAGGACAAATTCTGTTAGAATGAGGCATGGACTACTAAAAGATTCGGACCCGGGACATTCGCAGGTAAAATCTGTAATGGATACTCGTGGGTGGTGGATACGGATATTTTAATTACTTGCTTGTTAATGGGGTGGGTACGGTATTATTTTATTGGAATTGTACTTTTAAATTTTTTTTATCTGAGTGACTTGTTTTTAAATAATTTTATTTAGAACTAAAAAAATAAAAATAGAAAATATCTGCGGGTATAAAAAATATCCATGGGTATTTTCTCATGGATACCAAATGGGTAGCGGAACAGGTAATGGGGCAATTTTTTTTAGACGGGTGGGTAGCTAGCGGGTACCGTACCCGCCCTCTTGCCATCCCTGTATATAACCATGTACTCTAATATTATGAGATATGCTGAATATAATCTGAGAATTCCTTCAAATTCAGAGACCTTATTCCCATCAAGTTCACTACAAGAATCAATTAATAGTTGAATACTCAAACCCATGGAATAGTTAAAGAAGGATTTAATGTTAAAAAGCCTTCTCCCTTGGTTACCAACATATTTTTTCTTTTCCCACTTTTGAGTATAGAAGGAATCTGATGGGAATGGGATTCAGAGCAAAGTAGTCACAGCAGTCATCGAATTAGTTAGAGTTGTTAATAGTAGGATGGGAATGAAAGGAGAAAGCATTGAGAAGTGTTGGTATTGGAAAACAGAGAAGTAGCTCAGATGTGAAAGCATAAAAAGGGAACCCCTTTGTCAATGGGAAACCCTTAGAAGGAGATTTCTATCTTTCATTCTATTCTTAAATTCTAGATTGTAGGTTTGTAAAAGACTCCCAGCTATGTAATTAAGATGCATATGGAACATGAATTTATTGCAGCAGTGACAATTTTTTTAAATGATAAAAGCAACAAACAGTTACAACACAACAGAGCACCTAATATAGAACAAAAAAGAATACAAAAAAACTCAAGCCTTATCTCACTAGAAAATGTTCGCACCATGGATCCAACTCTGCCACTAGGCTCTATAAAATCTATTTTTTCAAAAGAGCAATTAGAGCAAAGTTTGTCTTAATAGTTTCTCCAGAAGTTTCCTCTTGGGTTAACCATCCTAACTCTTTTAAATCAATTTGAATTCTATCTGATTTCAATTTTAGAAACTGTTAATCAACTCATATCACCAAACCACCTTAGTTGAGGTTCTGTTCTGTCATCATCTCAAAATAGGTGCTATTCTAATTTATTTAAAATCATATTTCTGATCTGGTATGTTCATTCAACCACCTCAACATCAATCATCTTCACTACACTTAAATAGATCTAAAGACAGTGCACTATACTATTTCATAACTTCTAAAACAAATAGAGAGAAAACCGAAAAAATTGAAGAATTTGATCAAACAGGTAAACACAAATACAAACAATCACACTTCACAATCAAACTATTCAGATAAAAGTTTGTAAATTGCACCTTCTCTCTTTCTAAACTAAGAAGCATTGTTTGTGCACGTTCCACTTCATCCATCAGAAGTGTAACCTCAGATTGCTTAGATGCCCTCTCTTCCTCTGAAGTTTTCAAGAACACAGGAGAATCATGGTCTTAATTCTAGATAAAATCAGGAGAATCACGGTCTTAACTCTAAATATGCAGATTATAAAGTAATGAAAGAACCAATGTTACAGATTCAAGTGAAGTGTACAACTATAATTGCAATCAAAACTATTAGATTACCAGATTGGGCACGGAGTTCAAACAACTGGTTTTGTGCAATTTCGTGCAATTTCTGCATATTAGAAACACTGCCCTTGGCATGCTGCAACTGGTCTTGCAGTGCTTGTTCCCTGCATACATAAAGAGATCATCATACTAGGTAAGCAATGCCAAAGCAGAGGACAGTTCTGATGCAGTAATAGTCAGTCTGTATGTACAGAACAAGAGGGACAAACTAATGGGAACCTGGGTATTTCATATTTGAATGTAGAAAAAGAGGGATAATTCCAAATAGCATAAACAGAACTCACAAACATGGACTCTCCGTCACTCACGGCAAACAGAAAGCAAACGGAAAAACTTACACACAAAGGAATAAAAAAAAAAAGTCAAGGTCATTCAAGAGACCTTAACATCCATCCAATCTCACACTAGGTCCTTGTTTGCCCCTCCTTTCCCTGTCAGACCTTCTTATACTTCACATCATAAACAAATTTTGTTTCTTCCTCCCACCACCTTGCCATGTGTGCAGGTAATACTTGGAGCCAGTGTTTATTTGGCTCACACAGGATGCCGAAGCCATACTTCCCCTCCCTTCTTTCAATGGTTCACATTGGCAACAGTAAGAATACTACAAACATATACCTAATGCAGCTTTTGCATGTACTAAACTGAATAAACAAACATTAAAGGAAAAGAAAGAATAGGGTAAATCCCTTGTGTATATTGAACACATAGGGTTATGTTTATATAGGAAAAAGAAACATATGGGCTAAGCCCATTACATAAATATGAGATATCTAACAATATCTATAATATCTCATAATATCAAATAATATCTAATTATATCTAATAATATCTAACACTCCCCCTCAAGCTGGTGCATATAGATCATATGTACCCAGCTTGTTACAAATGTAATCAATCCTAGGTCCTCGTAAGGGTTTAGTAAAAATATCTGCTAATTGATTATTTGAATTAACAAACTCAGTCTTGATATCTCCTGATATAATCTTTTCTCGAATGAAATGACAATCAATCTCAATATGTTTTGTCCTTTCATGAAAAACTGGATTTGAGCTAATATGAAGAGCAGCCTGATTATCACATATCAGTGTCATTTGAGTAACCTCTCCAAATTGCAATTCTTTAAGTAACTGTTTAAGCCAAATAAGCTCACAAGTAGCCGAGGCCATAGCTCTATATTCTGCTTCTGCACTAGATCTTGCCACAACACTTTGTTTCTTGCTCTTCCAAGAGATCAAGTTATCACCAATGGAGACACAATAACCAGAAGTTGACCTTCTATCAGATGGAGATCCTGCCCAATCAGCATCTGAATAACAAACGACTTTAGTATGGTTATTATGACCATATAACAAACCTTTTCCAGGAGAGCCTTTAATGTACTTCACTATACGAATGACTGCATTCCAATGATCTTCACATGGAGAATTAAGAAATTGACTCACCACACTGACTGCAAAGGAAATATCAGGACGAGTAACAGTGAGATAGTTCAATCTTCCAACTAATCTCCTGTACTTCTCAGGATCTGAAAGAGGTTCCCCCTGATTGGGTAGAAGCTTGACGTTGGGATCCATGGGAGTATCAACAGATTTCGAATTCATCAACCCAATTTCCTCCAAAATATCTAATGCGTATTTTCTTTGAGAGATAACAATACCAGTATTGGATTGTGCTACCTCAATCCCCAAGAAATATCTGAGTTTGCCAAGATCTTTGGTCTGAAAGTGTTGACAAAGGTGTTGTTTTACTTGTGAGATGCCATGGTGATCACTGCCTGTAAGAACAATGTCATCAACATATACTACAAGATAGATACACCCAGCACTCGAGTGACGATAAAAAACTGAATGATCGCCTTCACTGCGAGTCATACCAAATTGTTGAACAACATTGCTAAATTTTCCAAACCAAGCCCTAGGAGACTGCTTGAGGCCATATAAGGATTTGCGAAGACGACATACCAATCCAGAAGACTCCCCCTGAGCAACAAAACCGGGAGGTTGCTCCATATAAATTTCTTCCTGCAAATCCCCATTAAGAAAAGCATTTTTAACATCCAGTTGATAAAGAGGCCATTGTTGAAGAGCAGCCATAGCTATGAATAAGCGAACAGAGGCCATCTTTGCTACTGGAGAAAAAGTATCACCATAGTCTAAACCAAAAATTTGGGTATAACCCTTAGCCACAAGACGAGCTTTGAGACGATCAATAGTACCATCAGGACCAACTTTGATAGCAAAAATCCACCTGCAACCAACAACAGATTTCCTAGATGGTAAAGGAACAAGTTCCCAAGTTCCATTATTCTGAAGCGCATTCATTTCATCAAGCATGGCCTGACGCCAACCAGGATGGGCTAAGGCATCACCTACAGATTTTGGAATTGATACAGAAGAAATAGACGAAAGGCAGGTATAAAAGGGGGAGTACGATCATTATGCTGAGATACTAAAGCAGAAGAGTCATCAACATGAGACGTTATATCAGCGGTGTGTTTACCTGGCACGCGCAAAAGGGTAGAACAAGTGGAAGTAAAATTGGGCACAATAGGAGATCCCAAAATTTGATCACGAACGTGAGAATAATCATCAGGAAGACCATGTAAACCCAATAACATGAAGAACTTGGATCTTTGTTCTAGTTCTTGAGAAGGAGTAGAAGCAGGAGGTAATAACTCATTAAAATCATGAAGAAGAGCATGAATTTTACCTAGATATTCTGCCATTGTACCATCAAGACGTTTGGGAGCAACAATTGTGAGAAGATTTTGACACACACCATAAAGACGTTGAGTATCATTGGTGTATAATAATTTTGCTTGTTCCCAAACTTCTGAACATGTTTCATAGGTACGAAAAATTTGTTTTAAAGATGAGTGAATGGTCGATTTGATAACAATGCATAATTGAGCATCAATTTTCGACCAACGAACAACCTCATTTTCAGCAAGAGTAGGATGAGTAAGATGATCAACATAACCTTGACTCTTAAGCCATAATTTAATATCTGATGCCCAAGTGTCATAATTGGTTCCATCCAATTTGTCAATGGAAAGATGAACATTGACGTAATTAGTATAAATAGATGAATCCGGCATAATGACTAAAGAAGAAGCCATAGTGGCAGCGGAAGCGGAAGAAGCCATAAAAGATAAGGACAAATCCAGTCACCGGTTAATTGGCGGGAGCAACAAAGATGAAGGCTCCGACAGCGATTCCGGCGAGATTCCGGCGAAGGTCCGGCGAAGGTCCGGCGAAGGTCCGGCGAGACAGTGGGGGTGGTGGCTGGAAAATTCCAGTGAATAGTGGATTCACCAATAAAAATTGAACCCTAAACCCTAAACTCTAACCTTATGCTCTGATACCACATTAAAGGAAAAGAAAGAATAGGGTAAATCCCTTGTGTATATTGAACACATAGGGTTATGTTTATATAGGAAAAAGAAACATATGGGCTAAGCCCATTACATAAATATGAGATATCTAACAATATCTATAATATCTCATAATATCAAATAATATCTAATTATATCTAATAATATCTAACAATTCTCCATAGCAGACAACATTGCAGGATACCTTTCTTTCAGAACTTCCAATGTTTTCTGGTTCTCTTCTGCCAGACTGCGTTGTTTAATCTCCACAATTTCTTTCACTTTCTCTTCCATCTAATTCACATAAATTCAAGTGAAAAATTAAAAATCATGAAAGAAAACTAGGTCTAATTTGTAATTGAATTTAAAGATATTGGGGATCTAGAGCACTCGAATAACTGCAAATGTCATAAAATAACAAAATATCAACATACAGATTGCAAGGAACTTTATCAATTTGACAGTAGGGAGTTGAATTCAGTTATGCTAAGATAATAAACCGGCATAAAACATGGAAATGCATCCCATATTCACCCGCCTGCACCATATATGCATAAAACAGGCATGAAACATGGAAATGCAACTCAAATTGACAAATTAGCAATTCATGAGAATTTTTTTTACTTAAAAATAGGGTACAAAATGAGCAACTTGGTAAGTCCTACTTTGCCCCTTTTTGAATAGATTTGGGAAAGTTGTAGGATACAGTATTAGATAAAACACATGTAAAGCAACCTTTAGTCAATAATACTATACTTGTAGTTACAGTACTCCTAAGTTTATTCATCCTTAAATTATTAAGAAATTAAATTAGAGAAGAAACATGATAAAGGATTAGGATTTAGAGATTTAATATATTAAAAACCATTGTTGTGCTTTCACCTAAAAGCTTAAGCTTTTGGGAAAGTGGTTTCAAAACAGAAATGAAAAACAGGTGGTCAAAATAGGATCCCGATCCCGACAATAGACCAGTGCATATAAGATTGAAAACAGGAAGCAACATATAAAGACATCAACGGGTATTGTCCTCAAGAAATGAAAGAAATCGTGACATTATGTAACTATATACAACAATATCAGAAGCATTAATAACCTGTTGCTCTAATTGCCTATTTCTTTCCTCAAGCCTTCGTATTGTAGCCTGCTGATTTTTCAAGTGAGTAGCCTCTGTTCTGAACTCCTCAAGCTCAACTTTCATTTTCCGGTTTTCAGATTCAAGCTCAGATAACTTGAGATCTTGCTCCTGTACAACGAAAACATATCAGAAATATGAACAAGCATCTGTAAACATGCACATGGTTTTCCCATCGTACATAAAACATATGTGCCAATGCACAAAAGCATTGTACGTACAAATTAGCAAGCAACAAAAATGGAACTGTTTAGTTGCATAATAAATTAATGATGGAGGCCTAAGTTGATAATCTTTAAATATACAAACTAAGAAAGTATGGTTGTCAAACTCTCTGAAAGTCAAGATGAAAAGGCGTTAATTAAAGCAATAATGGGCAGAACACAAAAGAGATAATAGAAACAGAATATTGTCTCAACATAGATTTGATGGCTCGGAAACACATTAAAGTTGCATGTATTTCAAGATGGAAGGACTGCCCAGTGCTCATTACTAAAAAAAAGCATTATTACATCGGTATATCTAGATCAGAGAATCATGCATTCATTATACATAACCAACTCGTGCATGTATATGTAATTCATCCAAAAACATTGCATGAGTTCTTTCACGTACGAACAAAAAACTGAAAATAAAAAGAACAGGGAACGTAAGCTAAATCCTAGAACTCACAGCAATCGATGCAAGAGCTGGATAAGGGTCGGGAGCTTCATAGAGCTTTTGATAGATGTTGAGAAAAGCATTTTCTCCAAACTTGGCTCTCTTAGTAAGATTATCAACCTCTTCCTGGTAGCCCTTAAGCAAGGAACTGAACAAACTTAACTTATCCTCCGGGGAAGCCTTTCTGAAATCTGTAAGAAGCATAATGTGTAATTTCTCAGATACGTCCATTTAAAACACCAAACAATAAATAAACACTAACTACGCATACCTCTAGTGTTCTCTGCAAGCTTGCGTCGATTTTTCTGACTGTTCTCCTGATTCTCAGCAATTCGAAGCCCTTGCTCATCCAATACAGATTTCTCCTTCTCCAACTCAAAATCTGAAAATACAAAAGAAAAAAAATAAAGTCCCGAAACAATCGTAATTGAAGCAATGCGGCAACGCATCATGGATTAGAGATAACAAAGTCAATTGCCGCACACAGAAACACAAACTAAGAAGAAAGCTGCGAATAATATTAATGGAAAATTGGAAAGGGCGAAATGGAAGAATTAGCGAGACGTGGAAGTGAAGTTTCGATGATACCTTTCCAGAAGGCGGAGACGACGGAGATCGGAGAAGAGGATGGAGGAGCGGTGGATTTGTCCCTCTCGGGTCCGGATCCGGATCCACCTAACTGAGCCTCCATTTTGTTGTGCAGTGTCTGAATTGGTTGAAGAAATTGTATTGTATTTTGTTCTTCTCTTTTTTTTTTTGTCTCGGTTTCGGGTTTTGTATTCACCTAACCGGAAAACTCTTCAATGTGGGATCAGAAAAACGGATCTGAATGTGTTGCAGAGTTAATTAAATTAAGTAGTATTGGTTTAGCTGGGTTGATAACTTATCTATCTCATTATTATCAATTTTTTTCATTATCCATGAGTAATTTTTACATTTACAGGTGAGGTTTTGAAGGAGACAGGTTCTTGCTTGTAATAATTGGGCAGAGTTGGTCCTCTGGGCTTTGGGCTTTGGGCCCACGCACTTTGAGCAATGTTGGCCCATTACCTTCAATCTTATCGGGCTTTTTCACTGCACCCCATAATTTCTAGGCTGATTCTCCCTGCACCATATCAATTCAGATCTCCACTCAACGCACTCACGTGAAATGTCAATTTTATCTTTAATGATTTTAAATTTTTGTCTTTCGGATATTCATATCCATAAGTTCAATTACAAAGTTTTGGATATACAAATCCGGAACTAATATGTCACTTCTGGATTTCACCATCTGGAAGCTTATTTGGACAGCATAAATTACCTTATGGATGTCAAAATCCGTAAGCAAATAAAAATAAGTTTCGGATCTCAATCTTCAGTACCATTTACAACACACCATTCCGGATATGAAAATCCAGAACTCATAATTCACTTCCGGATATAACCATCCAAAAGCTTAAATGAAATATGAAAATGACCTTCCAGATTTTGAAATCCAGAATGTATAAAAATGACTTCCAGATATTGAAATTCGTAAGCAAATGTGTGAAAATGACAGAATGGATTTTTAAAATTTTTGTTGGATGCGAATCAAAATTGATTGGGTGCAGGAACAATTACCCTAAACCCTAAACCCTAAACAATTACCTAATTTCTAACTGAATCGCCATAACTTTTAACTTCCATAATGTTTAAAATGACCATTTTACCTTTTTTAGTGACTTCCGAAATATCTCTTCTAGAAATCTCCTAGAACAAGTTTTTCCAAAAAAATTGAAATATGATTTTCTCAATAAAATTTTAGACACATATGAAATGCAATCTAAAATGAGCTTTTCAAAACAAGATTTTCATGATAAACTTTCCAAAATATGAGATATTTTTCAAAAACAAAATTTTCAGTAGAAGTGCGCTTAGTAATTATAGGATGGAGAAAGCAAAAGCATCTTGACACCTTGAAAGTCATGGGTATTTGTTAATTTTGTCCTTTTATTTATCTTAGAACAAACTTTTATAACTTAAGAATTAAATTTTTAATTCCTAATATTTGAGGTGAACTTAAAAAAAATTAAAATACATTTTAGTTACAAGTACAATATTTGAGATTAGAATAAATTTTTCAAAATTGTTTCATTTTTTAAAAATGCATTTGAGATATTAATTTTTTTTAAATTTGAAAATTTGGGAACCAAGCTAAAATATATTTGTAGTTTTGAAGAGTAAACTATTATTACTTTTATTGATTGTATTGGGAAATAAAAATAATAATTTCCAAGAGAATTTTACACAAAATTATATTAATATTTAATTGATAATTTAATTATATGTTATAAACCTATTTAAATAAATACAAAAAACATTTTAATAATATTGTTGTTGTTAATTTTATTAATTTCTTAATTATATACATTTTAAACAAACAAACAGATTTTTACACTCTAAAAGAAATTGAAACCACAAAAAGTACATATTTAGATTGAAGTCCAAAACACTTAAAAAGTACTTTTACATGAAAAGTAACCACTTTTGACTTTTCAATTCATTTTCTTTTCTTTGTAGTAGTGCATGTCAAGAGACAAAACATTGTTGGAACAAAAATGGACTGAAGTGAAAAAAACAAGGTTTTCTTCTACCTATCAGAAACTTAAAAGGGTATCTCAAAGCTCAGATGCATATATGTGATTTCTCAAAGGATATAGCTTGCTAGGTTTCTGTTGGATGTGCAATCTTATTAAATGTTTTCTATATGAACAGTAGACTGAAAGGTCGAATGACTTTTAGAACAACCTTAAAAACAAAACTGATTTAAGGTTAGGAGAATTTCTACAGATACCTCAACCCTCTTATATCGAAAAGTGGACAATCTATTCAGTGTTGCAGAGAAGGTAGATCAGAACTAAAGAAAGTTACTAAACTGAAGAACAAGTTACTAGGAGGAGATCCAATAATCAAAGATACTCTTCCCTACATTTTGTGCAAGAACACTGTACTTTTTAATGTTAAGAAAAAAAAGTTTCACTCTTATTTAATCTAAATATCTAGATGTGCCAATAAATAAATAAACACAATACCCAGCTTTAAACAATCAAACTTTCTGTTTTCTAAATAAAAATTACACCAATGTATATATGCTGCCATGTAGCACATAACATTCCACATCAATGTTTCAGAAATACTTGTTCAAAACATAAAACATCACCTCCTCAAATTACAGTGGCTTTTTCTTTTTCTTTTCTCCTTGACAAGTGTAGTTCAAGAGAATCAATTCACATAAATCTTACAACAATCCTATCCCAAACACCCCTAAGAGTCAAATGTCTGTCTCAATGAACTTTAGGCCTTTTTGTCTGGCCTCCTTGAAGCCGAAATGCTGTACAGATCTTCTTCCAAGAGCGGATGGCAATGATAGAGGGTATTACAATCCAAGAGGCATTGGCTCCAATGAAGTATGAATAATAGTAGAATGTGTTACTAGAAAAATTATCACCTTCCAAAATTGCTGTGATAAAATAAACAGCAGTTCCATATAGTTGACCCAAAGAAATGGAAAACTGAAGTATGTGGCTATATGACTTTCCAGTAGCAATTGCATATCTGTCATCCACAAGGGCAACACAAACAGTAAGGAGTAATGAAAAACAAGACAACATAAACCATAGAATTTTATGTAAAATTACTGCAACAACAAGAGTCTTGTCTTATGAGATTGGAAAACATAAATCAGTCACATTACTAAAGCAGTGTCACACTATAGTTATCTTAGTCATGTCTTTTGTTCTTTAAGTTCAACTTACACTGCTAAAAGGCTAGCTGGACCCTCCAAAACAGCTGTTATTCCTTCAACAGTGACCACCCCTGCATCCCTTCCTGCATACCTTGAGTCCCCTTTGCTATATTCCTTCCCTGTTCATTAAAAACTTCCATCAACTAAAACAATGCAAATACCTTAAAGGGAAATCCAAATTTCAATTTCTATACATTTCTGCTAAATGCTAAAGAAACTTACAAACTTCAGCCAGGTAGAAGCCACTCTTATCCTTGAAAAACTCAGGTGAGAAAACAAAATAGCCCTCAAGAATCATGTGTGTAAGGCCTGTGAAGGCCCACCAGCACATCAGCAGTCTGTCAACTTTGCTTTTCTTAAGACCTCCTGAGAAAATACAAAATCATCTAAACACAATCAGAAAAGAAAACCTACCATCATTCCCACTAATCAGCTCACAGAAATTCAAATAACAATCATAGTGAAAAGCCATAACGGATAACCTAAACCTTGAACTTCACAACAAATGATATAGCATATTAGCATATAGAGTAAATGATACAGGATACCACTCATTGGACTTCCACTCTCCAATACATTATACGTTGGTCAACTGATGAAATGTGGACAAAACTTAGATGCAAAAGTGCATTTCGTACTGTTCTCCAATTATAGGACAAATCTTTATTATTTAGATTACCAAGATAAAACTTCTACAGCAAATCTTCATTGAAAGCACATATTGTATATAATTCTGTTCTATTACACAATTAGTCACTATGCAGGTGGGTTTGACAGTCACTGTGCAGGACTAAATCATAGTTAAACAGTAAATCACATGCATAGCAAATGCAATTCAAGACTAGATGACAAAAAGATGACAAAAAAAGAAAACAGATCTATTCAAATGTTTGACAGATGCAAATCAAAAAGAGGATAAAAAAGCCGTCTTTTCATTTCAATCACCCAAATGGTCGCACCTGAAAATGCTCTCTCAGTAACATTAAAAATCAAATTTTGAAAGTAACCCATCACTCAATACTCCAGCTTTAGCTGAAAAATGAAACGTTTCAAACAAAGGGTTTTTAATTGTGACCAATCATGGTCACAAAAAACCTCCCCAAACACACACCCAATACGCAGCTTTATAATCTGTTACGGAAAACAATTGAAATGAGAAGGGTTTGGATTAAGGTTGGGAAGAAAGTGCTGGAACCTGAGAAAAACCAGATGAGTGAGACTATGAGCAATGAGGAGAAGGCGAAGACGAAGAGAATGTTGGACATGGAAAGTGAGCAGGGAGAGTAATCGGGTAGGTGCAAATCCAGTGGGACATAAGGGTGACCCTGCGAGACTTGGGATGGAGCCATCGTCGTCGTCTTCTTCTTCTTCTTTTCGGCGTCCGCAATGGCTATAGAGAGTGCCCACTGTTGACTGATGAGTTTGAGAGAGAGAGAGAGAGAGAGAGAGTGTGAAAGGAGATTTGCTATTTGATTGGTTAATGTATGACAGAATCATTCATTCATGTTACCTTCGTTGTTTCTGTTTTTTTAATTAATTAATTAATTATGGTGAATAGATATTTTATTAACAATATTTTTATAAATATTTAGAGTTTAAGGTATTGGTGTTTCTCTCTATTCACATGGACCAACTACTTCCTTTTATTAGGGAGTTTTTTCCTCCACCACAACATTACCCTTTCACAATTTTCACAATTTTGGTGATTTCGAAATAGAAGTTTTATAAGAAAGAAGTGTTTTTAAATAGGGATTCTATAAATAAGGGGTATTTTTGGAATAAGAAATATCGAAAACAAAAAATTATTTTGAAATATCTTTTATCGAACATAATTTTTTATTATTTCTAAATTGATAAATTAATAAAATATGTTTCAGAAAATATGTTTTGAAAATATTTTGGAAAGAACAATACATAAGTCGTTTTTAAAAGAGGTAAAACAATTCAAGTGTATTTTAGGGTTTTAAAAATATAAGAGGGATATTTTGGTCTTTGCATAATATTTTGGGGTGCAGGAAGAAAAATGTAGGGGTGCAGGAAAAGAAAATCCAAAAAATATGGGATGCAAGGAAGAAACAACCCTCTTATTATTAGGTCAATATTAAGGAAATTACTTCATGCACCCCAAAAATGTTGAACCTCACCCTATGCTAAAAATGCCCTGCGCTAATGTGAAATGATAAAACTACCCTTAAATAAGAGAGGGTGTTAGTGCTCATGCATTTCAAATTTCATTTTTTTCTTGAATACGATTCTTATAACACTTTTCTGATTTTTCAGAATTTGTTTTTCATAATATATTTTTGAATTTGTTTTTCAAAATTTATTTTTTTATTGGGTTTTTTTAATGAGATTTTGATTTTTTAATTTGATTCTAAAATTTCATTTTCATAATATAAAAATCTATTCTAGATTTGTTTTTCAAATATATATTTTTTAATTTTAGATTTTCAATCCTCAAATAAAAGACAATTTTGGAAATTTTAAAGTGAATCGGTTGAAGGCCACATTTTATAAGTTGCATTAAGAAGCAACCGAATCACTCAAACTATAAAATAAAATAAAATCAAACAGATCTACAAGATAATTTAATTAATTTGAAAATTGATTAAAATTGATCTTTTATATTTTTTTAATATACTTTTCTTTTTCATTAATTTGATACGGATTTTGGTTTAAAAATCAATAATTAAATCAAACTCTTAATTTAATTTCAACATAATGCATATATATTTAAAGTTAATTAACAACTAATAAATGTTTTAAAAGTTATTTTACGGTTTATTATATTTCACTCACAATATATTTATCAAAATATAATAGTATTTTTTTGTATAATTTATAACAATAAAATTATGTCATTTGTTTATCAATTGATCAAATTAAAATCATGAATATAATAATATTGAGAAAAAATATCGCAACATATATTTTTATTTAACAATATTTTTTGTCAAAAAATGTTTCATAATTTTATAACTAATCCGAATTGAATGGAATATTACAAGACCTAAATTTTATTTAAGATAATTTTTAAAGAATAATAATTTAATGTTTACTAACAGAAAAACAAGCGTTTCTTGCATATATCTGTGTTTTATATTTTATATTTTTATTATAAACTTATGTATATTTATATTTTTAAATATTATTATAAATTTATATTATAATATTTTAATTTACTAAAAATTTATGTATTTTTATTTTTTTAATATATTATTATAAACTTATAATATAATATTCTAATTAATTATAAACTTATGTATTGTATTTTTTAATTTTTTTAAAATATTATTATAAACTTTATGTTTGTTATAAAACTTATATTGATCAAAAACATAGCTAATACAGTAATAATAGTTATAGATGGTAAATCTTATAAGTTTTTATTCTTCTACATAGTTCATTTATTTTTTTTAATGATCATTATTCGTCCTTTTATTTACAGTATTTAGTCTCTATGTTTGTTTTAGTGTTTATCTTTTATCAGTTATATTTTTTATTTTGTTATGAAATCTATTAAACTGTAAAAAAATATAAACATTAGAAATAAGATATAATTACCTTTTTAATCCTTACATTTGTGGTCAATATCTAATTTAATATAGTTTTAAAAAAAATCATTTTGGTCTCAAGATTTTTTAAAAAGGTTGTTAAGTTTCCACCAACGATGTTAACGATTGATGATGTGTCATGATCATAGTACACATGGACATTGGAATTGAAATTTTAAGGTTTAAAAATTGAAAAAATAAAATTCCACGGAAAAAAATTGAAGTGGGTATGTTTTGACTTTTTTGAGGAGGAGTGATACTTTCACCATAAAGTAAACTACATCTACTACTCAACTCGAAATGTTAATATTTTATTTTTAATTTAAAATACTATTTTTTGTTATATTATTAAAATAATTGTCAAGTGAATCAAAGCAATCAAATATTAAAAACATGAAGAAGAAAAAAAACTAGAAGTTTTAATTGTTTAAACTTTCTCCACAAGGAAATATTTGTAAATAAATTCTGGATTATATAATTACTATTATACTAAAAAATCATTAATTAAAAATTAATTTTAAAAAAATATTAGTTTTTATATTAAATAAATTAAATATTTTTTTATAGATTAAAAAAATTAGTGATTATTAAATTAATTTCTATTATTGATAAATATTTTTTAAATTAATATTTAATTAATTACTTAAGTTTCAATTATTAGTTATTTAGATTTTAAAATTAACATTTAAAACTTTGGTATTTAATTATATATTGATTTAAAAATTGTTTATCAATAATATAAATTAATTTAAATACTAAGAATTTTTTTTAAATATAGTAGTTCATTATATTTTATTTTTAAGATTAATTTTTATTTAATAATTTTTTTTTGAAATGAATGAAATGTAAGTGAGTTTTAAAAGAATTTTTTGTGTAAGAAAGATGAGAATGGATTTGTGTAAGAAATTTTTCAACATTGCATACACAAGCATAATTGAAAGAAATGGATTTGTGAAACCAATTCACCACATACAACACACATAAATTATGATTTAATATCACAAACATGAAATAGAAACCAATTTTAATGACAAAAAAAATAGTTGCTATAGTAATTAAATTAGAGACCATTTTAGAAACTAAAAAAAAATGGTTTTAAATTAATATCTAATTAGAAACCAAGGTTTTAACTACCAACTATTTAGTTTCTAAATTTGGTAGCAAAAACCTTGGTTGCTAATTAAATACCATTTTTAGAAACCATTCAACAATAATAGAAACTAAATTAGAAACCAAAATTTTTTTAGTCTCTAAAATAGTCTAATTTAGTTACTATAACAACTAATTATTTTTTCTCACTAAAAATTAGATTCTATTTCATTATTTTCAAGTAGTGTATATATAATATTTAGGATTTGTTTATTAATTTTTAATATTTTTCTATTATAAGAAAACGAATAATTAAAATAATGTAATTTAAATTTTGATATTTTATAAAAAAAAATTATTTTATTATTTTAAATATAATTTTTATTAGTATTTTTTAATTATTTTTAATTATTTTATTTTATCACATCAATAAAAAACACTCACTTTTCATACATGTTAAATAATTTAAAAAATTATTATTTTTCTCTATTTTTTCTTGCCTTCGTGTTCTCCTTCTCATCCTCACAAACCTCAAAGACAAAGATAAGATAGTAAAAAAAAAGCTTACCTAGTGGTTGCCAGCTGTTATCCTTATTCCAATCTATAATAAAGGTATACCGAAGTTATTGTATCTTACGAAACAAACAGAAACTTATGTCAGAAAACAAAATAACCATTTTACCTTATCTATGTGAAACTATGTATCTAGTCTATGAAACTGAACCAAACACAAAACATGTGAAATATTAACAATAGTACGAAACTATTATGATGTGTGACAACAAAAATTATTATTCATACAAACATTTGTTTTTCTTAGAAAAAAATAATTATCATTGCATGTGATTCTTATATTTTTTAATTATCTTTGTTTACATAAACATTTATTTATGAAAAAAATATTTTAATTAAATTTGAAGTTACTTGTAAGTTTAATATATTTAATTATTTTTTTATTATTAATCAGCAAAAAATTTATATTTTTTAATTTAAGTTTTTATTGTTAATTGGAGTGGCATAATAATTTAATTTTATAAGTTATTTTATCATACTATGATGACATTATATATTTATAAGAAAACTACTTTATTAATTATTTAAACATAATAGAGTTACGTATATAAATCTATAAATAATACTAATGTAACTTATTTTCAAGGTATCTATATACATTGACAATTAATGATGAAATATTTTTAGTTGTTTTATTATATTGTATTTTTTAATTATTGTTACTTATATGTTTAGCTTTTTTGAAACTGAGAATTGTGTGTTTGTGCAATGTTCATTTACTAAGTTAACGTAAGGTAGTTTATTTTTTTTTTATAATTGAGATTTGATTCAATATTTGAATTTCAAAAATAATATATTTGTTTTAAAATATTTTATATCAATTATCTACTTCTCACAGTATTAAATTGTTTTTGTTCTATAATGTTTTTTAATAATTGTTTTTACTCATTTACTAATTATATTTTTGATTTTACTGAAAACTTATTAAAAGTTGTGTATAGTGTTAAATGATAATTTATTAATTATTAAAATAATAAATCTCTTCACTCTTTTGTAAGAGTTGAGATATTTTATAATATTTAAATTTAAAAAACAATAAATTTGTTTTTAATATTTAGAACTCATTATGCTTTTATAATATTTAATTGTTTTACTTTATCGTGTTTTTTTAATTATTATTAATATTTCATTATTCATTTACGAAATATTTGCTTGGTTTTATTAGAAATAAAAAAATTACTATAATATTAAATTATAATTTATTGAGTTACGAAAAATTAAAATTTATTTACTTCTTTTAATTATTAGGATTTGTTTCAATATTTAAATTAAAAAATAATAATTTTTTTTCTGAATATTCTGCCTCCATTATTATTTTATAATATTTAATTATTTTATTGTAACATGTTTTTTTAATTATTATTTTATGTTTAGTTTTATTAAAAATTAATTTTTTTTCTTTTAAATAAAAACTTTCATCTGAAATTAAAAAATTTATTAAAGTATTAAATAATAATATGTTGAGTCACCAAAAACATGTTTTTTATTTGTTCTTATCTTTTTCAATTATTGAGGTTTGATCTAATATTTAAATTTTAAAAAATAATAAATTCTATTTCTAAAGATTTTTACATCAATTATCTCTTTATAATATTTAATTATTTTATTTATCATGTTTTTGTTAATTATTATTGTGCGTATAGTATTATTATAAAATTGATTTTCTTTTAAATATTAAATAATAATTAGTTGAATTATCAAAGTGTGATATCAATTATTCTTTTTAAATCAGTTAAATATGTTTCAATATTTTAATTTAAAAAATATGTAAATCCATTTAATACTCAACAATCAATAGAGAGTAAATAGTTGCTTGCGAGAGTTTCTTAATCCTTAATTGTTCTTAATTACAAAACTTAACAAATGAGATTACCGAAAGGTTCCAAGTTTATTACTTAAAAATAAAAATATGAAATTACTGAATAATTTATTCTAAATTATTTAATTCTTACTCAAATAAAAATCTAAAATAAATAAAATTTTTAAATTATTCAAAATTTCAAATCAATAAAATTTTAAATTACTTAATGTCTTACTTAAATAAAAATTGAAAGTAAATAAATTTCTAAATTATTCAAAATTTTAATAAATAAATTTTTAAATTATTTAAGGTCTTTTTAAATGAAAGTGTGAGATAAATAAAAAATTTAAATTATTTAAAATTATAAATAAACATAAATTTTAAATTATTTTATGTCCTACTCAAATAAAAGTTTAAAATAAATATTTTTTTTTTAAATAAATAAATTTTATAATAAACTTTAATAGGAATCATTTGATAAAAAAAAACATTATACACGAGTTTGTTGATAATGTTATATTAAAGGTGGATGTGAAGGACACGTGGTACTCAAATTCACATCACAAACAGTAAAATTTGGTACCATTCATTCATGTCCTCTCAAAAATTCTTTTTACAGTAAATTATTAGTTTCATTTTTCTATTTAAAATTAATATCCTTGTAAAATATTATTCTTCATCATTATGTCTCTTATACTATTTTGATTTTCCTCTGACATTTTTCATTCAATGTGAGTCACATCTCATCCACATTGTGATGAAAAAAATTCTAATAAAGTTATTTCATCTCTTTAGTAAGATAACTTTTTATTTATTTTAAAAAACTATTTATATTGAAATTTATATTTTACTATGCTTTTATTTATTATTTTGAAATAAATTAATTTTACCAGAAACTTTTAATTATTTTTTTTCGATTTTTTCCTATTTTTTAAACTTTCATACAACTTTACCCATAGATTCTCTCGATACTGTATCAATCGGCGATAAAGATTAACAACAAAATCTTAAAATTCAAATCTCACGCTATAAAAATCACTAAATAAAAATTAATTTTTGAAATAAAAAACAATTAATTAGCATATTGAATAAATTATATATTACTTTATAAATTAAAAAATTATTAATATTTAAAATATTTTTTTTAATATTAATATAAATAATAAACTAATTTTTAAACTGAGTAGTGTCATTATTTTAATTAATTAAATATTAATTTAAAAACTAGTTTATAAATTTGTATTAATAATCTATATTATTTTAGATATTAATAATTTTTTAGTTTATAAAATAATATTTAATTTAGTCAAAATTATTATTTTTTATTTTAAAACTAAATATTTTTTTTGGCATAATAAATTGTACTTGTTTGGATAATAATTTAAATTTATTTATTTGCTATAACAGAGATAGTAAATGCATATAAAATTATCATAACTAAGTTAAAACCTAAGAATAATCCAAATAACAGGGGAAATTTAGTTTAGTTTGAATTTAGCAATAAGAATTAAGAATATTCAAATTATTGTTTGGTTTCAGATAAATTTGAGGCCAATCAATGCAAAGCATTGGACCCACCTCAGATGTAGTTCCCCACTCCTTGCAGACCAATCATAATGGCAACTATCTCAGAGCCACAAAAATAGAAGGAAAAATAAATAAATATACAATTAAAGTAACTTTTATTAAATACTGTATACAATTTCAGGAAAGTAGCTGGCCACTTTACTGTATTAAGAAATTTGAAAACGACAATTGTTTTTTATAAAATTTCTCCTGTTTGTTTTTTTGTTAAATCAGAATAAAAAATGAAATATTTTAATATCATAATTTAAATTATTCATTATAAATTTAAAATACAATTTATACTTTTAAAGGTATTAATCTATCTGGAATTTTAACTATAACATTTTATATATATAAAAATATTTATTATTACACTTTATTTATATAAAAAATATTTTTCCTCCAGTTATTATTTACCTTTTATTAAAATCTATATATATATATAATTTTATTTTCACATCTTGTTGTGTATAAATACCCTAAACTCATCTCTTATTTTTCATCAAGCAAAGAAACAAGTAAACAATGTTGCTTCAAGAAGTAGCTATCCCTACAATATTTCTTGTGACCATATTCTCTCATTCATTGTTTTTTTTTTCCAAAAGAAAAATGATAGAAAAACTGCACCAGGTCCCAAACCCTTGCCAATTATAGGTAACCTTCACATGCTAGGAAAACTCCCACATCGAAACCTTCAATCCCTTGCCACAAAATATGGTCCTATAATGTCCTTAAAGCTGGGGCAGGTCCCAGCCATAGTGGTCTCTTCCCCAGAAACTGCAGAACCGTTCCTCAAAACCCATGACACTGTTTTTGCCAGCAGACCCAAGATCCAAGCCTCTGAATTCCTTTCACATGGCAGCAAGGGTTTGGCTTTTTCTGAGTACAGTGCATACTGGCGCAACATGAGAAAAGTGTGCACTGTGCAGCTTCTGAGTGTCTCAAGGGTTGAGATGTTTGCTCCTATGAGGAGAGAGGAGTTGGGAGTGTTGGTGAAGTCTCTGAAACGTTCTGCTGCATCTGGTGAGGTGGTGGATCTGAGTGAGTTGGTGGCGGAGGTGGTGGAGAAGATGGTGTTTAGAATGATGTTGGGGCGTGTGAAAGATGATAGATTGGACTTGAAAAAGCTTATTCAAGAGGTGATGAACTTGGTTGGAGCTTTTAATCTTGCAGATTACATGCCTTGGCTAGGGTTTTTTGATCCTCAGGTATCAAATTCAATTCAATTATATATGTTATATACTCTTTAGTGTTTAGTGTTACAAACTAATTTAGAATTAAAATATTAGTAATTAAAATTTTAATATTAATTTAAAAATTATTTTAAATATTAATAATTATGAGTAAATTCTACTCATAATTCTTTTGAAATTTATCTATATGCAAAAATTGAAAAAAAATGTACCATTATAATAAATTGATATGAATATTTGGTATAAACAATTTTCTGTGAACTACTTTTACATAATGCTGCTAAAGAATATAGAAAAATTTAGAACAGTATACGCAAATCATAATATTTTCTATTCGAATTAAAACACAATTAGTGATTATAGTAACTAATATAAATGATAAATATGATAAATAAAAAAAGTTTAGAAAATTTGGATTAAAGTGAACAAAAAACTGTCTTCATTAGATAAATATATTCCAGTAATAGTTGCAACTTTAAGCCATCATCGATCATAGATTGAAAAATATAAAGTTGCGTGGCTCTTAAGAATGGTTAAAAACTGTCGTCTTTTTGGTTAAAAAGTATTATTTTTTAGGGTTTTTGTAATAATTTTTTTTTCAAGTTTTAATAATATATTTTTTATGTTTATTGTGATTTTTTGTTTTACTTTGGTTGGGCATGATTTTTTCAATTTTAATTATTTAATTCTTTTAAAAAGTTCTTGAATATAATTTTGTAATTTTAGATAATTTAATCAATTAATGAAATACAGTAATTAATGGAATGCAATTTGGAAAATTTGAAACACTAGTAATAATATAAAGCCTTTATTGTAATAAAATAAATTCAATTAATGGAGAAAATAGATTTTATGAAAAATATTTTTCGTTGTCCGAGAATTTTTTGCTATTATCACCTTCATTCCAACAATAAAATTTGAATTTTTTTTTACTTATTTTAAGTTAAATAATTCATTTAGTTATTTTTATCAGTAAAAATAATAAATAAATAAGGTATTTCAGACATATCTCAACCTTATACAAAATTCACTAAACCAATCTACAAGCTTCTAACACAAGTCAAACATATACTATCTATCATTTCTCAACCGAACTTATACAAATTCATTTAATTAGTATTTGATCTTATTCAATGTTTAAAATTAATGTGAGAGAGACATAATTAGATCAATAATCCTGATTTTTTCCCTAGATTATAATCTATTAATTTTATTGCATTTCATTACTTAATTAAATTATTCAAAAAATAAAAATTATGAAATTATATTAAATATTTTTTTTAAGTTAAAAAACACACCCAACCTCAACCAAAAACATCACAATTTTATAACTTGAAAATGACAAAAAAAAATTATTGAAAAAACCCGAAAAACTGCAAAACCATTTAAAATAAATAAAAAATCATAAAAAAGCACAAAACGTGCCTAGACACACGATTTTACTTTTTTTTAAAAAAAAGAGAAAACTGCCTAGTGGTACGATAACAAATAAAAACTTTTAATAAACTAAAAAACGTCACACTAGGCACGAATTTAGAAAAATAATTAAAAAAAGTTTAACCTAAAAGAAGTGTCATTAGGCATAATTTGATTTAAACAAAAATCTTGAAAACAAGTAAACACAACTTCAGAAAATATAAAAAAAAATTGAAGTAAAATTGTGCTAAAAAAATTGTACTAGTAAGTTTGTCACTTATTTATATTAGTGTTTATCTAAATTTTACATTTTTTTATTAAATAAAATTTGCATGCGACTCCATAAATAAATAAACCAAAATATATAAACCAAAATGTTTGTTATCACATTTGTACGAAATAATATAAATGAATTATATGTGCTATTTTATTTTATGAATATGGAATATTTATACATATGTAACTATTGTTTAGGGAATAACAAAAAGATTAAAGAAAGCAAGTAAATTATTTGACGAAGTATTGGAGCAAATAATCCAAGATCACGAGAGAAATTCATATGACAAAGATAATAAACGTAATATGGACTTTGTGGAGATTTTGGTGTCACTCATGCACCAATCCAATGATGTTCACAACAACGAAAACATCATTGATAGGACAAATGTCAAAGCTATCATATTAGACATAATCACTGCAGCATTGGACACATCTTACACAACGATAGAATGGGCCATGTCAGAACTTTTGAGGCACCCAAGTGTGATGAAGAGACTTCAACACGAGCTAGAACATGTGGTTGGAATGAATAGACACGTGGAGGAAAATGATTTAGAAAATTTGTCTTATTTGAACATGGTGGTAAAGGAAACACTAAGGTTGCACCCGGTTGCACCTTTGTTAGTACCTCGTGAGTGTAGAGAAGATGTTATCATTGATGGTTATTTCATAAAGAAAAAATCAAGGATTATAGTAAATGCATGGGCTATAGGACGGGATCCTAAAGTTTGGAACAATGCTGCGATTTTCAATCCTACAAGGTTTGAGAATGACAACATAGATATTCGTGGAAAGGACTTTCGCATTTTACCATTTGGGTCTGGTCGAAGAGGGTGTCCCGGGATTCATTTGGGTTTAACCACGTTTAGCCTTATTTTGGCTCAATTGGTGCATTGTTTTGATTGGGTGCTTCCATTGGGCATGTCTTGTGATGAGTTAGACATGCAAGAGATATTTGGACTCACCACACCAAGAAAGAAGCATTTGTTAGTTAGACCGGTTTATCGACTAACTGGTTAGGTTAAGATAGAGGATAATAATGGAAAGCAAGGTCAATCTAGATATGTTTGTGGTTGATTTCAATTCCAATTTCAATTTGAGACATATTACACATTTAGCCATATGATAAAATAATTTGAATAATGATTTTGTTTTTCGATGTAAGTTATCAAGAGTTTTATCAGTTCAATGGTTTAAGTATAACTATTTTTGTTTGTGACACAACTCGTGACGGGTGAGAGTTTATCTATTTTTACAATTGTTGTATCCATATTTTCCATCGATGTCATTGCATTTTATGTTGGACGAGTGAAGAGCCAACACAATTGTCTTTTATTTAGCTTTTGTCTCATACTATCACCAACGAATAGTTCTTAAAATAAGAGCTAGTTCAATTGATAATTTACTAATGAAGACAATTTTCAGTTTAAGATTCCCTAATTTAACTATCTTGATTTCATTTACACAATGATTCCTTCTTTAGTATAGTAGTTAAAATCAATAAATTTAAAAAGCTCTGGGTAACTGACAAAATTCATATAATTGTTATAAAATGCATAAATATCATTGTTGTCAAAATGTAATTAATTTTGTTGTTGTTTGATACTACTCAGGGGTAAAACCAATCTGTCGAGACTACACTTTTGTCTTTGAACTTTCATGATTTTGCTCTTCATTATTAGAATATTGTTTGTAAGAAGAAATCATCTCTTGACAATAAGAAATATAAATCATGTCTCCTTATGAGAACCTTTCCTTTAAATCATTCCCATATGTCAAAGGTATCATCCATACAAATGATACTCTGTACAATGGATGAACAAACAACATTGAGCATCCAGGAAACAACCAACATATTGGCTCTCTGCCATGCTAAAAATAATAAGCTAATATGAGTGGGAGTATCTATGGTTCCATCAATAAAACCTATCTTATTTTTTTAAATAAAAATCATTTAAAATAAACGAGATCAATTATGATAGTTTGGTTACTCAATAATAATGAAGTCAATGAAAAAAGAAGAATTATAAGATGAATTAACGTAATAACATAATAAATAGAACAAAATTTGTAAGATTCACATAAATATGAAATTTAATATTTACTCAAAAAGAAATAGAATGTGGTGTTAAAACATTTAGGCTTCTGTAAATAGAATGCATTCGACCCATCTACACAAGGTCAGGTTTGGTCCAGTGACAGGTAGTACTAAATAAATAAAGTTGATTAAAACAAATAATAAGGGTTGAATTTGGATCATAGATTAGAATTTATGAGTATCTAAACTAATCTTAAAAAGAATATTTTAATATTTATAAATTTGTAAGTATATTTTAAATTTTAAAATTTATTTTTGGTTAATACTTTTTAAAATTTAATAATAAACTATATAAAATTAAATAATCATTAAAATCACACATATGATTTTTTTTAAAGATTTGGTGTATTTATTTCATTTATTTAAAATAAAATATTTTATTAAAAAAATAACTTGATATGAATTCATAATCTGAATAATTTGTTCAAATTAACTTGTAATTTATATTTGACTAACTCAATAAATTAAATGACCGGATATAAAATTTAAAATATTCAATTTAGATAATATTAGATTGATCAAATTGGATCTGAATTCGACCAAATTCGATCCAATCCATGATAAATAAAGTGTTGATAAATAAGATAATTTTTTTATAAACAATCAATTTCTTACCTTTCATATTATATATGTAATTTTTATATAAGCTTTAAGTAATGAAACATTAGTTATTTCTTTTATAGTATTTTTTTTTTAATTTAAAGTACATACAAAAATTAAAGAATACAAATATTAATTAATAATTAACGATAATGAATTTTTTTTATAAAATTAAATAATTAATAATAGATAAAAAATTAAAGATACTGACCAAATATATTGAAATATAAAAAGAATGAACTACAAACTATAAATTAACAGCTAATTTATTAATCTTACCGTATACATTAAAAATCAAACTCTAACATATTTAATTAATATTAATAACTATTTAAACCCTTGCAGGTATATAGTAAAATATGTATGTTCATCATTTGTAAGTATCCACATATTCTGGTTTTATTTTATTTAGTGTAGATTTGATATGCATATATTTGAGGAAAAACGGAATTTTCTTCTGACGTAAATGAGAAGATTTTTACCACCTCTTAAGTATACTAATGCATAATAAACTATTTATTTTAAAATTTTAATAATTTCGTTTTGATTTCTGTTGAGATAAAATAATTAGGAATAATCACTCATTCAAAATATTGCTTACTTTTTTTATTAAATAAAAATTTTCATATTAGACATCATTATATAACTTAAAATATCAGATGTTGATACTTCAAGTAACAACAATCATTTGTCATCACATAAAAAAATATTTTATTAAGGAGACTAGACAAAAACTCACATGTTAACAAAAAAGATACATATGTAGACTATACATATTCATAAAGAATTCCAAGAACAGACTAGATGGAAACCTATTATACCAATGAAAAGATTTTCTATGAATAAATCATAAATTAGCTAACTTATCAATT
Organism: Phaseolus vulgaris; assembly: GCF_000499845.2. Classification (NCBI taxonomy): domain Eukaryota; kingdom Viridiplantae; phylum Streptophyta; class Magnoliopsida; order Fabales; family Fabaceae; genus Phaseolus; species Phaseolus vulgaris. The sequence continues at coordinate 46,392,603 of NC_023756.2, read as the reverse complement.
ACTGCATCCAAAATATTGTCCACTTTGGAGCTCAAAGTTTCATTACGTTTTGAAGGATTATAAGAGTAATGTGTAATTAAATTATCCATGATCTCGACTCATAAGCAATGTGAGACGGCTGGATGTTACTGAACAAGCCCATAGTCAAGGACTAAAGATAATGAGAGTTGTCTTTTAATATAAAATAGAACAAAGATGAACAAAAGAGAAAAATGAAGGCAAGAGACGCGCACTGCTTTGGTTTCCTTTTCCAGTTGGTGTTTGAAACCTTTGGAATATATGCGTTTGGTTATTTGATGTTTTTTAGGTTTTTAGGTTCTTAGTGTGGACTTGCCTGTTTGGTTTGGAGGGTCGTGTTAGACGTTGGATTATGTATTTCTTGTATAAGGGTTGATCCACCCCTGAAGTGGTTCACTTTTATTTAGTTGTTGTTGTTGATAAAAAAAAGAGATGTGAGAAGGAATAATTCTTCTATTTTTCTATTGAAATCAAAACAAATAGTCTGAATATATACAATTATTATACTCATCTAGGTCTAGCTAAGGAGAGAAAATGGAAAATAAAAAGTCAATCAATAAAGACTAAAATCTGAAAAGACAAAATAAAGGTTATACACCTTTACATAGACAAACAAATAAGAATTAGAAAAAACACAATTGATATTGATTTTTTTATAGAAATCTTGTATCCATATCATTTAATATATTTGAAATCATTTTTCAATTGTCATAGATTACACCCATATTTCAACCTCAAATATTTTGAGATAACATCAGTCAATCACGTCAAAAAGTTTTGTTACGATTTTATCCTTACAAAATGTTTTAAAGTACTAAGAAAGAAATATGTATTAAAATTATACTTGATCTCATCTCCTAGATAATGTGAGACTATTTGACTCAATTGAAAATATTCATACTTATAAATGACTTAAAATTTAACTGTATCGACTAGTCCTCGGTCATCGACTCCAGAGAGGACCTCAGACATCAGACATCGGTGTCAAATAGTAAAGATGGACCACGTAAGGTGGGCCCTAGAAATCATATTAGTTATTAGATAAAACACTCAGATATCAGAAAGCCTAAGTCACAAGGGATCCATGCATGTGGGGTGTATGACACATTTGTGCACAACACAAGTAAATAACTCTTAGAGGCGCTAAGGCCCATTAGAGTTAGGGTTTCCAAGGGTAGGCTGCATGCATGGCACACGAATACTTGGGGCACCCATAGAACAGATGACCCCGCCGCATTGGTGCATGAGTTGGTACCTTGGCGACCATTCTGTTAGTCGTTGCACTCCAGTAAAGGGAAGTCCTATGTGCCAGATTATGCTAAGATTGTGTAATAGCGGCGCATGAACATTCTCCAAGGAACCCTAGATGTGGGTAACAGAACAGAAGTAAACCCTAGTTACAACCTATATAAAGGGTGGTAAGAACCCTAGCAATGTACACAGTTTCTAAGACTGAAAATACTTTATACACTTATTGTTTTTTGCTCCAGTACTGACTTGAGTGTGAGAGTGCAAACGGCCGCCAAGACGCCCTTTGTCTTTGCAGGTAAAATGTTCTTCAACCCTAGGAAGCATGATTCACAGGCGGAGACAGACGGGGCATAGACTGCCGTTCGAGTCAACCGACAAGCGAGTCAACCGACGAGAACATTAACTAAGTATTTATTTTTGTAATTCTTATTATATGTAATTTTATATAAGTTTAAGTAGTGAAACATTAGTTATTTCTTTTATAATATTATTATTTTTAATTTAAAGTGATAAAGAAACTAGAGAGTACATATATTAATAATAATACAATAATTAATTGTTCTTATAAAATTAAAGTAATGGGTAAAAGATAATTTTTTTTAAAGATACTAACCACATATATTAAAATATAAAAGATAGTAATATATATTTAAAATATAAAAATGATAGCTAATTTATTAATTTTACCATATATAGTTAAAATATTTTGATATCATTTTTTGGTTACATTATAGTAAAAAGAGGAAATATTGTAACATCCATTTTCGCTACTCTAACTACTCACAATATTACATTAAAAATTATTTTCCCTTTTTATAGAGATTTAAAAATGTATATACATCAAAAGATTCAAATTTTTAAAAAAATCTCTATTAACTCTCCGGCTCCTCAATAATAAGATCCATTACTTATAATCTCTACTCTTTTTGTAAAGCACGATCATCTTCGGTTTTAAAAAATAATAATAACCATAGACAAAAGAAAATGGGTAAACTAGTATTTCATTATAACATCTGAAACATCACACTTCATTTAATCCAATGAATGCAATCACAATTTTTTATGTACTACACAATCAAGTGTCTACATTTTTTCACATGTTCGACATAACTCATGCTAGAAATCTACTGACATCCACACATAGACATTTGACTCTACTTTTGGAAGAACCATTTATTGAAATTATAGCACTTAGAGACTTGCACTTGTCATGTTATCATGTTCTCATCACAACATATAGTCTTCCCTTCAGGAAATCCATCACATATGATACGGGTAATTCCATATAATTTGCTTTGATAAGTTCTTTCAAACTGCATACTCAGTCATATGAACCTCTCTCGATACTCGCCACCTGATACCTGTCATCTACATGATTCCAAAATATCACTAGAGTCAGGATCGTCCCTTTCACATAGTACTCACAAATAAATACACTCTCCTAACAATATCAACACGGTGTTTGCTTTCCTAAAAATACTATGTCTTGGTTACATTTTCACATAAATCATATTCCATACCATACATCAATACACCATTAAAACATACAAAGTTTAGAATTTTAAAAATCCAAAAATATTCAAGAAATTACATAAACATATAATCAAATGCTTTTTCAATTACATATATGACTAAAATTTCAAATAAATTTAATAAAGTAATAGACAATAATAAAACAGTGTTTTAGAAGCAATTTTTCAAAATTGAAGTTTTTTTTAGCTTGAGCATAAATGAGTCTCACCTTAGTAAAAATCTCGTCGTTTGAGTGAAAATAAATCCAAGAGCACCCCAAACTTTAGCCCCATTTTTTCTTGAGCAAGATTTGCTCTCGCTTGAGCGAAAATGAATACGAGAGACTCTATTTTTTAACTTGAGTTAAAAAACTTCACTTTAGTGAAAATAAGTTTAGGAACAACCCAAAATTCACTGTCTACTTTTAGCTTGAGTGAGGATATTTCACTTAAGAAAAATTATCTCACTTAATCAAAAAAAATTACTGATTTAACTTTCATAAAAACTTATATTTTTTGAAGCCTTCTTTCGAGAATTCAATTCCGAATCTATATTTTTACAAAATCTAACAGCCAAAATAGATACCACCTTGCTTATGATTAGACAAATACTCTCTCAATGAGCTTATATACTAAACTATATATCTATATATTCATATTCAAACACCCAATAATCCCAAATCTTACATTTCAAATAAATCATAATATAATTAGAATAAATTCATACACTTTCCATCACAAGACTTAAAAAAGCAAAACTCACAAAATTATTCCAACACATAATAAAAGGTGAAGTTTAGTTGAGTTTGAATTTCGTAATAACAATTAAGAATAATCAAATTATTGTTAGGTTTCACATAAATTTGATGCCAATTAAGGCAAAGCACTTGGACCCAGCTGAGATGTAGTTTCCCATTCCTTGCTGACCAATCATAATGGCAACTATCTTAGGGTTCAGGACCACCAAAGACAGAAGGAAAACAATTGGTCTATGTTACTTAATAAATAAATAAATATACAATTTCTAATTATATTAACCTAATTTTTATTAAATTACTATATACAATTCAAGGACTTATGGAAAGGAGTACTGAATTAAGAAATTTGCAGCTACCATTTGAAAACGACATTTTTTAAAATTTCTCCTGATCAATTTTTGGTCACAAAAAGATTTATATAAAATACAAATTGTTTTCCTGCGCAATCTAAAATATCTTCTATTATTATTATTTTTTATAACAGATTTCCAACGTTAAATTTTAGAGATTTATTTTAAAATTTTATAACGATTTTTTAAATTTTTTTATAAAAATTAAATAAAATAAAGAAGATTTTTTAACTTTAGTTAAATTTTAAAAGTTTATTTTAAAATCTGAATAAAATAAAGAAGTTTTTTTCTAAAATTTCAAATGTTTATTCTAAAATTTCTAACAAAATGTTTGTTCTAAAATTCTTACAAAATCACTTATTCTAATACATTTGAAAGTCTCTCTCTATGTACAGTATGTTATATATTAAGGTCTATAAATACCCTAAACTCATCTCTTAATTCTCATCAAGCAAATAAACAATTTAGAAATGTTGTTTCAAGCACTAGCTATCCCTATAATACTTCTCTTAATCTCATTCATTGTTTTTCTGTTCCAAAAGAAACATGATGGAAAAACTGCACCAGGTCCCAAACCCTTGCCAATAATTGGTAACCTTCACATGCTAGGAAAACTCCCACATCGAACCCTTCAATCCCTTGCCACAAAATATGGTCCCATAATGTCCTTAAAGCTAGGGCAGATCCCAGCCATAGTGGTTTCTTCCCCAGAAACTGCAGAACTGTTCCTCAAAACCCATGACACTGTTTTTGCCAGCAGACCCAAAATCCAAGCCTCTGACTTCCTTTCACATGGCAGCAAGGGTTTGGCTTTTTCTGAGTACAGTGCATACTGGCGCAACATGAGAAAAGTGTGCACTGTGCAGCTTCTGAGTGCCTCAAGGGTTGAGATGTTTGCTCCTATGAGGAGAGAGGAGTTGGGAGTGTTGGTGAAGTCTCTGAAACATTCTGCAGCATCTGGTGAGGTTGTTGATCTGAGTGAGTTGCTGGGGGAGCTGATGGAGAAGATGGTGTTTAAAATGGTGTTGGGGTGTGCAAAAGATGATAGATTGGACCTGAAAAACCTTATTCAAGAGGCTCTCAACTTGATTGGAGCTTTTAATCTTGCAGATTACATTCCCTGGCTAAGAGTGTTTGATCTTCAGGTATCAATTTAATTATATATATGTTGCAACTAAAACTTGTTATAGTATATATGCATGCATTATAATATATAATATATATAAAAATTTATAAAATGACAAATTTAATATTTCTTTTATAAATATTTAAAAAGTCTAAAATTTGGATAAATTATGAAAACTAATTTTGTTTATATGAAAATATATTTAATTCTTCTTTTATATTAATACTAAAATGATAGTAATTGAGGTTCTTATTAACTGCTTATTGAACAACCATTACATCTTGGCTGTGCTGAGGGTTCCGGCACTTGCTCAAGTTATATCTCATAATACGAATTTTAAGTTTTTTTTTAATAAAATAATATTTGGAAACACGTTTTCTAGATTATTTTTTTAAATATTATTTTATTAAAGATGTATTAAGTGGTATGTTATAAAGTTTTAGTTTTCCTTTTTTTTAATGTGAAGTTATGACACTAGACACATTTTTACTATTTATTTTGGTTTTTTAAATCATGCCTCTTGGCTAGTTTTTGTGTTTTATTTTATTTTTAATGTGATTTGTATTTATTTTAAATGGGTTAGAATTATTTAGGGTTTTTTGCAATAATTTTATTTAATTTTAATATTTTAATAATATTTTTTATGTTTATTTCTGATTTTTTTTTTTACTTTGGTTGCATGTGATTTTTTCAATTTTAATTATTGCAATTAAAAAAAATAAATATAACTTTTTAATTTCACATAATTTAATTAATTAATGAAATGCAATTTGGAATAAAATAAATTCAATTAACTCGAGAAATAAATTGGTGTAAATTGAAACTAAATTCGTCTTTATTCATACTAGTGTTTATCTAACTTTTGACATATTTATTATTATTGAATAAAAATTACTTGTGACTCCATAAATAAATAAATCCAAATGTTTGTTGTCATATCTGTACCAAAGAATATGTTATAATTATATTATTTTTTTCATATTTATCCATGAAAACGTTGTTCAGGGACTAACAAAAAGATTAAAGAAAGCAAGCAAGTCACTTGATAAAGGCTTTGAGCAAATAATCCAAGACAAAAAGAGTAATCCATATGACAAAGATAAAAAATGCAACATGGACTTTGTGGAGGTTTTGCTCTCACTCATCCACCAACCAAATGAAGTTCACAACAACCAAAACGTCATTGATAGGACAAACATCAAAGCTATCATATTAGACATAATTGCTGGAGCATTAGAAACGTCTTCCACAATGTTAGAATGGGCCATGTCAGAACTCTTGAGGCACCCAAGTGTGATGAAGAGACTTCAACACGAGCTAGAACATGTGGTTGGAATGAATAGACACGTGGAGGAAAATGACTTAGAAAATTTGTCTTATTTGAACATGGTGGTAAAGGAAACACTAAGGTTGCACCCGGTTGCACCTTTGTTAGTACCTCGTGAGTGTAGAGAAGATGTTATCATTGATGGTTATTTCATAAAGAAAAAATCAAGGATTATAGTAAATGCATGGGCTATAGGACGGGATCCTAAAGTTTGGAACAATGCTGCGATTTTCGATCCTACAAGGTTTGAGAATGACAACATAGATATTCGTGGAAAGGACTTTCGCATTTTACCATTTGGGTCTGGTCGAAGAGGGTGTCCCGGGATTCATTTGGGTTTAACCACGCTTAGCCTTGTTTTGGCTCAATTGGTGCATTGTTTTGATTGGGTGCTTCCATTAGGCATGTCTTCTCATGAATTAGACATGCAAGAGATATTTGGACTTAGCATACCAAGAAAGAATCATTTGTTAACTAGACCAGTTTACCGACTAGCTAGTTAGGTTAAAAGAGAGGATAATAATGCAAAGTTTGTGGTTGATTTTAATTCTAGTTTGAGACATGTGACACATTTAATCATGTGTTCAAATAATTTGAATAAGCGATCAAGTGTTTTTATCAATTTAATGGTTTGAGTATAACTATTTTTGTGTGTGTCATAAACTATGACAAGTGGGAGATTCTTTGATTTTGCAATTGTGGTACCCATATTTTGCATTGTTATCATTGCATTTTATTTTGAGTGACTGAGGAGTACACATGATTGTCTTTTATTAAGCTTTTTTCTTATACCACCACCAATGAATGGTTGTTAAAATGAGAACTAATTCTATAATTTAATAATAAAGACTATTTTCAGTTTAAGATTCTGACGTTGAAATATCTTGATTCCATTCGCATACTATTTTTTTTTCACACAAATGGAGGAAAAAAAAAAAGAAAAAACTATAAGAAAAATGAAAAAATTATCTCATTTAGTAGAATAGTCAAAATAAATAGATTTAGAATATCTCGTGTAACTCGAAAAATTCATATAATCATTATAAAAGAATAAATATCATGCTTGTCAAAATGAAATTTATTTTTTTAAAACATAGAAAAATAAGTAATTATTCCAATAATACATTATTTATTTATTTAATTGAGTAACACATTTTATTATTCCTAGTGACCTCGACCATTTATGTATGACCTCCCTAACCACGACATTAAAAAAGCCAGGTAAATTTTTTGAAGTGTTTTACATCGGATCATATAGGGTCTGACTTTCATCATATTTTCCACAATATTCACCATCTGTATCCAACCTGACAATTTTCACATTTCTGCCTAATTGTCTTTCCACTTCATTTATATAAATTTCTAGGACATTCACTGCTTGAGATTTCTCATGTAGTAAATAGACATATCCATAACATGAAACCTATAAGAGTATCCAACAACATCAAGTTTAGACAAAGAACTAAATTCCTAGAAATGTTAGGTACATAAAAAATATCAAACAAATATAAATAAAATCCAGTGTTAATGATTAAACGATAAGTCCTATAGCTTTACATGCAACCTTCACTCTATTTCCATGAAGACAAATTTCTCATTTGTGTTTATGGTTTGGATTAAAAGGAATTCATACATCATATTAGAAACATCAGTTGTACATCCATAATAAATCCACCAAATTTTATAGCGAACTTCAGTTAAGTTTGATTCAAAACATACATAAGCATTATGCTCACCTTTATTTTAAACCAAGCTTTACGTTTGGGGCAATTCTTTTGCAAATGTCCAAACTTCCCACATAGCAGAGAACACACTAATCTTTAATGGTTATTTGCCATTTTCATGTTGTTTATCAACTTTATATCCAGCTCTTAACTATTCACATAATGAATAAAATGGTACCTTGATTCTTAAGTTTGGTTTCCTCATGAACTTGTGCAATTCAAGCATATTCTATTTCTCTTTCATGGTATTATAGTTCATTTAGAAATGACTTTACTCAGATTTAAAATCATAATGATGAAATGAGAAAGGAAAAAAAATACACTTCTCATAAAATAAACAATTTAGTAGGGTAATGTTTTTATTAAAATCGTTACTCTATAAATCGTCTAGGAAACTTGGGTTCAGTTGCAGGAGGAGTTTCAAAAAAGTGATACATCCAAGAAGATGTATGTTCAAAATTTGATAAGAGAATTTGAAATTGTTAGAATGAAGGACAATGAATATATGAAAGAGTTCATTCACCATGTAAGACTTGAATATCAAAATAGTAGAGAAAATTTTAATTTATCTTCTAACAAAGATTGAATAGAAAATTTTCTCTCATGAAAAAAAATAAGGAATTTTCTGTGATAATATTAATAAAACTGATAGATGTTCTTACAAGCCACTAACTACAAATGACCTCTCGCAATAGAAAAGAGTAGCAAATATTTTAGTATCACAAACTAAAGTTAAGATCTAATAATGGAAAAAAATGTTGGTAATATATAAATTCTTTGAAGTGGGAGACTTTTGTTTTTTAATACACGAAAACTACATCAATAAAAATATGAAAGTATTTGTCTACACTGTAAACTTTGTTTTCTGACTTTTTTGGGTTAGTTAAACTCAAAAATAATATTAGGTATGACATTTATGCAATTTTTAGTTGTTTACACCTTTTCATCTTTTATAATATATTTATTGTTGAACCAAGTGGTGTTCAATGTTTTGAAGAATCCAAATCCTTTGAAGGATGATGAAGCCTCTGCTTTGCTTGATGCTGCTGTGCTGGTTTAAGCCTTGTTCTGGGGTAGTTTAATGTTGTAATCAATCCTTAGATTAAATCTCAAAGCAATTAGCATCTCAATTTTAACAAAGCAAAATGTTTTAAAAACTAAGTTGAAACAACCGATTGTTGTGTCGAAACAATCGATTGTTTACACTTAGGTGTTTTGAGAAAGTTTGAAAACTGTTTTTGAATGATGTATTTTGTTAAGTAACAAAACAACCGATTGATTCGAGGAAACAATCGATTGTTTGTTTTAAAACCATAATAGAAAAACTGTTTTCTTTGACTGAGCTTTAAATGCTTTAACTGAATACGCTCCAGTCATTAAATGCTTTGACCAATCTATTTTAAATGCAATTAAGAGTTTGTTAAGATTTGATAACAAACTATATTCTTAGATATATTCTGAAAAACTGTTTTGATGTATTAAGAATCTTGAAACAAAGTTTTTCATCTAAGAGTTTTTCAAAAGAGTTCTGAGATTGCTAAAGAGTTGAGAGATTGATCAAGGTGTTGAATAGGATTCTACTTGTATTGATTTCAGATTTCCATATGTAACAAGTGTAATCTTTGTAATCTGCTGAACAATTCGTGTGTGTGTTGTGCTGAGATTGGCTGTGTGTTCTTGAGGTGTTCAAGATCAGCAATCTTAGTGTTGGCCAAGGAGAGTGTGTTTCTTGAGGTGTTCAAGGTCATTCTCTTGGTTGTGGTGTAAGTGATCAAGGTGTGGTTGCTTAGTGGATATCCTCAGGGTTTCTGAGAAGACTGGATGTAGCTCTAGTTTGGAGTGAACCGGTATAAACAACTGTGTACAATCTTTCTATCCCTAACTCTTTAATTTCAGTTTGTTTGTTGTTTGCTGGTATAAACAACCGATTGTTTCGAAGAAACAACCGATTGTTTTTTCTGGTATTACAGTTTTGCTTGCTGTTTTGGCTAACTGAATTGCTGAATCAATTGGTTTCTGAAATAAGTTCATTCTAGCTTTGAAAAGTTTGCGAAAACCCCTTTAAACAATTCACCCCCCTCTAGTTTAAAACCATCTTTTCTAACATTTATCACATTTGATAAGTAAACAAATTATTAAAATATTATATATAATCTCAAGTGTATCTAGTTCAGTAATATATTTTGTCATTGTTAATTATCATTATTTATAAAATTGTAAGTATTAAAAAGTGTGTTGTACACTATGTAGCACTGATATTGACACGAACACTGATACGATACGGACACAAACACGGAGATACGTAAAATCTCTAAAATGTAGGACACGGGGACACGAATTTATATATTATATAATTATGAATTATATAAATTGACAATAAAGATTTATGTGCACAAGTATGTTCCAAATTATTTTTTGGAGCAGAAAGATGTTTTTTATGATTGATTTACAAGGATTTTTATTTTTATTTTTATAATCATAATAATAATTTATACAATAAAATTTGATTTTTTAAAAAATTAATGTATTTTTCTTTTTAGAATTGTGTTAGAACCGTACTAGAATTATTAGAAATCTAACAAATACTTTTTGAATTGGACACTTCACAAATACATATCCTACCGGTATCATACGAGTATCGGACACCGACACACCATTTTAGAGTAGTGTGCAGGCATCATAAATTATCCATTATCAACACGTCCATGGAACCAACGATTGAGAATTATTCAGTAATTATAGTCGAGCATATCATGGGAACCTGCCTCAACATACTCCTAAAAAAGTTAAATTAATATAATCAGGTACGGAAGGTTTAACTAATAATTAACTAATAATTAAGGTACGAAAGGTTTAACTAATAATTAACTAATAATGAAGGTATGAAAGGTTTAACTAATACGAGATTAACTCAATTTATATGTATTAATCTAAGTCTTCATTTCAAAGACCTATATGATTCTATAAACAGGTGGAATGAAATAACTAAATTGACATTTAATAATTTTAAGTATCAAATATTAAAATACTAATTTGAAAATAATCTTTTATATATATATTTTTATATTTTTATAAAAATCCAAAAATTAAAATTTCTTTAATTTTATGAGTCCAAGGCCTACTAGAGCATGAGAGAGGGCATTTCCAATCCACACAAGAACAAAAAGATTACATATAAAATAGTATAGGGTACATACTCAGGAAACACGATATGCATATTCTGATTTTTGAATTTTGGGTCTGGCAAAAGACAATGTTAAGGGTCTTAACTTGATGGAAACCATAATGGCTGGGATGTGTCCTAAGGATAGATTTTATATGATATTGGAATTATTATATTTTCTATATAAATGTATATGAAAAAGTGTATTAACGTGTAATATACGTGATTAAAATAAAATAATAATTTAGTGTAATTGTTTTTAATATATGTAATAAGGAATTATATGATGTAAACACATGGAAAAAAAATGTATGGTTTCTCTCTCTTTTCTTTTTTCTCTTTTAATTTTTCTCTCGTACCTTATTTATTCTAAAATTTGATCACGCCATGCTGAGGAGTTAGGATACATTTTTATCCTATTTTTCAAACAGAGTAAGTTCATTTTTACCCTAAAGATCTCTTATTCTTTGTTTTTCTCTATGATTTAGTCATTAATCTTTATGGGTACAGTTGAGAAAAATGTTCATTTCAACTTGTTTTACTTTAGCGAAAATAGGTCTGGAAGCAACACAAAATTCACTGTCCTCGGATCGACTCGGCTTGACTCAACATGGGCTCGAATCGACTCGGCTCGAAAAGAGTCAGGATCGAATCGACTCGAAATGAGATCGGATCGACTCGGCTCAACATGGGTTCAGGTTAACTCGGCTCGACATGAACCCGAGTTGACTCAGCTCGACACGGGCTCGGGTCGACTCTACTCGACATGGGTCGGGGCTGACTCGACTTGATATGGACCCGAACTGACTCGACATGGGATTAGGCACACTCGGTTCAACATAGGCCCAGGTCGACTCGAGTCAACATGGGCTCGGTTCGACTCGGCTCGACGTGGTCCTGGTCAACTCAGCTCGACATGGGCCCGGGTTGACTTGGTTCGACATGGGCCTTGTTCTACTCGGCTTGACATGGGCTTGAATCAACTTGTGTGGATCTGGACTCGAGTCGACTTAGCTCAACTTGAGTTCTATCCAGGCCCAAGTCGACTCAACCCAACTAGAGCTCTGATCATTTTGGCTGGACTTAGTCTCGTGTCATCTTTGCTCGACCTCGACTGGACTGATTTGACTCGATCTAGACTTGGGTTGATTCGGGTGGACCTTGGTTTGGGCCGACTTAGCTTGACCTGACCCGAGCCAACTCAAAATCTAACCCCAATTTTTTTTTCTCTCTTTAACTAATATTCAAATTATTGTTTGGTTTCAGAAATTTTGATGCCAATTAATGCAGTTGGACCAGCAAAGATTTGTATAAGGATAAATTTACTAAAATTAGTGTTTATCTAACTTTTCACATATTTTTATCATGGAATGAAATTTAGGGTTTTACATGTAACTCCATAGATAAATAAATTGAAATGTTTGTTGGCATATCTATGTCTATATGAAAGAATATGTATAATTATGTTTTGTTACTTTTTTGGTATTTATTCATGCAACTATTGCTTAGGGAATAACAACAAGATTAAAGAAAGCAAGCAAGTCACTTGACAAAGGCTTTGAGCAAATAATCCAAGACAAAGAGAGTAATTCAAATGACAAAGATAAAAAAAGGCAACATGGACTTTGTGGAGGTTTTGCTCTCACTCATGCACCAACCAAATGATGTTCACAACAACCAAAACGTTATTGATAGGACAAACATCAAAGCTATCATATTAGACATGATCGGTGGAGCATTAGAAACATCTTCCACAACATTAGAATGGGCCATGTCAGAACTCTTGAGGCACCCAAGTGTGATGAAGAGACTTCAACACGAGCTAAAACATGTGGTTGGAATGAACAAATACGGGGAGGAAAGTGACTTAGACAAGTTATCTTTTTTGAATATGGTGGTGAAGGAAACACTAAGGTTGCACCCGGTTGTACCTTTGGTAGTACCTCGTGAGTGCAAAGAAGATGTTATCATTGATGGTTATTTTATAAAGAAAAAATCAAGGATTATAGTAAATGCATGGGCTATAGGGCGAGATCCTAATGTTTGGGACAATGCCGAGATTTTCGATCCTACAAGGTTTGAGAATAACAATGTAGACATTCGTGGAAAGGACTTTCGAATTTTACCATTTGGGTCGAGTCGAAGAGGGTGCCCCGGGATTCATTTGGGTTTAACAACGGTTAGTCTTGTTTTGGCACAATTGGTGCATTGTTTTGATTGGATGCTTCCATTGGGCATGTCTTGTGATGAGTTAGACATGCAAGAGATATTTGGACTCAGCATACCCAGAAAGAATAATTTGTTAACTAGACCAGTTTATCGACTAGGTAGTTAGGTTAAGAGAGAGGATAATAATACAAAGCAAGGTCAATCTAGATATGTTTGTGGTTGATTTCAATTCTAGTTTGAGACATATTACACATTTAATCATGTATCAAATAATTTGAATAAGTGATCAAGTATTTTTATTAATTCAATGGTTTAAGTATAACTATTTTTGTTTGTGTCATAACCCGTGACAAGTGAGAGATTCTTTGTTTTTACAATTGTGGTACAATATTTTGCATCATTGTCATTACATTTTATGTTGGATGAATAAGGAGCACACATGATTGTCTTTTATTCAACTTTTGTCTTATACCATCACCAATGAATGATTATTAAAATAATAACTAGTTTGATTGATAATTTATTAATAAATACTATTTTCAGTTTAAGATTCTCACGTTCAACTCTCTTGATTTCATTCATGCACTAATTCTGTTTGCACTCAAATAGAGAGAGAAAAAAAGAAAGAGCAAAACTATATAAAAAATTAAAAATATTCTCTCGTTTAATATAATAGTCAAAATCAATAAATTTAAAAGCTCTTGTGTAACTTTGAACATTCATATAATCATTATAAAAGGAATAAATATTATGCTCGTCAAAATGAAACTCATTTTTTATAATAGAAAAATAAGTAATCATTCCAATCACACATGATTGATATATTTAGCTGAATAACACATTTTACTGTTCCTGGTGAGAAATGGGTTAAGAAACCTACACTAGTGGAGAAAATGTCACTTACGTTTGACCTCCCTAACCATAACATTAAAAAAGCTCGATGACAATTTTGAAAATAGATCAAAGTATTTTATGGCCGATCACATAGGGTCCAACTTTCATCATCCACAATATTGACCCTCTCTATCTAATCTCACAATTTTCACCTCTCTGTCTAAATGTCTTCCTAGTTTATTTATATAAATTTCTAAGGCATGGAATGCTTGAAATTTCTCATGTAGTAAATAGACATACCCATATCGTGAAAAATTATTATTAAAGGTGATAAAATACATTTCTTTATTAAAAGAATTTCAAGAAGTTGAATGCTTCATGTGGCAACTTTCTTTGTGTGTTTTGTTGGTTTTCCTTTAGTACAATCTACACCAATATTCAAATAAGTAAAATCCAAATTCAAAATGATTTCATTCTTTACTAATCTTTGCATAATTTCTTTGGAAATATATTTCAAACACTTATGCCACAATTAAGCAGAACATTCATTTCACTAAACTACTTTTAGTGATAACATTATGACGTGAGGTCATAAGAGTTTTAACATATAAATCATCATAAAGTGTACTAGATCCTATCATACAAGTACACTTATACAAACTTAAACAACCCTTCCCAAACCTATAAGAGTATCCAACAACATCAATTTTAGACAAAGAAACTAAGTTCCAAGAAATGCTAGGTACATAAAAAGTATAAAACAAATCTATATAAAATACAATGTTAAGGATTAAACGATAAGTCCTGATAGCTTCAACTAGAACTTTCACTCTATTTCCCATGAAGACAAACTTCTCATTTGGGTTTATGGTTCGGATTCAAAGTAATTCATGCATCATATTAGAAAGATGAGCTATACATATCCATAATCAATCCACCAAATATTATAGCAAACTTTAGTTAACTTTGATTCAAAATATACATAAACATTATGCTCACCTTTATTTTTGAATCAAACTTTACATTTGGGGCAAACCATTTGGAAATGTCTAGACTCCCCACAAAAATGAAATTTGTCATTCCTTAATTGGAATTCAAAAGCAATAAGATGCTCCAACTGAAGAAGGAGGTCACAAAATTCAAAGCAACATCAGATCGGTCGGGATTTGACTTCTTTCCTTGGAATGAGTAAAAGCACAAAATTGCAAGGTGAGATTTGGGTGTTAGCATTTCAATTTAATTAAAGCATTAAAAAATGCAAAATAAATGTAGAAAAGTCCTCGAGTCCTTTCTGCAAAAATGCAGGCACTGTAAAGGGCCACTTTGAATTGGAATTTGTCTTATATCTTTAGAGGGTTGAAAGACTGATACATGTGTAAAACCAATGCAATTCCTACCAAAGAAACGTTTATGCAGAAATGTAGGCCCTGTAAAGGGTCACTTTGAATTGAAATTTGTTTTATATTTTTAGATGACCGAGAGGCTATACATGTGTAGAGCTAATGCAATTCTTACCAAAGAAATTAGTTGATTACTCACACAGATTCACATGATCATTCAACTAACAGAATGAGACTTGTGCACTCGTGCTCCTTGAGGTGCCATAAAATTTATGGTAATTTAATTATAAAAAATTCTTCTTTTCACAAATTCATATTTTTTTTAAAAATTATGGTAAAAAAACATTATCCATGGATAATCATAAATTTGGACATCCTGATTCCCACACTACATGTAGATTCTGATGTATATTATAAGAATCTTAGAGTCTATGATTATCACATACATTATAATAGTGATAAACATTTATCTTGATTAATCCATAAGAGACTTACTCTGAGTAATTTCTTTAATCATATTTTCTTAATCTGTCTTTTTGTAATTTATTTTCTCATTACACTCTTTCTTGATGATCAATGGTAAACAACCTTTGTTACATAAGGAAAAACTCTTTTTTTTTTTCTTTCTCAACTCCCATCAAATTGTTATCATCTACTTTTCAAAATGAAAAAAAAAATGTTAGTAATAGTGATATTAGACTTTTGTCTTTTAAATACACAAAAACTACATCAATAGAAATATGAAAGTATTTGTCAACACTATAAACTTTGTTTTCTGATTATTTTTTTTAGGCTACCAATTTGCTTTTATATTTGGTTATCTAAGTACTTGGGTTAGTTAAACTCAAATAATATTAGGTATGATATTAATGCACTCTTTTAGTTGTAAAAAGGTTTTGGCACGCATTTCCATCTTTTATAATATAATATCATAAGTAAAGAAAAATCGTCTGACTTTGATTTTAAGTCATATATATTAAAAAACTATTTAAAATTAAAATAGTTTCGTATCATGTATTAAAAGATATATTGTCTGCATAGATCCATGTGCCTCTAATCTAGAAGACAAGGTCTTCGTCGTTATTGGCTTATTATTTTATTGAAGATCACAATACGAATAAACTCTACCCCATGTCTATATATTATTGATTTTGGTCGAGTTTATCATTGAATTACCATAAATAAATAAAGACTAAAATAGAATAAATTCATATATATTAAAAAATATTTTTAAAAATGATTTGATATAAAAATTTAATTTTTAAAAATAAAAATTAGAATTAAACTAAGATATAATGAACAGTCTAAATAACAAGACAAAAAAAGAGGTAGCAAACAAGGAGGTACCAACCATGACAGTGTGTAAGGGAAAAAGCACTGCGACCAAAACATTTTTAAATGCTCTCTTTAACTTATTTCTATTATAAATTACAATATGTAATATATAATTCAGAAATATTCTTCCTCTTTTAACTTTTCTTTAAATATTCTCAATACTCTCTTTTTTGTCTTTCTTTCAAATATACATTTTATTTACATTTAAAAAACTGATTTTCTTCTTTCAATCATATCAAGATACTTTCCTTTTATCTGTTCATATATTAATTTATTGAAACATTAAATTTATCATGTCTTATATGTATTCCAAAGTAAGTTTTAATAAGTTTGGAATTATCTATAGTTAAAATATTCTGATACCATATTTTTTAGTTACATCAGAGTAAAAAGAGGAAATATTCTAATATCATAATTTACATTATTCATTATAAATTAAAAATAATATTTATGCTTTTAAAGTAATTAATCTATCTGTAACTTTAACTATAACATTTTATATATAAAAAGTTATTTATTATTGCTCTTTATTTATATAAAAACAAATATCTTCCTACAAAATCTAAAATACCTGCCATTATTAATATTATTACGATTTTGCCTTGACAATCATAGCAAGTTATTTCTTGATTACTCAATTTTATTATTTAATTTATTAAAATCCTCCAAAATCACAAGACATATTCTAATACATTTGAAAGTCTATATATATATATGTTCTGTACGAAGCCAGCACCATATATATATATATATCTGTTGGGTACGAAGCCAGGACCAATTGGGTTGGGCTGACAAGACACATGTTTAGTGAGTGAGCTTAATTGTTATGTCCCTTTATTATCTCTATTTATCTCTATTTAAAGAGATTATTGTACTTGTAATTGGTGTGTAACAGGATATAATGTAAACCTAATAGTTGTCCGGGTGGATGTAGGTTGCAGTTGGCGACCGAACCACGTTAAATCTTGTGTCGTTTATTTTTCTGCAGTTGATTTCGTGATTATGTGTGTTGTTTTCGCGCGCGTTTTTCCCATCAATATCTACCTATATATCTATATACACACAGTATACTATATATTAAGGTCTATAAATAACCTAAACTCACCTCTTAATTCTCACAAAGCAAATAAACAATTTAGAAATGTTGTTTCAAGCACTAGCTATCCCTATAACACTTCTCTTAATATCATTCATTGTTTTTTTGTTCCAAAAGAAACATGATTGGAAAACTGCACCAGGTCCCAAACCCTTGCCAATTATTGGAAACCTTCACATGTTAGGAAAACTCCCACATCGAACCCTTCAATCCCTTGCCACAAAATATGGTCCCATAATGTCCTTAAATCTGGGGCAGGTCCCAGCCATAGTGGTCTCTTCCCCAGAAACTGCAGAACTGTTCCTCAAAACCCATGACACTGTTTTTGCCAGCAGACCCAAAATCCAAGTCTCTGAAACCCTTTCACATGGCAGCAAGGGTTTGGTTTTTTCTGAGTACAGTGCATACTGGCGCAACGTGAGAAAAGTGTGCACTGTGCAGCTTCTGAGTGCCTCAAAGGTTGAGATGTTTGGTCCTCTGAGGAGAGAGGAGTTGGGAGTGTTGGTGGAGTCTCTGAAAAATTCTGCTGCGTCAGGTGAGGTTGTGGATCTGAGTGAGTTGGTGGCAGAGGTGGTGGAGAAGATGGTGTTTAGAATGGTGTTGGGGCGTGTGAAAGATGATAAATTGGAGCTGAAAAGGCTTATTCAAGAAGCGTTGAACTTGGTTGGAGCTTTTAATCTTGCAGATTACATGCCCTGGCTAGGGCTGTTTGATTTTCAGGTATTGTATATGTTGCCACTAAAACTTGTTAGCATATGCACTTAAAAATGACTAAGAAACAATATTTTAGAAAAATATATATATAAAAAATAATGATAGAAGGAAAGTAGAAGTCTTGATTCACATAATTTTTTTTATCAAAAATAAAATGAAACTAAATTCAGAGCAATACAAAAAGTTATCTCAACCCTTTAATACTTGTTCACATGATTTATCTAATTTTTTTTTAACATTTATCTATTTTTTATCAATAATAAATAATATATATATCTGAACCATTTTTAGATGATTCAACTCATAAAAAAAGAATAGTGATAATTTGACACCTAGGCTCCAAATTACACCCACCTTATGTTTATTATTTTACAAAAATACCCCTATCACATAAGTAATTCAAATGTGTAATTTGGAGCAAAAGAAAAATGGGGTGTCAAAAAATCATTTTTCTAAAAAAAAAAAAAAAGTGTAACAACACTAAACTTTCCCGACAAACTACTAAAAACAAACCCTACCAATTTCCATATATTGCAAAAAAATCCAGATAACTTGTGAACCATTTAAAAAAAAAAAAAAAAAACACAAAACATGCCAAGAGGTACATTTTACACACCAAAGTATAAAAGATATTAAAAGCATGCCTATTGTAATGGCACGATTTTATTGAAAATAAAAATGTGCCATTAAACACAATTTTAACAAAAAAAGTTAAACAATTAAAATAAACGTACCAGCATGAATTTATTAAAATATGTTATAAAGTGCGACTGTAGAAATATATAAAAAAATTATTTTAAAATAAAAATCGTACTCTTAAACATGATTTTTATATTTTTAAAATCGTGCATCCAAATATAATATATTGGTACTTATATATTTTTTTTAAATCTATGTATTTGCATGAATAGAGTTTTTTAGTATATTTTATTTTATTTTTAATGTCATTTTTACGTATTCTAAACGATTTAGATTTCTTTTGTTTCTTTATACTTTTATTTAATTTTCAAGTTTTAATAATACCTTTATGTGTATTTGTTATTTTTTGACTTTGATTGGATATGATTTTTCAATTTTAATTATTTAAATTTCTTATAAAAATTATTGAATATAATATTGTAAATTTAGAAAATTTAATTAGTTAATGAAATGCAGTACATTTAATGGAATGCAATTTGAAAAAAAAATAAATAAAGCACCAATAGTCAAATATAAAATAAATTCAATTAATTATGGCAAAATATTTTAATAAATTGTACAATTTTTAGTAAATTGGTCACTTATTAATGCTAGTGTTTATCAATGTTTGTTGTTATATACATATGAAAGAATATGATGGAATTATAAGTGATGTTATTTTTTAATACATGAAGAATTTATGCATGCAACCATTGTAGGGAATAACAAAAAGATTAAAGAAAACAAGCAAGTCAATTGACGAAAGGTTAGAGCAGATAATCCAAGACCACGAAAATAATTCATATGAGAAAGAGAAAAAATACAACATAGATTTTGTGGAGATTTTGCTCTCACTCATGCATCAACCAGATGATGTTCACAACCACCAAAATGTCATTGATAGGACAAACATCAAAGCTATCATATTAGACATGATCGCTGGAGCATTAGAAACGTCTTCCACAACGTTAGAATGGGCCATGTCAGAACTCTTGAGGCACCCAAGTGTGATGAAAAGACTTCAACACGAGCTAGAACATGTGGTTGGAATGAACAAACACGTGGAGGAAAATGACTTACAAAAGTTATCTTATTTGAACATGGTGGTGAAGGAAACACTAAGGTTGCACCCAGTTGGACCTTTACTAGTACCTCGCGAGTGTAGAGAAGATGTTATCATTGATGGTTATTTAATAAAGAAAAAATCAAGAATTATAGTAAATGCATGGGCTATAGGGCGAGATCCTAATGTTTGGGACAATGCCGAGATTTTTGATCCTACAAGGTTTGAGAATGACAATGTAGACATTCGTGGAAAGGACTTTCGAATTTTACCATTTGGTTCGGGTCGAAGAGGGTGCCCCGGGATTCATTTGGGTCTAACCACAGTTAGTCTTGTTTTGGCTCAATTGGTGCATTGTTTTGATTGGATGCTTCCATTGGGCATGTCTTGTGATGAGTTAGACATGCAAGAGATATTTGGACTTAGCATACCTAGAAAGAATCATTTGTTAACTAGACCAGTTTACCGACTAGCTAGTTAGGTTAAGAGAGAGGATAATAATATAAAGCAAGGTCGATCTAGATATGTTTGTGGTTGATTTCAATTCCAGTTTGAGAAATGTGTCACATTTACACATGTGATCAAATAATTTGAATAAGTGATCAAGTGTTTTTATCAATTCAATGTTTAAGTATAACTATTTTTTTTTATCATAACCTGTGCCAAGTGAGAGAGTCTTTGTTTTTCAATTGTGGTACCATATTTTGCTTCGTTGTCATTACATTTTATGTTGGATGAGTGAAGAGCACTCATGATTGTTTGTTATTCAACTTTTGTCTTATACCATCACTAATGAATAGTTCTTAAAATAATAACTAGTTTTATTGATAATTTATTAATAAAGACTATTTTCGATTTAAGATTCTCACGTTCAACTATATTATTTGATTTCAGTCAGATTTGTTTGCACACAAATAGAGGGAAAAAAAGAAATAGCAAAACAATATGTTAGAGATCCCACATCGACTAGAGATGAGAATATTTCATTGTATATAAGTGGGTGCAAACCTCACCCCATGAGCCGGTTTTATGAGGTTGAGTTAGGCTTAAAATCCACTTCTTAATACTATAAAAAAAACATTCCCTCGTTTAGTGTAATAGTCAAAATCAATAAATTTAAAAGCTCTTATGTAAATCAAAAAAGTCATATAATCGTTATAAAAGGAATAAATATCATGCTTGTCAAAATTTTTATAATAGAAAAGTAAGTAATTATTCCAATAACACGTGATTGATTTATTTAGCCGAGTAACACATTTTACTATTTCTGGTGAGAAATGAGTTGAGAAACCTACACTAGTGGAGAAAATGTCATTGACGCCTGGGTTCCCTAACCACAACAATAAAAAAACTTAGTGACAATTTTGAAAATAAAACAAAGTATTTTATGGACAGTTTTCATCATATTTTCCACAATATTCATCATTTCTATCTAACCTGACAGTTTTCACCTCTATATCTAATTGTCTTTCTAGTTCATTTATATAATTTCTAAGACATGAATGCTTGATATTTCTCATGTAGTAAATAGGCATACCCATATTGTGAGAAATCATTAAAAATGTGATAGAGCACATTTTTTATTGAAAGAATTTCAAGAAGTTGAATGTTTCATGTGGCTTTTTCTTTGTGTGTTTTGTTGGTTTTCCTTTTGTATGATCTACACATACATTTAAATCACTAAAATCTAAATTCAGAAAGATTTCATTATTTACCAATATTTGCATAATTTCTTTGGAAATATATCCCAAACACTTATGCCACAATTAAGCTAAACATTCATTAACTAAACTATTTTTAGTGTCAACATTATGATGTGAGGTCATAAGAGTTTTAACATATAAATCATCATAAAGTGCACTAGATCCTATACAAGTATGCTTATACAAACTGAAACAACCCTTCCCAAACCTATAAGAGTATCAACAACATCAATTTTAGACAAAGAAACTAAATTCAAAAAATGCTAGGTACATAAAAAGTATAAAACAATTCTAAATAAAATACAGTGTTAAAGATTAAACGATAAGTCCTGATAGCTTCAACTAAAACATTCACTCTATTTCCCATGAAGACAAACTTCTCATTTGGGTTTGTGGTTCGAGTTCAAAGGAATTCATGCATCATATTAGAAAGATGAGCTATACATCCATAATCAATCCACCAATACATAAACATTATGCTCACCTTTATTTAGGTCAATTTTTCTCAGGAAATGTCAAGACTTCCTGCAAAAATGAATTTTTTCATTTCTTAATTATAATTCAAAATCAATAAGATGCTCCCACTGAAGGAGGGGGACACACGATTCAAAGCAACATCAAATTGGTCGTGAATTGGCTTAAAAGCACAAAATTGCATGGTGGGATTTGGGTGTTAGCATTTCAATTCAAAGCATTCAAAAATGCAGAATAAATGTAGGAAAGTCCCCGAGCTCTTTCTGCAGAAATACGGGTCCTATAAAGGGTCACTATGAATTGGAATTTATCTTACATTTTTAGAGGACCGTGAGGTTGTTACACGTGTAGAGCCAATGCAATTCTTAACAAAGAAACATTTCTACATAAATGCAGGCCCAATAAATGGTCACTTTGAATTGGAATGTCTTATATCTTTAGAGGACCGAAAGGCTATACATATGTAGAGCCAATGCAATTCCTACCAAAGAATTTGGCTAATAACTCACAATTATTCACATGGTCATTCAACTGACAGAACATGACTTACACTCTCGTGCTCTTATGGTGCGATAAAATTTTATGGTAGTTTAATTATCACAAATTCATATTTTTTTTTTAAAAATTAAGGTGAAAAATATTTGTCCATGGATAATCATAAATTTTGAACATCCTGACTCTCACACTACATGTAGATTCAGATACATTTTATAAAAATCTTACAATCTATGATTCTCATAGGCATTATAATAGTGAGAAACACTTATCTTGATCCATAAGAGACTTACTGTGAATAATTTCTTCAATCTCACTTTCTTAATCTGTATTTTTGTAGTTTCTTTCTTATCACACTCTTTATTGATGATCAATAGTGAATCACTTTTCTTAATGATCAATAGTTACTAAAAAAATCATTAAATAAAAACTAATTTTAAAAATCAAAATAATTAGTTACTATTTGATGAAATTAGAGATCATTTTATAAACTAAAAAACTATAGTATCTAAAGTAGTTTTTATTATTAAATAATTTTTAAATTTGTATCTGACCATTAGCTACCAAGATTTTAGCTACGTACTACTTTATATTATAAATTAGTCTCTATTATTTTAAATTAGTCTTTTAAAGACTAATTTATAATCTAAAATATTAATCGCTAAAGTTAGATAACTAATTTAGATACAAATTTAAAAATTATTTTATAAATTTTTATTAATAATAAAAATAATTTTAAATATAAATAATTATTTAATTTTTAAATTAGTATCCAATTTAACTAACTAATTTAATTTAAGTAACGTGTTTAAATACATAATCAAAACTCCTATTAAAAAATTGTCATGACTTTGATTTTAAGTTATATATATTAAAAAACTATTTAAAATGAAAATATTTTCTTATGTATTAAAATATATATTGTCTGCCATGTGCCTCTGATCTCAGTCAAGGCACAGTGCTAGAAGACATTTTCGTCATTATTTTATTGAAGATTACAACTAAGAATAAATTCTAACCCATGTCTATATTATTGATTTTGGTAGGGTTTATCATTGAATTATATAAATAAATAAAAAGTAAAATAGATAATAACAATCAGTTTTAGATAGGAGACTAAAATTTTATAGGTATCTCAAGCAATTTTGAAAATAATATTTTAATATTTATAAATTTGTAAGTATATTTTAAATTTTAAATTTAATAGTAAACCATATACTCACTTAATAAACACAAAGAAAAATATCCTCCTAAATATAACAACCCAATTATTTTAGCTAAACTTGTAAAAATGTGGGTCATCTCATAATTCAACATGAAATCATGTTTATGAGACATTTCAATGCATTCATATCTAATAAATCATTTCATCACTTCTTCTATTTTCTCAACACATAATTGAATAAATACCGAATTCACATTCACATGTGAAAAATCTAAGAAATTATTGAAATGAGAGAAACTAAGTATAAAAATTAAGTTATTTAAATTAAGAAAAAAAAGAGTTAAAAGTGAATAAAAATAAGAAAAAGGTTATATTAAATCGAATCTCTCGTACTTAACCTATACAACTTTATTTTTATTTTATATTAAATTGAAGTCATACTTATTATCTAATTATATAAAATTTCATGTAAATGGAAGTATGTACAACTTGTTTAATTTTAGATTTTTTATCTATTTTAAGAAATATAAAATGAAATTATATTGTTTTTGAAAAAAAAGGTTGAATTAAGTTGGAATGCTTTGGGTGTAATAATTAATTAAAGAGAATTTGCAATGTGAAATTAGTTCAATTGAAATTGACTTTGAAATTCTGAAACCACGTGAAGCATAGATAGAGAGAGAGAAAGATGCCTTTGATTCAAAGAGGGATAACATATTTCACTATCACACAACATTCTCTTCATTTAAAAATAATTATAATTTTTAAAATATCTTTTACATAAAAGATAAAAACATATTTCTTTATTATATAGATTTAAAACATAAATTAAGATATTGTTAATATTTAATATTTTTTTACATTTTTTCTATATGCGAAGTACATGAATAAAATAAATAACAAACTCTTTACTTATTATTGAGCTTTGGGCTTTTTCAGTTGTACTATTGTATTTTGTTTTAATAAATTTTTGTTTATTGAACATATACTGGAATGATTGAAATTAGTTTTTTTTTTATATAAATTTTTTATGTTAGCCATTATTATGTAAATAAAAATTAATTTGAAATTATTACAGTTTTCATGCTAGATTGTTACGATGCAATTAATTTGAAGAAATTGTTGTTTAATTCAAAATTTATGATTCAGTGCATAAACAGAATTCCTTTGAACCAACTGTGAACATGAGTTTTGTTGGTGCAAAAAGCAAATTTAGTTGAAATTGGAGGAATTTGGAAGATGCACATTCTTACATTTGAGAAATTTTGATAAGGGAACCAAGTTTTGAATTTGGTTTTTATTGCAAAATGGCGTAATTTTATTTCATATTTTTTGAATTGTGAAGAAAAATTATTCTAAAATTGGGTAATTGTTATATATGATTTTATCTTCATTTTATATTAAACTGACGTTTGTTATATTTATAACTTAATTATATCTATTTCCACTTAAATCTTAATATGTATGACTTGTGCAATTTTAGAATATTTTTTATTTTATTTTAAGAAATAACAAATGTAATTAAATCGTTTTAAGAAATAAATAGTTAAATTCAATTTGAATGTTTTGGATGTAATTTTTTTTTATAAAAACTATCTGGATATTAATAACTATCTGGATATTAATATAAAACTTTACACCTCCAGAAACAACAATTATTTATTATTATATAAAAATATTATTAAAAAAATATAAGAAAATAAAAAAATTAAACCAAAATATATTAAAAAAATAATATATAAATAATTTATACTTATTAATAAAAAAATTAAAAAAAAAACTAAATGGAAGTTAATTTGCATTTTAAAATTAGTATAATTGAATTTGACTTTGAATTTTGACACCACGTGAAGTAGAGACAGAAACATGCCTTTGATTTTTTGGATGAAGTGGCCTCCACGTTTCCATGTTTCCATTTTAATATGACTTTGAGGAATTCAAATATGTGGCTGCAAAACTCACACAAGATTTCAAAGGATTGTCTAAGATTTTTCTCATTCACTTTGTTCTATTTTTTTTAGTTATGAGATTTAGTCTTGAATTAAATTATTAGAAAAATCTTGTTTATTGAAGATTAATTGTTAGCTTATTTAATTTGTTTTATATTTCTAGTGGTAATTCTAAATATATTATTTAGATTATCTTGTCTTTCAAAAGTGTTTTTCTCTTTGTCATATTTACATTCTTGTCACATTTTTACTTTCTTTGATTTAACCTATTCTTTTATTTTGCTTTTCTAATTTGTCTTTAAACTTTTTAAATTTTTTTAAGAATTTTATTTTCTTAACCTCTTGAATTGAGTATAAATATTTAATAAGTGGTGAGGTCCATTTTATATTTTTTTTTTAATTTTTTTTTTAAATTACTTGTGTGTTAACTGTTGCTTGCACCAAAACAATTGGAGTCTTGTTAAGAAGAGCATTCACTGCATATTAAACTGTCGGCAACATTCTTTTCATTCAAAACAATTATAATTTTTTAAATATCTTTTACATAAAACATAAAAATATATTTATTTATTATATAGATTTAAAAAATAAGATTAAAATATTGTTAATATTTAATATTTGTTACATTTTTTTCTATGACGTACATGAATAAAATAAATAACAAACTCTTTCATAATATATTCCTTATATTTTCAAAATATATTCCCAAACCTCAACTAGGAAAAAGGTCATGACCTAACAACTAGTTTATGGTAAAACAAATCAATGAGAAAGGTACTAATCAAATGCCATATTGAAATAATTGTGTGTTTGTACTAATATCATTCTTATTTATAATGAAGAAAATATCTAACAATAAGAAAAAATTATATTTAATAATAAATAATGTTTGATAAAATATATTTCTATCAAATCATATAATATCTTTTATTTAAGATAATATTTAAACTATATCTTTAACAAATATATATATATATATATATATATTTTTTAAATACAATAAAAATGAATATTATTTTATTATAATAACTTAAATGATATCGAAATTAAATCATATCTAAATTTAAAAGTTTATATAATATATAAGAAATCATTGTTTTACAATTTTAAATACAACACAGTTAACATCACACAACCAACTGAAATATCATGAAACAATTTAGAAATCATCATTAATAGCACAACTTTTAAATGAGTATGGAGTTTGTGATCTAAAAATACTTGTCCTCATATTTGTGGACAGAATCAAAATAAACAAACATCATCCCCTCCAGAGGACACCTTTTTATTATAATTGTTGGTATAGAAGTTGGTCTCTTTGTATAAGACATTAGCATGTGTGGCTTCTAGCTATCCATTTATATAAAGTTAGATAGGTGATTAGGGTAATTTCATAGGTAATTATTGAAATAGGTAAAAATTTGAAAAAAAAATCAAAATAGATAAGTGAGTTCTAGTTTACCCAAGATAATATATGACTTATTCACAATGAAATTGTGTCAGATTAAATACACTGAAATACACTGAAATCGTATCATTTTGATATAATTTATTCACAATGAATTCGTGTTTCGTGTCAATTTGACCAGACTTATCTATTTGAATAATTTTTTTATATTTGATTCATTTTGATAATTAATTTATAAAATTATACTATTTTAGTAAAAGAAAATCCCCATATTTATATATTTTTTTAATAAAACAAAAATATAGAAAGTAGTTAAAAATAAGGAGGCATTAAGGGAGATATGAAGTAGAAAGTGGCATTGGTGTTCCAAGGGTAAGAATGTGCAACACAAAGTCAATCTTTCCATTTATCCATATAAAGTAAATTCCAAAATCAATTCACTTTCATGCACACCAAACAACCACTTGTTTCTTTCTTTCTTTCTTTAATGTTATTCTGCTTTACTTGTTTCACCTTCTAACGTTTCTTTTCCTCAGATCTTCTTTATCTGCACTCTCTCTGCAGAAGTTTCCAACACAACTCATTTCTCTTCATTGGATCCACACCATCACAAACTAAGGTACCTCTCTCTCATTCTATTTTTATTTTCATCTTTTGAGTATTGCTGTTGTTGTCTCAAAAGTTTGTTATGTTGTCTTGTTCTATGTGTTTATGGAATTTGGGAGACTCTAAAGTCTTAATTTTACACCTGATTTCTTGAATCACTGTAACTTCAAAAACTGTGTTGTTTATTCATACTTTTATTTTTCTCTTTTGGGTAATGAGATAAAGCATACTAAACCTTTGAGTATTGTTGTTGTTGTCTCAAAAGTTTCCTATGTTGTCTTATTCAAGGTTTTATTTATGGAATTTGGGAGACTCTAAAGTCTTAATTTTACACCTGATTTCTTGAATCATGTCACTGTAACTTCAGAAACTGTGTTGTTTACTATACTGTGTTGTTTCAGAACCAGTTTTTCTTATGAACAGTTCTACCTACACCAGATAAAGAAAAAAGTAAGTTGTAGACATGTGTATCTATTCTTCAACAATAGTATAAAAGAAAATTATAGTTTATTCTGCAACTACCAAATCCCACTAAATAAGTAACTGCCCTAATCTTTTATCCCATTAATTACTAAAATAGTAAAAATTATAAAAATTGGTAAGTGGGTCAAGTGAGACAACTTATTGTAAAAAATTATACGATTTATCTATTTTGTTCATTATTTTTTATAAGATCTCTTAATATTTTTAATTATGTTAGAGATTATAGTAATAATAGTTTTAACTTAAAATTGTTAGTAATTATATCAAGAGTTTCAGAAAGCTAGTAATACTCTTACACTATTAGAATCATTAAATTAAATAGACCCAAAAAAATAATTAATTGCTATATTGACTAAATTAGATATTTTTAGATGTTAAAAAAGTTATTAGTTTTTAAATTTGTTTTTATAATTGATAAATTGTTTTAGAATTGGTATTTAATTAGTTATCAAAATTTTTGTTATCGATTAAGAAGTGGGTTTTAAGCCTAACTCAACCTCATAAAACCGTTTCAATAAAGTGAGGTTTGCACCCACTTATATACTATGGAAAACTCTAATATCTAGTCGATGTGAAATTTCCAACATTATCAAATTTTAAATTTTAAATTAGTAGTTAAAACTTTAATAACAAACTAGATATCAATTTAAAAATTATTTATTAATAATAGAAATTAATTTAAAAATTAATAATTTTTTAATTTTTAAAATAATATTTAATTTAGTTAATATAGTACCTAATTATTTTTTAATTTAAAAAGTTAATTTTTGTTTAATGATTTGTTAGTAGGTTTATTTTAGAATAAAAATGTTTGTGTAGGATCACTTTTTGGCTGCCAGCACAAGAATCTGGTTCCCAACCCAAGTGATATTGATTTTAATTTGTCATTTGTCAAGCTATTTAATTCTTTATGGAAAGAAAGGTGTTTTCATGTTTGGGTTGAGATGTTTAATCTCTTTAGCAAATTTTCTCTTTCTACATTTGATTTCTATATTTGATATAACCTTTTAAAATATGCACATTACAAAACAATAAACATTCTAAGGAACCAATAAATTTCCATATTAAAAAAAATTGAAAATAACAATGAGTTGTTTTTTAGAAGATCATTGAAATAATGTTTGTTCCAAGCATAAAAAGACAATGATATGTCCTTTTTTATCATCTAGATCACCTGCTAAGTCATAATCAAATCAATCTTTTTGTCTTTTTGTAAAATATCCCATACCGTAAGATACACTTAAAAATAACCTCCTCAAGCATGTGTGAGTAGAGTACAAATATATTTAAGTTCAAACTAATTCGTGTGATATTATATATATATATGTTTATTTTTGTAATATTCAGTCTATTTAAGCTTACATTTAAATAATTATATCAAAATACATTAAATTGATACATGTTATGATTAGATTGGATTATTTGAGACCTCATAGGTGAGATGATATATTGAATTTGTAATAATAAGTAAACAAATCTATGTTTGAAAAGAAAAGAGATACATTTGTTTCACTGATAAAGTCAAATTATGTAAATTAAGACACTAAGTAGTGAGAAATTGAAGAATTTTTTTTGTATGAGACACATTTGTAAACATAGGGTGATTTATACAATAAACTTACTCTAACTTTTGAAGTTGAGACTTGCGTGTAGATAAAAAATGTTTGGTACGAATCATATGTTAGTCTTTCTAGTACATACTTAAACAAGTTTTCCTAGACTTCAGTTTGTTATTCTTTATCTTTCATCCATTTAAACTTAGGAGTACATATTGATCTAAAGTTTTGAAATGGATTGGATAGAGTTTCAAAAAATAATGATGCATTAATATATGCTTGAATTGTACATTTATCTTAATTTCAATAACAAAACGTGAATCAATTCAAGACCTGAATCATCAAATTTTCGTTTAACAAGTATGATTTATTGATTACATGAAGTATAATTTTGCTTTCTATTTTATTTTAATGTTCTAAGCCATCATTCACTCTGCAATCACCCATATCTTTTTTGTAGCAGGAAATTATGTCCATGACATGACAAAGCCTTGGTTACCTTAAGATCATATAAGGAATACTCCAAACATTCTCCATTTTTAATCAAGAAAAATCAGAAATGTTACCTCAAACATTAGCTATTCCTGCAATACTCCTTGTGATATTTATATTTATTTTATCAATTGTTGTGTTAAAACCAAAACAAGGTCAAGAAAATGGAAAACATCCACCTGGTCCCAAGACCCTACCAATTATTGGTCATCTCCACATGCTAGGGAAACTACCACACCGCACCCTTCAATCCCTTGCAGCATTTTATGGACCTATAATGTCCTTAAAGCTAGGACAAGTTCCAACCATTGTGATATCCTCACCTGAAATAGTCGAACTATTCCTCAAGACCCATGACATTACTTTTGCTTCTAGGCCTAAAAGCATCTCATCCAACTATATTTCCTATGGTGGCAAGGGCTTAGTATTTTCTGAGTATGGTCCCTACTGGCGCAACATGAGGAAACTGTGCACAGTACAACTTCTGATTGCATCAAAAGTTGAGATGTTTTCTCCTTTGAGAAGTGAGCAGTTGGCAGAGTGTGTCAGGTTTCTCCAGAAAACAGCATCATCGCGTGAGGTTATAGATCTTAGTGATACTGCAGGCAATATCATCGAGAATGTCACCTTTAAAATGATCTTTGATTGCAGTAAGGACGATAGATTTGATGTAAAGAACCTTGTTCGTGAAGTATTGGACTTGGCAGGAACTTTCAATGTTGCAGATTATTTACCTTGGCTACGTATGTTTGATCTTCAGGTATGAAATGCTACTAGATATTGTAAACACTTGGCATATCCCGTATCATATTACTTTTGATTCTGAACATGTAGTTGTGTTGCATATTTTGTTAATGATCTTTCATAGTTTAGATTTTATTGTTATTTAGATGGTTAAATTATGTTGTCCTTAGAATTAAACAATTCAAGCTTTTTCTACCATCACAGTGTAACATAATTGACATATAACCTTGTTCTTTAATCATGAGGTAAGAAATTTTATCTTGAGGTCTATCATCTATGAATATGAAAAAACATTGGTTAAAAGAGATTAATCCCTTAAGTAGTAATGTCCTAAAGAAGATTGTTTTGAATGACAAAATATGTGTTGAATAAATATTCATACTAGGAAGTTCGTCAAAACTAACAATTTGATTTAATTTTCTGATGTAACTTTCATTTCATTATTCACTTATTTATTTATGACTTATGATTTTATCCTTAAACAATGAGATATTAATTCAATCATTGTTATATTAGGGACTAGTAAGACGATTAAAGAAAGTGAGCAAATCATTTGACGTAGTCCTGGAGCAGATTATCAGAGACCATGAACAATATTCTGATAAAGAAGAAAAAGGCCAAAAGGACTTTGTGGACATATTCCTTGCACTTATGCATCAACCCCTGGATCCTCACGATGAACATGGTCCTGTGGTTGAAAGAACGCATATCAAGGCTGTCGTGATGACTATGATTATTGCAGGAATTGACACATCTTCCACATCGGTTGAGTGGGCCATGTCTGAACTCTTAAAGCATCCAAGGGTGATGAAGAAACTTCAAGATGAGTTGGAAAGTGTAGTGGGAATGAAAAGAAAGGTGGAGGAGACTGATATGGAAAAATTGCTTTATTTGGACTTAGTGGTGAAGGAGACACTAAGATTGTACCCTGTTGTACCTTTGCTA
The DNA here is from genome assembly GCF_000499845.2 of Phaseolus vulgaris. Classification (NCBI taxonomy): domain Eukaryota; kingdom Viridiplantae; phylum Streptophyta; class Magnoliopsida; order Fabales; family Fabaceae; genus Phaseolus; species Phaseolus vulgaris. The sequence goes on along the minus strand of NC_023756.2, from coordinate 46,360,126 downwards.
GTACCTCGTGAGTGTAGAGAAGATGTTACTATAGATGGTTATTTCATAAAGAAAAATTCAAGGGTGATAGTGAATGCATGGGCTGTGGGGAGAGATCCTAAAGTTTGGTCAGATAATGCTGAAATGTTTTATCCTGAAAGATTTACCAACAACAATGTGGACATCAAAGGATTTGACTTTAGACTCATACCATTTGGTTCTGGTCGTAGAGGGTGTCCTGGGATTCATTTGGGTCTAACCACTGTTAAGATTGTTCTTTCTCAATTGGTTCATTGCTTCAACTGGGAACTTCCATCAGGCATGTCCCCTGATGAGTTGGACATGACTGAGAAATTTGGTCTCACAATGCCAAGAAGTAAGCATTTGCTAGCTGTGCCAACTTATCGCCTAACAGGTGAAGTTGGAATGGATTAAACCCGGAAAATGATACTTTGACGATCCTTAGAGTTATATACAACTCTTGATGTGATAGATTTAGAAAGAAATATATAAATAAAGAGTAAGTTTGGAATTAAATGATATGAAAAAGTATTAAAATAATAGTATTGAGAGTTGTAATGTGATTGTATAAAAAATATGAGTAGTCAACGTATCATTACCCATAAAACCCAATGCTCTGATTGTTGTGGTGTTAATTGTATAATACAAAAAGACAACATGAAAAGTACTTCTACTATTTTTGTACTTCTTTTACAATATTTTATAATATTCCTGCACTAGCTTGAAAGATACACAATATGGTTCAATAACAAAAACAAAAGACAAAATAGTTCCCCACGCAACTACCTTATCTTCTTAATATTACTATAAAGATAGGATTGCTTAATTATTAGCCCGAGCAAAACAAAAGCAAGATTTTGGCTATAGGTGCACGAAACATTCAATATTCTAATATTCGAAATTGGACTAGAAAATCAACATTGCAAAACAAAACATGGAAAAGAAATAACATAATGCAGAAAATGGATTCGATCGAAAATGAAGGATGAGATTCAATTGATGTTATTGAAGATTTTTTTAAAACACGTAATTCATTAATTCTTATCATCAAAGATAGTGGATGTAATTCTTAATTTAACCATGAGAGTCAACACATTCGGTCGAATCTTCTAGTTATGGGTTTGCATTCAGATTTATCTTATAAGGTAATGAACTTTCTCTTAATCTAAAACATTTTCTCCACCAAAACAATAAAGAAATTCTTAATTTTGACAACAAAAAAGCAACTGAAAACATTTTTTTCATGTTCAATGATTGTCATTTTCTAGGGATATGTTTTGATATCTTTATCCTGCAAATTTTTTAATCATACACAAAACAACGACCCGATCATTGCTAATTTTAGTTATCAATGCTTACTTTGGTGGTCAAATAGATTTGAATGAATCCTTCAGGATTTTTCTTCAATCATCACAAAATCCATTATCTGATTTCATGAGTAAAAATCTATAATCATCAACAAAAACAATTAGAGGTATCTAAAGTAGAATCGTCCCAAATCGTAAAGAGACGTTAATCTTCTTTACTATTTTTCAAGCGTTACATATACACATTCTTATCACTTAAACAATACATGTATACTTCGTCAGAGTTTGAAAGATTGATTTGAAAAATGCTAATAATGTTACTTAACGTTGTTTTATTCAAAAACTCAAACTCAAATTTCTTTAGGTGAAAATTTATTAAAAATCACATTTGTCTTTTATCACCCAACATGAATTCATTCATGCAAGAGAAAGATATAAATACAGGTTACAATCAATTCTTTTTGCCATCTCCAAAGCTTCACACACAAAGAATAAACTAAAGAAACTATGTTTCCTCTAACACAACTCATTCTCCTAGCTCCCCCTAGTCTCATTAATCTACGTCCTACACACCACCTTAATGATTTCATTAACACACTACTTTGGTTGAAAAACCAACCAATACATCCACATGTTGAAGATGCACTATAATTGATAAAACAAACATAAAGGGTATTGTGTTTGACATAGCAACGTGATTGAATGGACCATTTCAGAACTTGTGTGACATCTAAGAGTGATGGAAAGTGTTGAAGAGGAGCTAAAACATGTGGTTGGAATGAACAAGATGGTGGAGGAGCTTGATTTACCAAAACTAAGATATTTGACTATGGTCGTGAAGGAGATGAATATAAATTAGATATAATTATTGATATATGACCAAATTAATCAGTGTCAAAAATAAAAATTGAAAATTCAACATTCTAAGTTTTCACATAATTTTTCTTTACCTCAACTACACCTTAAATAGTTCTATAGAACTTCGTACTTGCATTTAGTAATTCTTAATAAGTCTGAAAAATACATTTTTACTTACTTATCCTCCTTTATATTGCTTTATAATATAAATAGAATTACACAGTTCCCTTTTCTAAAAGAAAAACGTAATCATTCAAAAAAACATAATTAAATATCTAGCAAAGAAATAATACATTGACATAATTAAGTCTTAGTCCTTAACTATACTAAGTTTTGCTTAATCATCTTCAATAAATTTAGAGAACGTTTAAAATTGATTGAGAAAATCATTTTAGTGATAAAATTTGTTTAATTTTCTTAAATACGATTCTTCCTAATGTGTACAATTTCCTTTAAGATAATGTCTTTAATATAACATAATCTAATACTTTTGTGTTTTGTTCTTTTATAATAAATGTTATTTTTAGACCTCTTTGATTATCACAAAATACATTGATATTATATAACACTCTTAAGTTACAAAACTTGTGGACATGATTTAAAATGTTGTATAGTAAACTAGTCTTAGCCACTCCATTCTAAATGAATGAGTCTTATTGCTGAGAATTTTACTCATTCACCTTATATTCTGCTACATATATGGATGACGATCAATTTCCTCAGATAAAAGGTGTTGTTATAATCTCCCTCCCACCACCAGATAACCCTTCTTTGGGCAAAACCATCACTGCTTTTACTTTCTCTGACCCTTCTTCTCCTCAACCCTCACTACTTCTTCAACAATCCCACCAACACCAAACAAACATCAATGAATACAACAACACTGATCCTCCCCTTCACTCCTACCCATCTAATGCTCAGCTTGGTTTTTCACTCAGAAGACTCTTCCATAGAACCCCAGTGAACTTTAGTTATTGTTTTCATCACAGTGTCCAAACTTTTTTTTTATTCTTCTCTGTTTAGTCTTTGGTAATGATAAAATTGTGGAATTGAGTTATTCTTAATTAAAACTTTAATCAACGCCAAGTAATGCAGATTTTTAAGCCACTGTTGTTTTTTATAATTTTAGACATTTGAGAGATTAATTTGGTAATACATTTCTAATTTCATTTTATTTTATTTTAATTTCAAATTTTATATATTGTAACAAATATCTACATTACCTATAAATATTTATACTTATAAAATGTATGTAGGTTCATATACTCACTTAATAAACACAAGAAAAATATCCTCCTAAATATAACAATCCAATTATTTTAGCTAAACTTGTAAAAATGTGGTTAATCTCATAATTCAACATGGAGTCATGTTTATGAATCATTTCAAATGGTAGGTACAATGCATTCATATCTAATAAATCATCTTCATCACTTCTTCTATCTTCTCAACACATAATTGAATAAATACTAAAATTCACTTTCACATGTAAAAGCGATGGGGTATTGTCGAGTTTGTACAACTTTTTTTTGGAGCATTAAGGCTTTGCCTACGACCCAGGTTTTGACATGGATGGTGCTGGAAAACAAGATTGCTACTAAAGTTAATTTGACACAACGCGGTGTGGTGGTTGATGGTATTGTTTTTTGTTTAGTCATTTACTTTTTGACTGTAGAATTGTTTGACTTATTTGGGTTCAATGTTTCTCATGGTTAGGAGTGTCGTCGGTTGCTCCCATTGATCCTATTGCTCATTTCATGCAGTTTTGTAATGCACCTAAGCCTTTCAACTCTGTTCTGCAAAGTGTGTGGATCTCGATGGTTAGAGAGATTTGGAGTCATAAGAACAATGTCATATTTAAAGGTGGTGTGGTGATCATTATGAATTTTCATTTTGACTCAATTGAAAGCTTGGTCTTCGATAACTTCTAAAATCTCCTCTGCTTGCTTCTCTTTCTCTGATTGATGTCTTGCCCCTTTATCTTGTTTGAATTCTATATAAGTTGTCTGTTTTTATTTAGGTTGGTAGGTATCTTTATTTTGTTGGATGGTGGTTTTGTGGGATGGTGGGTTGGTTGTTGATATAGGTGGTTAAGGTTTGTTGTTTTGATGTTCCTTGATAAGTTTGGAGTATGTTTCTACTGGGTTTGTAGTGTTATATTAGTTTTGATTTTTGTCCCGTGTTAGTTGGGTGTCTGAGAAGATGTACTATATTTTATAAGTATGTATAAGGGTTGAACCATCCCTAAAGTGATTCTAGTTATTAAATTTTTATTGCTGATAAAAAAAACATTCACATGTGAAAAGATTAAAGAAATGATGAGATAAACTAAATATAAAAATTAAGTTATTTGAATTAAGAAAAAAAAGTTAAAAGTGAATGAAAATAAGAAAAAGGTTATTAAATTGAATCATATTACTTAATCTATACAACTTTATTTTTATTTTATATTAAATTGAAATCATACTTATTATCTAATTATATAAAATTTCATTTAAATGGAAGTATGTACAACTTAATTTTAGATTTTTTTTCATTTTAAAAAATATCAAATGAAATTATATCGTTTTTGATAAAAAAAAGGTTGAATTCAGTTGGAATGCTTTGGGTGTAATAATTAATTAAAGAGAATTTGCATTGTGAAATTAGTGCAATTGAAATTGACTTTGAAATTCTGACACCACGTGGTGAAGCATAGATAGAGAGAAAGATGCCTTTGATTCAAACAGGGATCTGAGTGAAAAGACTGATAACATATTTCACTATCACACAACACTCTTCATTTTAAAAAATTATAATTTTTTAAATATCTTTTACATAAAAGATAAAAATATATTTATTTATTATATAGATTTAAAAAATAAAATTAAGATATTGTTAATACTTAATATTTTTTATATTTTTCTATATGTGAAATACATGAATAAAATAAATAACAAACTCTTTAATTATTATTGAGCTTTGAGCTTTTTCAGCTGTACTTATTGTATTTTGTTTTAATAAATTTTTGTTTATTGAACTGGAATGATTGAAATTAGTTTTTCTTTTTATAAAAATATTTATGTTAGATATTATTATGCAAATAAAAATTAATTTGAAATTATTTGATTGTTTATGCAATTAATTTGAAAAAATTGTTGTTTAATTCAAAATTTAGGATTCAGTGCATAAACAGAATTCCTTTGAACCAATTGGTGAGCATGAGTTTTGTTGGTGCAAAAAGCAAATTTAGTTGAAATTGGAGGAAGGAAAATGCACATCCTTACATTTGAGAAATTTTGATAAGGGAACCAAGTTTTGAATTAGGTTTTTATTGCAAAATGGCGTAATTTTATTTCATATTTTCTTAATTGTGAAGAAAAATTATTCTAAAATTGGGTAAGTTGTTATATATGATTTTATCTTTATTTTATATTAAACTGAAGTCTTCTTATATATATAACTTGAATTATATCAATTTCCACTTAAATCTTAATTTTTAGTATGTTTGCAATTTTAAATTTTTTTTTATTTTAAGAAATAACAAATGTAATTACACCGTTTTAAGAAATAAATAGTTGAATTCAATTGCAATGCTAATTTTTTTTATAAAAACTCTGATCTTGGGTATTACCGGTATTTCTATGAACATGACTACTATCACATAAAAAAATATTATTAAAAAATTAAACTAAAATATATTAAAATATATATATATATAAATAATTTATATTATTAATAAAAAATTCAAAAAAATTAAAATGGATGTTAATTTGCATTTTAAAATTCGTACAATTGAAATAGACTTTGAATTCTGACACCACGTGAAGTAGAGACAGAAACATGCCTTTGATTTTTGGAATTCAAATATGTGGCTGCAAAACTCACACAAGATTTCAGAGGATCGTGTAAGATTTCTCTCATTCACTTTGTTCTATTTTTTATTTTAGTTATGAGATTTAGTCTTGAATTAAATTATCAGAAAATTATTGTTTATTGAAGATTAATTGTTAGCTTATTTACTTTGTTTTATATTTCTAGTGGTAATTCTAAATATATTATTTAGATTATCTTGTCTTTCAAAAGTGTTTTTCTCTTTGTCATATTTACATTCTTGTCACATTTTTACTTTCTTTGATTTAACCTATTCTTTTATTTTGCTTTTCTAATTTGTCTTTAAACTTTTTAAATTTTTTTAAGAATTTTATTTTCTTAACCTCTTGAGTTGAGTTTAGATTGGTTACAAGTGAATGTAAAATTCTTAATGAATTCATTGAGAGTTTTTTTAACAATCAAAGAGGAATCGGAGTGAAAGTACTTAATCTTTCAAGAATAGATAGTGAATTGAGTATAAATATTTAATAAGTGGCGAGGTCCATTTTATATATATTTTTAAAAATTTTTTATTTTTAAAATTTTGTGTGTGTTAATATTGCTTGCACCAAAACAATTGGAGTCTTGTTAAGAAGAGCATTCACTGCATATTAAACTGTCGGCAACATTCTTTTCATTCTTATTTATAATGAAGAAAATATCTAACAATAAGAAAAGAATTATATTTAATAATAAATAATGTTTGATAAAATATATTTCTATCAAATCATATAATATCTTTTATTTAAGATAATATTTAAACTATATCTCTAAATAAATAAATAAATAAATATATATAATACAAAAATGAATGAATATTATTTGATTATAACTAAAATGATACCGAAATTAAATCATATCTAAATTTAAAATTTTATATAATATATAAGAAATCGTTGTTTTACAAATTTAAATACAACACAGTTAACATCACACAACCAACTGAAATATCATGAAACAATTTAGAAATCATCATTAATAGCACAACTTTTAAATGAGTATGGAGTTTGTGATCTAAAGATACTTGTCCTCATATTTGTAGACAGAATCCAAATACACAAATATCCAAAGTATAATTGTTGGCATAGAAGTTGGTCTCTTTGTATAAGACATTAGAAAGATAAAGAAGCATTAAGGGAGATATGAAGTACAAAGTCAATCTTTCCATTTATCCATAAAAACTAAATTCCAAAATCACTTCACTTTCATGCACACCAAACAAGTACTTCTTTCTTTCTTTCATTCAACCACACATTAATGTACTTCTGCTTTACTTGTTTCATCTTCTAACTTTTCTTTTCCTCAGATCTTCTTTATCTGCATTCTCTCTGCAGAAGTTTCCAACACAACTCATTTCTCTTCATTGGATCCACACCATCACAAACTAAGGTACCTCTCTCTCATTCTATTTTTATTTTTCATCTTTTGAGTATTGCTGTTGTTGTCTCAAAAGTTTGTTATGTTGTCTTGTTCAATGTGTTTATGGAATATGGGAGACTCTAAAGTCTTAATTTTACACCTGATTTCTTGAATCACTGTAACTTCAAAAACTGTGTTGTTTATTCATACTCTATTTCAGAACCAGTTTTTCTTATGAACAGTTCTACCTACACCAGATAAAGAAAAAGCAAGTTGCAGACATGTGAATTTATAAATCTATCAAAAAAATATGACCAGAATATTCATTTTGTATCTATTCTTCAACAATAGTATAAAAGAAAATTATAGTTTATTCTGCAGCTACCAAATCCCACTAAGTAAGTAACTGCCCTAATCTTTTATCCCATTTTCTACAGATTTTTTAGGTGTACACATTAATTACTAAGATAGTTAAAATTATAAGATCTCTTAATCTTTTTAATTCTGTTAGAGATTATAGTAATAATAGTTTTAACTTAAAATTGTTAGTAATTATATCAAGAGTTTCAGAAAGTTAGTATGTTTAAATAAAAACAAAAAAAAATAATTAGTTATTATATTTACTGTTTATTAGATATTATTTTAGAAATTAAAAAAGTTATTAATTTTTAAATTAATTTTTATTATTTATAAATTATTTTTAAATTAGTATCAAAGTTTTTTTTATTAAATTTAAAATTAATAATTAAAACTTGATAACTAATTAGATATCAATTTAAAAATTATTTATTAATAATAGAAATTAATTTAAAAAATAATAATTTTTTAATTTTAAAATTATTATCTAATTTATTTAATATAATAACTAATTATTTTTAATTTATAAAATTAATTTTTATTTAATAATTTTTTTTAGTGTTATTTTAAAATAAAAATGTTTGTGTAGGATCACTTTTTGGCTGGCAGCACAAGAATCTGGCCCCAACCCATGTGATATTGATTTTAATCTGTCATTTGTCAAGCTATTTAATTTTTTATGGAAAGAAAGGTGTTTTCATGTTTGGGTTGAGATATTTAATCTCTTTAGCAAATTTTCTCTTTCTACATTTGATTTCTATATTTGGTATAACCTTTTAAAATATGCACATTACAAAACAATAAGCATCCTTAGAAGATCATGAAATAATAATGATACGTGTTTGTTTATCATCTAGATCACCTGCAAAATTGTCGATAAATCCAATCAAATGAATATTTTTGTCTTTTTTTTTGTAAAATACCCCAAAATTACGAGTTTCTTGAAAATAGAAAAAAAAATCTTTCAACAAAGGTAACTTAATAGGGTTTTTCATGTACTTGCTAATCAGACTCAGAGAATAATGATGTCTTACAGTAAGATACAATTAAAAATAACTTGCTCAATCATGTGTGAATAGAGTAAAAAGTATATTTAAGTTCAAATTGATTTGTGTGACATTATATATATATATATGTGTTTTTATTTTTGTAATATTTAGTCTATTTAAGCTTGCATTTAAATAATTATATGAAAATACATTAAATTGATACATGTTATGATTAGATTGGATGATTTGAGACCACATAGGTGAGATGATATATTGATTTTGTAATAATAAGTAAACAAATTTATGTTTGAAAAGAAAAGAGATACATTTGTTTCACTGATAAAGTCAAATTATGTAAATTAAGATATTAAGTAGTAAAAAATTGAAGAAAAGTTTTTGTATGAGACACATTTGTAAGCATAAGGTGATTTATACAATAAACTTACTTTAACTTTTGAAGTTGAGACTTGAGTGTAGATAAAAAAATGTTTGGTACGAGTCATATGTTAGTCTTTCTAGTACATACTTAAACAAGTTTTCCTAGACTTCAGTTTGTTATTCTTTATTTTGCATCCATTTGAACTTAGGTGTACATGTTGATCTAAAGTTTTGAAATGGATTAGATAGAGTTTCAAAAAATAATGCTGCATTAATATATGCTTGAATTGTACATTTATCATAATTTCAATAACTTATCTTTCTATATGTTTATAATGTAAAATATATATGTTTATAATTTGGTTGTATGGGTTGTTGCATAAATTCTACAAAACGTGAATCAATTCAAGACCTGAATCATCGAATTTTCGTTTAACAAGTATGATTTATTGATTGCATGAAGTATAAATTTGCTTTCTATTCTATTTTAACGTTCCAAGCCATCATTCACTCTGCAATCACCCATATCTCTTTTGTAGCAGGAAATTATGTCCATGACTTGACAAAGCCTTGATTACCTTAAGATCATATAAGGAATACTCCAAACATTCTCCATTTTTAATAAAGAAAAATTAGAAATGTTACCTCAAGCATTAACTATTCCTACAATACTCTTTGTGATATTCATATTTATCTTATCAATTGTTGTGTTAAAACCAAAACAAGGCCAAGATCATGGAAAACATCCACCAGGTCCCAACACCCTACCAATTATTGGTCATCTCCACATGCTAGGGAAACTACCACACCACACCCTTCAATCCCTTGCAGCATTTTATGGACCTATAATGTCCTTAAAGCTAGGACAAGTTCCAACCATTGTGATATCCTCACCTGAAATAGCCGAACTATTCCTCAAGACCCATGACATTACTTTTGCTTTTAGGTCTAAAAGCATCTCATCCAACTCTATTTCCTATGGTGGCAAGGGCTTAATATTCTCTGAGAATGGTCCCTACTGGCGCATCATGAGGAAACTGTGCACAGTACAACTTCTGATTGCATCAAAAGTTGAGATGTTTTCTCCTTTGAGAAATGAGCAGTTGGCAGAGTTTGTTAGGTTTCTCCAGAAAATAGCATCATCGCGTGAGGTTATAGATCTTAGTGATACTGCAGGGAATATCATCGAGAATGTCACATTTAAAATGATCTTTGGTTGCAGTAAGGACGATAGATTTGATGTAAAGAACCTTGTTCGTGAACTATTGGACTTGGTAGGAACTTTCAATGTTGCAGATTATTTACCTTGGCTACGTATGTTTGATCTTCAGGTATGAAATGCTACTAGATATTGTAAACACTTGGCATGTCCTGTATCATATTACTTTTTATTCTGAACATGTAGTCGTGTTGCATATTTTGTTAATGATCTTTCATAGTTTAGATTTTATTGTTATTTTGATGGTTAAATTATATTGTCCTTAGAATTAAACAATTCAAGCTTCTTCTACCAGCACAGTGTAACATAATTGACATATAACATTGTTCTTTAATCATGTGGTAAGAAATTTGATCTTGAGGTCTATCATCTATGAATATGAAAAAACATTGGTTAAAAGATATTAATTCCTTAAGTAGTAGTGTCCTAAACAAGATTGTCTTTGAAGGACAAAACCTATGCTGAATAAAAATTCATACTAGGAAGTTCGTCCAAACTAACAATTTGATTTAATTTTCGGATGTAACTTTCATTTCATTCACTTATTTATTTATGACTTATGATTTTACCCTTAAACCATGAGATATTAATTCAATCATTGTTATATCAGGGACTAGTAAGACGATTAAAGAAAGTGAGCAAATCATTTGACGTAGTCTTGGAGCAAATTATCAGAGACCATGAACAATATTCTGATAAAGAAGATAAAGGCCAAAAGGACTTTGTGGACATACTCCTTGCACTTATACATCAACCCATGGATCCTCACGATGAACATGGTCCTGTGGTTGAAAGAACGCATATCAAGGCTGTCGTGATGACTATGATTATTACAGGAATTAACACATCTTCCATAACGGTTGAGTGGGCGATGTCAGAACTCTTAAAGCATCCAAGGGTGATGAAGAAAGTTCAAGATGAGTTGGAAAGTGTAGTGGGAATGAAAAGAAAGGTGGAAGAGACTGATATGGAAAAATTGCCTTATTTGGACTTAGTGGTGAAGGAGACACTAAGATTGTACCCTGTTGTACCTTTGCTAGTACCTCGTGAGTGTAGAGAAGATGTTACTATAGATGGTTATTTTATAAAGAAAAATTCAAGGTTGATAGTGAATGCATGGGCTCTGGGGAGAGATCCTAAAGTTTGGTCAGATAATGCTGAAATGTTTTATCCTGAAAGATTTACCAACAACAATGTGGACATAAAAGGATTTGACTTTAGACTCATACCATTTGGTTCTGGTCGTAGAGGGTGTCCTGGGATTCATTTGGGTCTAGCCACTGTTAAGATTGTTCTTGCTCAATTGGTTCATTGCTTCAATTGGGAACTTCCATCAGGCATGTCCCCTGATGAGTTGGACATGACTGAGAAATTTGGTCTCACAATGCCAAGGAGTAAGCATTTGCTAGCTGTGCCAACTTATCGCCTAACAGGTGAAGTTGGAATGGATTAAACCCGGAAAATGATACTTTGACAATCGTTAGAGTTGTATACAACTCTTGATGTGATAGATTTAGAAATAAATATATATGTATATAATAAAGGGTAAGTTTGGAATTAAATGATATGAAAAAGTATTAAAATAATAGTATTGAGAGTTGTAATGTGATTATATAAAAAATGTGAGTTGCCAACGTATCATTACAAACTAAACCCATTGCTCTAATTGTTGTGGTGTTAATGGTACAAAAAGACAACACGTTCGTCACTGTGTCTGTTGAGTTTTGGCTGAGATTTGAGCCCCAAATTCGTCTCACAAGATTTGCAATAAATTTTTTATTCATCACTGTCAGGGCTGAAAGGAAGATTCGTTTGTCTGCGAAACTGTTTGATTTTTTTCGTTGGTGAATACTCATTCGTTTCACCTGAAATTTGTCGCCTTTTGTCAAAAATTCAGTGGAGATTCTTACGTGGAATTTTAGGAAAAAACTATTTCGGGAGGATTTTTCAGGAATTTTGTGCAAACCAAGGCTATCCTCTACCAAAATTTGTGAAATTTCGCCCTACTTTCTGCAATTTTATTCCGGGTTCCGTATGGCGCTAAAAAAATTCACACAAGTACTTCCATATGTTGTTTGCACCCAAGTAAGGAGGCACGTCCATAAACAAAACCCAAAAAGAAGATACGGGGAAGAAAAGCCAGAACGTTTTGTTTACGAAAAACCAGTTTTTTTCACTCTCAGTCTGAGACTTACTACGCCTTACTCCTTGGGTATTTTTGTCTGAAATTATTACCAGACGTTCGTCACTGTGTTTGTTGAGTTTTGGCTGAGATTTGAGCCCCAAATTCATCCCACAAGATTCGCAATAAATTTTTTATTCATCACTGCTAGGGCTGAAAGGAAGGTTTGTTTGTGTGCGAAACTGTTTGATTTTTTTCGTGGGTGAATACTCATCCGTTTGGCCTTAAATTTGTCGCGTTTTTTCCCAAATTCAGTGGAGATTCTTATGTAGAATGTTAGGAAAAAAAATTTCTGGAGGATTTTTCAGAAATTTTGTGCAAACCAAGGCTATCCTCTACCAAAACTTGTGAAATTTCGCCCTACTTTCTGCAATTTTATTCCGAGTCCGTATTGCGCTTATAATATTCACACAAGCACTTTCATATGTTACTTGCACCCAGATAAGGAGGCACGTCAATAAACAATTCACAAAAAGAACATACGGGGAAGAAAAGCCAAGACGTTTTGTTTTAGGGAAAACCAGATTTGTTCATTCTCGATCTGGGACTTACTACGCCTTAATCCTTGGGTATTTTGGTCTGAAATTTTTACCAGACGTTCGTCACTGTGTCTATTGAGTTTTGGCTGATATTTCACCACCAGATTTGTCCCACAAGATTGGCAATAAATATTTTATTCATCACTGCCAGGGCTGAAAGGAAGGTTCGTTTGTGTGCGAAACTGTTTGATTTTTTTCGTGGGTGAATACTCATCCGTTTGACCTTAAATTTGTCGCGTTTTGACCCAAATTCAGTGAATATTTTTACGTTGAATTTCAGGAGGAAACTATTTCGGGAGGATTTTTCAGAAATTTTGTGCAAACCAAGGCTCTCCTCTACCAAAACTTGTGAAATTTCGCCCTACTTTCTGCAATTTTATTCCGTGTTCGTATTGCGCTGAAAAAATTCACACAAGTACTTCCATATGTTGTTTGCACCCAAGTAAGGAGGAACGTCCATAAAAAAATCACAAAAAGAAGATACGGGAAAGAAAAACCAGGACGTTTTGTTTTCGGAAAACCAGTTTTGTTCACTCTCGGTTTGGGACTTTCTACGCGTTATTCCTTGGGTATTCCAGGTAAGTCCCAGACCGAGAGTGAACAAAACTTGTTTTCCGAAAACAAAAGTTCCTCGCTTTTTTTCTCCGTATCTTCTTTTTGTGATTTGTTTATGGATGTACATACAAACCTGGGTGCAAAAAACATATGAAAGTAGTTGTGTGAATTTTTTCAGCACAATACGGACCCGAATCAAAATTGCAGAAAGGAGGGCGAAATTTCACTACTTTTGGTAGAGGATAGCCTTGGTTTGAACAAAATTTATGAAAAATCCTCCAGAAATAGTTTTTTTTTTCTGAAATTCCACGTAAGAATCTCCACTGAATTTGGGACTAAACGCGAAAATTTTTAGATCTAACAGATGAGTATTCACCCATAAAAAAAATTAAACAGTTTTGCAAACAAACGAACCTTCCTTTCAGCCTTGGCAGTGATGAATAAAATATGTATTGACAATCTTGTGGGACGAATATGGGGCTCAAATCACAGCCAAAACTCAACAGTCAGAGTGACGAACGTCTGGAAAAAATTTCAGACCAAAATACCCAAGGAGTAAAGCGTAGTAAGTCCCAGACCGAGACTGAACAAAACTGGTTTTCCGAAAACAAAACATTTTGGCTTTTCTACCACGTATCTTCATTTTGTGATTTGTTGATGGACATGCCTCCTCACCTGGGTGCAAACAACATATAAAAGTAGTTGTGTGAATTTTTTCAGCGCAATACGTACCCGGAATAAAATTGCAGAAAGTAGGGCAAAATTTCACAAGTTTTTGTACAGGATAGCCTTGGGTTGCACAAAATTTCTGAAAAATCCTCCCGAAATAGTTTTTCCTGAAATTCCACGTAAGAATCTGAACTGAATTTGGGAGAAAACGCGACAAATTTCAGGTCAAACGGATGAGTATTCAGTGACGAAAAAAATCAACCACTTTCACACAAAAACTAACCTTCCTTTCAGCACTGACAGTGATGAATAAAAAATTTATTCCTAATCTTGTGGGACGAATCTGGGGCTCAAATCTCAGCCCCAACTCAACGGAAACAGTGACGAACGTCTGGTACAAATTTCAGACCAAAATACCCAAGGAGTAAGGCGTAGTAAGTCGTGAACAAAACTTGTTTTCCGAAAACAAAACTCCTGGCGTTTTTCCCCCGTACCTTCTTTTTGTGATTTTTTAATGGACGTGCCTCCTTACCTGGGCGCAAACAACATATGAAAGTACTTGTGTGAATTTTTTTCAGCGCAATACGGACCCAGAATAAAATTTCAGAAAGTAGGGTGAAATTTGACAAATTTCAGGTCAAACGGATGAGTATTCGTCCACGAAAAAAATTAAACATTTTCACACACAAACGAACCTTCCTTTCAGTCCTGTCAGGGATGAATGAAAAATTTATTTCCAATCCTGTGGGACAAATCTAGGGCTCAAATCTCAGCCAAAATTCGGTAGAAACGGTGAAAAACGTTTGATAAAAATTTCAGACCAAAATACCCAAGGAGTAAGGCATAGTAAGTCCCAGACCGAGGGTGAACAAAACTGGTTTTCCGAAAACAAATTGTCATGGCTTTTCTCCCCCATATCTTCTTTTTGTGATTTTTTTTATGGACGTGCGTCCTTACCTGAGTGCAAACAACATATGAAAGTACTTGTGTGAAATTTTTCAGCGCAATACAGACCCTGTATAAAATTTCAGAAAGTAGGGCGAAATTTCACAAGTTTCGGTAGAGGATAGCTATGGTTTGCACAAAATTTCTGAAAAATTATCCCGAAATAGTTTTTTCCTGAAATTCCACGTAAGAATCTCCACTGAATTTGGGACAAAACGCGACAAATTTCAGGTCAAGCGGATGAGTATTCGCCCACAAAAAAATCAAACAGTTTAACACACAAACGAACCTTCCTTTCAATCCTGACAGTGTTGAATAAAAAATTTATTGCCAATCTTTTGGGACAAATCTAGCGCTCAAATCTCTTCCAAAACTCAACGGAAACAGTGACGAACGTCTGATAAAAATTTTAGACCAAAATACAAAACGAGTAAGGCGTAGTAAGTCCCAGACCGAGAGTGAACAAATTTGGTTTTCTGAAAACAAAACATTCTGGCTTTTCTTCTTTTTGTGATTTTTTTATGGACATGCCTCCTCACGTGGGTTCAAACAACATATGAAAGTACTTGTGTGATTTTTTTCAGTGCAATACGGACCCGGAATAAAACTGCAGAAAGTAGGGCGAAATTTCACAAGTTTTGGTAGAGGATAGGCATGGTTTGGACAAAATTTCTGAAAAATCGTCCCGAAATTGTTTTCTCCTGAAATTCCACGTACGAATCTGCATTGAGTTTGGGACAAAACGCGACAAATTTCAGGTCAAATGGATGAGTATTCAGCCACGAAAAAATTCAAACAGTTTCGCCCAGGAACCAATAGTTTCTCACACACAAACGAACCTTCCTTTCAGTCCTGGCAGTGATGAATAAAAAATTTGTTGCGAATCTTGTGGGACGAATCTGGGGCTCATATCCCAGCCAAAACTGAGTAGACACGGTGAAGAACGTCTGGTAAAAATTTTAGACCAAAATACCCAAGAAGTACGGCGTAGTAGGTCCGAGACCGAGGGTGAAGAAAACTGGTTTTCCGGAAACAAAACGTTCTAGCTTTTCTCCCCCGTATCTTCTTTTTGTGATTTTTTTATGGACGTGCCTCCTTACCTGGGTGAAAACAACATATGAAAGTACTTGTGGGAATTTTTTCAGCGCAATACGGACCCAGAATAAAATTTCAGAAAGTATGGCGAAATTTCACAAGTTTCGGTAGAGGATAAGCCTTGGTTTGCACAAAATTTCATAAAAATTCTCCCGAAATGGTTTTTTCCTGAAATTCCAGGTAAAATCTCCACTGAATTTAGGACAAAACGCGACAAATTTCAGGTCAAACGGATGAGTATTCGCCCACGAAAAAAATCAAACAGTTTCACACACAAGCGAACCTTCCTTTCAGTCCTGGAAGTGATGAATAAAAAATTTATTGCCAATTCTGTGGTTCGAATCTGGGGCTCAAATCTCTGCCAAAACTCAGTAGACACGGGGAAGAACGTCTGCTAAAAATTTCAGACCAAAATACCCATGGAGTAAGGCGTAGTAAGTCCCAGACCGAGGGTGAAAAAAACTGGTTTTTCGAAAACAAAACGTCCTGGCTTTTCTCCGCCGTTTCTTCTTTTTGTGATTTTTTTATGGACGTGCCTCCTTACCTGGTTGAAAACAACATATGAAAGTACTTGTGGGAATTTTTTCAGCAATACGGACCCAGAATAAAATTTCAGAAAGTATGGCGAAATTTCACAAGTTTCGGCAGAGGATAGCCTTGGTTTGCACAAAATTTCATAAAAATTCTCTCGAAATGGTTTTTTCCTGAAATTCAAGGTAAGAATCTCCACTGAATTTGGGACAAAACGCGACAAATTTCAGGTCAAACGAATGAGTATTCTCCCATGAAAAAAATCAAACAGTTTCACACACAAGCGAACCTTCTTTTCAGTCCTGGCAGTGATGAATAAAAAATTTATTGCCAATTCTGTGGTTCGAATCTGGGGCTCAAATCCCAGCCAAAACTCAGTAGACACGGGGGAAGAACGTCTGGTAAAAATTTCAGACCAAAATACCAATGGAGTAATGCGTAGTAAGTCCCAGACCGAGGGTGAAGAAAATTGGTTTTCCGAAAACAAAACGTCCTGGCTTTTCTCCCCCGTATCTTCTTTTTTGTGATTTTTTTATGGACGTGCCTCCTTACCTGGGTGCAAACAACAAATGAAAGTACTTGTGTGAATTTTTTCAGCGCAATACGGACCAAGAATAAAATTTCAGAAAGTAGGGCGAAATTTCTCAAGTTTCGGTAGAGGATAGCTTTGGTTTGCACAAAATTTCTTAAAAATTCTCCCGAAATGGTTTTTTCCTGAAATTCCACGTAAGAATCTCCACTGAATTTGGGATAAAACGCGACAAATTTCAGGTCAAACAGATGAGTATTCGCCCACGAAAAAAATCAAACAGTTTCACTCACATACGAAACATCCTTTCAGTCCTGGCAGTGATGAATAAAAAATTTATTGTCAGTCCTTTGGGACGAATTTGGGGCTCAAATACCAGCGAAAAATCAGTACACACGGTGTAGAACGTCTGGTAAAAATTTCAGACCAAAATACCCAAGGAGTAAGGCGTAGTAAGTCCCAGACCGAGGGTGAACAAAATTGATTTTCCGAAAACAAAACGTCCTGGCTTTTCTTCCACGTATCTTCTTTTTGTGATTTTTTTATGGACGTGCATCCTTACCTGGGTGCAAGCAACATATGAAAGTACCAGTGTGAATTTTTTTCAGCGCAATACGGACCCAGAATAAAATTTCAGAAAGTAGGGCGAAATTTAACAAGTTTCGGTAGAGGATAGCCTTGGTTTACACAAAGTTTCTTAAAAATTGTCCCGAAATGGTTTTTTCCTAAAATTCCACGTAAGAATCTCCACTGAATTTGGGACAAATCGTGACAAATTTCAGGTCAAACGGATGAGTATTCGCCCACGAAAAAAATCAAACAATTTCACACACATACGAACCTTCCTTTCAGTCATGGCAGTGATGAACAAAAAATTTATTGGCAATCCTGTGGGACGAATCTAGGGCTCAAATCCCAGCCAAAACTTAGTATACACGGTGAAGAACGTCTGGTAAAAATTTCAGACCAAAATACCAAAGGAGTAAGGCATAGTAAGTCCTAAACCGAGGGTGAACAAAACTAGTTTTCCGAAAACAAAATGTCCTGGCTTTTCTCCCCCGTATCTTCTTTTTGTGATTTTTTATGGACGTGCCTCCTTCTTTGGGTGCAAGCAACATATGAAAGTACTTGTTTGAATTTTTTTCAACGCAATACGGACCCAGAATAAAATTTCAGAAAGTAGGGCGAAATTTCACAAGTTTCGGTAGAGGATAGCCTGGGTTTGCACAAAATATCTTAAAAATTCTCCCGAAATGGTTTTTTCCTGAAATTCCTCGTAAGAATCTCAATTGTATTTGGGAAAAAAAGCAAAAAATTTCAGGTCAAACGGATCAGTATTCACCCTCGAAAAAATCAAACAGTTTCACACTCAAATGAACCTTCCTTTCAGTCTGGCAGTGATGAATAAAGAATTTATTGCCAATCCTGTGGGACGAATCTGGGGCTCAAATCCCAGCCAAAACTCAGTAAACACGGTGAAGAACGTCTGGTAAAAATTTCAGACCAAAATACCCAAGGAGTAAGGCGTAGTAAGTCCCAGACCGAGGGTGAACAAAACTGGTTTTCCGAAAACAAAACGTCCTAGCTTTTCTCCCCCGTAGTTTTTTTTTGTTTTTTTTTTATGACCGTGCCTCCTTACATGTGTGCAAACAACATATGAAAGTACTTGTGTGAATTTTTTCAGCGCAACACAGACCCAGAATAAAATTTCAGGAAGTAGGGCGAAATTTCACAAGTTTCGGTAGAGGATAGCCTTGGTTTGCTAAACATTTCTTAAAAATTCTCCTGAAATGGTTTTTTTCCTGAAAATCCATGAAAGAATCTCCACTGAATTTGGGACAAAACGCGATAAATTTCAGGTCAAACGGATGAGTATTCGCCCACGAAAAATATCAAACAGTTTCACACACAAACGAACCTTCCTTTCAGTCCTGGCAGTGATAAATAAAAAATTTATTGCCAATCCTGTGGGACGAATCTGGGGCTCAAATCCCAGCCAAAACTCAGTAAACACGGTGAAGAACGTCTGGTAAAAATTTCAGACCAAAATACTCAAGGAGTAAGGCGTAGTAAGTCCCAGACCGAGGGTGAACAAAACTGGTTTTCTGAAAACAAAACGTCCTGGCTTTTCTCCCCCGTATCTTCTTTTTGTGATTTTTTATGGACGTGCCTCCTTCATTGGGTGCAAGCAACATATGAAAGTACTTGTGTGAATTTTTTTAAGCGCAATACGAACCCATAATAAAATTTCAGAAAGTAGGGCGAAATCTCACAAGTTTCGGTAGAGGATAGCCTTGGTTTGCACAAAATATCTTAAAAATTCTCCCGAAATGGTTTTTTCCTGAAATTCCACGTAAGAATCTCCATTGAATTTGGGACCAAACGCAACAAATTTCAGGTCAAACGGATGAGTATTCGCCCACGAAAAAAATCAACAGTTTCACACACAAACGAACCTTCCTTTCAGTCTGGCAGTGATGAATAAAGAATTTATTGCCAATCCTGTGGGACGAATCTGGGGCTCAAATCCCAGCCAAAACTCAGTAGACACGGTGAAGAACAACTGGTAAAAATCTCATACCAAAATACCCAAGGAGTAAGGTGTAGTAAGTCCCAGACCGAGGGTGAACAAAACTGGTTTTCCGAAAACAAAACGTCCTAGCTTTTCTCCCCCGTATCTTCTTTTTGTGATTTTTTTATGGACGTGCCTCCTTACCTGGGTGCAAGCAACATATGAAAGTACTAGTGTGAATTTTTTTCAGCGCAATACGGACCCAGAATAAAATTTCAGAAAGTAGGGCGAAATTTCACAAGTTTCTGTAGAGGATAACTTGGTTTGCACAAAATTTCTTAAAAATTTTCCGGAAATGGTTTTTTCCTGAAATTCCACGTAAGAATCTCCACTGAATTTGGGACAAAACGCGACAAATTTCAGGTCAAACGGGTGAGTATTCGCCCACGAAAAAAATCAAACAATTTTACACACATACGAACCTTCCTTTCAGTCATGGCAGTGATGAACAAAAAATTTATTGGCAATCCTGTGGGACGAATCTGGGGCTCAAATCCCAGCCAAAACTCAGTAGACACGGTGAAGAACTTCTGGTAAAAATTTCAGACCAAAATACTCAAGGAGTAAGGCGTAGTAAGTCCCAGACCGAGGGTGAACAAAACTGGTTTTCCGAAAACAAAACATCCTGGCTTTTCTCCCCCGTATCTTCTTTTTGTGATTTTTTATGGACGTGCCTCCTTCTTTGGGTGCAAGCAACATATGAAAGTACTTGTGTGAATTTTTTCATCGCAATAGGGACCCGGAATAATATTGCAAAAAGTATGGCGAAATTTCACAAGTTTTGGTAGAGCGCCTTGGTTTGCACAAAATTTCTGAAAAATCCTCCCGAAATAGTTTTTTTCTTGAAATTGCACGTAAGAATCTCCTCTGAATTTGATACAAAACGCGATATTTCAGGTCAAACGGATAAGTATTCACCAACAAAAAAAATCAAAACAGTTTGCCACACAAACGAACCTTCCCTCAGCCCTAGCGGTGAAGAATAAAATATTTATTGCCAATCTGCTGGGATGAATTTGGGGCTCAAATCTAAGCCAAAACTCAATAGACACAGTGACGAACGTGTGGTAAAAATTTCAGACCAAAATACCCAAGGAGTAACGCGTAGTAAATCCCAGACCGAGAGTGAACAAAACTGGTTTTCCAAAAAAAAACGTCCTAACTTTTCTTTCCCGTATCTTCTTTTTGCGATTTGTTTATGGATGTGCCTCCCTACCTGGGTGCAAACAACATATGAAAGTACTTGTGTGAATTTTTTCAGCGCAATACGGATCCGGAATAAAATTGCAGAAAGTAGGACGAAATTTCACAAGTTTTGGTAGAAGATAGCCTTGGTTTAGGAAAAATTTCTGAAAAATCCTCCCGAAATAGTTTTTTCCTGAAATTCCAAGTAAGAATCTCCACTGAATTTGGGACAAAACGCGACAAATTTCAAGTCAAACGGATGAGTATTCACCCACGAAAAAAATGAAACAGTTTCCCACACAAACGAACCTTTCTTTCAGCCCTAGCGGTGATGAATAAAAAAATTATTGCCAATCTTATTGGACAATTCTGGGACTCAAATCTCAGCCAAAACTCAATAGACACAATGATAAACGTGTGGTAAAACTTTCATACCAAAATACCCAAGGAGTAAGGCGTAGTAAGTCCCAGACCGAGAGTGAAAAAAACTGGTTTTCCGAAAACAAAACGTCCTGCCTTTTCGTCCCCGTATCTTCTTTTTGCGATTTGTTTATGGAAGTGCCTCCTTACCTGGGTGCAAACAACATATGAAAGTACTTGTGTGAATTTTTTTAATGCAATACGAGCCCGGAATAAAATTGCAGAAAGTAGGATAGCCTTGGTTTTCACAAAATTTCTGAAAAATCCTCCCGAATTAGTTTCTTCCTTAAATTCCACGTAAGAATATCCACTGAATTTATGAAAAAACGCGACAAAAATTAGATCAAACAGACGAGTATTTACCCATGAAAAAAATAAAAGAGTTTCGCACAGAAACAAACCTTCGTTTAAGCCATTTGCAGTGATGAATACAAAATTTATTGCCAATCTTGTGGGACGAATCTGGGGATCAAATCTCAGCCAAAACACAACAAACATAGTGAGGAACGTCTGGTAAAAATTTCAGACCAAAATACCCAAGGAGTAAGGCGTAGTAAGTTTCAGACCGAGAGTGAACAAAATTTGTTTTCCGAAAACAAAACGTCCTGGCTTTTCTTTCCCGTATCTTCTTTTTGTGATATGTTTATGGATGTGCCTCCTTACCTGAGTGCAAACAACATATGAAAGTACTTGTGTGAATTTTTTCATAGCAATAGGGACCCGCAATAATATTGCAAAAAGTATGGCGAAATTTCAAAAGTTTTGGTAGATGATAGCCTTGGTTTGCACAAAATTTCTGAAAAATCCTCCCGAAATTGTTTTTTTCCTGAAATTCCACGTAAGAATCTCCCCTGAATTTGATACAAAACACGACAAATTTCAGGTCAAACGGATGAGTATTCACCAACAAAAAAAAATCATACAGTTTGTCACACAAACGAACCTTCCTTTCAGCCCTGGCAGTGATGAATAAAATATTTATTGCCAATCTGGTGGGATGAATCTGGGGCTCAAATCTCATCCAAAACTCAACACACATAGTGACGAACGTGTGGTAAAAATTTCAGACCAAAATACCCAAGAGTAACGCGTAGTAAATCCCAGACCGAGAGTGAACAAAACTGGTTTTCCGAAAACAAAACGTCCTGGCTTTTCTTTCCCGTATCTTCTTTTTGCGATTTGTTTATGGAAGTGCCTCCATACCTGGGTGCAAACAACATATGAAAGTACTTGTGTGGATTTTTTTAGCGCAATACGGATCCGGAATAAAATTGCAGAAAGTAGGGCGAAATTTCACAAGTTTTGGTAGAGGATAGCCTTGGTTTGCAAAAAAATTTGAAAAATCCTCCCGAAATAGTTTTATCCTGAAATTCCAAGTAAGAATCTCCACTGAATTTGTGACGAAACGCGACAAATTTCAGGTCAAACGGATGTGTATTCACCAACGAAAAAATAAAACAGTTTCCCACACAAACGAACCTTCCTTTCAGCCCTAGCGGTGATGAATAAAAAATTTATTGCCAATCTTATAAGACGAACGTCTGGTAAAAATTTCAGACCAAAATACCCAAAGAGTAAGGCGTAGTAAGTCAGAGATCGAGAGTTAAAAAAACAGGTTTTACGAAAACAAAACGTTGTGGCTTTTCTTCCCCGTATCTTCCTTTTGTAATTTTTTTTATGGACGTGCCTCCTTACCTGTGTGCAAACAACATCTGAAAGTACTTGTGTGAATTTTTTCAGCGCAATACGAACCTGGAATAAAATTGCAGAAAGTAGGGCAAAATTTCACAAGTTTTGGTAGAGGATAGCCCTGGTTCGCACAAAATTTCTGAAAAATCCTCCTGAAATGGTTTTTTCTGAAATCTACGTAAGAATGTCCGACAAAACCCAACAAATTTCAGGTCATACGAATGAGTATTCACCCATGAAAAAAATCGAACAGTTTTGCACACAAACGAACCTTCTTTTCACCCCTGGCAATGATGAATAAAAAATTTATTGTCAATCTTGTGGGTCGAATCTAGAGCTCAAATCTCATCCAAAACTCAACAGACACAGTGACGAACGTCTAGTAAAAATTTCAGACCAAAATACACAAGGAGTACGGCGTAGTACGTCCCACACCGAGAGTGAACAAAACTGGTTTTGTGAAAACAAAACATCCTGCCTTTTCTTTGCCGTATCTTCTTTTTATGATCTGTTTTTTGAACGTTCCTCCTTACTTGGGTGCAAACAACATATGAAAGTACTTGTGTGAATTTTTACAGAGCAATACGGAACCGAAATAAAATTGCAGAATGTAGGGCAAAATTTCACAAAGTTTGGTAGAGGATAGCCTTGGTTCGCACAAAATTTCTGAAAAATCCTCCCGATATAGTTTTTTCCTGAAATTCTACCTAAGAATCTCCACTAAATTTGGGACAAAACGCGACAAATTTCAGGTCAAAGGGATGAGTATTCACCCACGAAAAAAATCAAACAACTTCGCACACAAACGAACCTTTCTTTTTGCCTTGGCAGTGATGAATAGAAATTTATTTCCAATCTTGGGGGATGAATCTCAGCCTAAACTCAACAGATACAGTGACGAACGTCTGGTAAAAATTTCATACCAAAATACCCAAGGAGTGAAGCGTAGTAAGTCCCAGATCGAGAGTGAACAAAACTGGTTTTCCGATAACAAAACGTCCTGGCTTTTCTTCCCCGTATCTTCTTTTTGTGATTTGTTTATGGACGTGCCTCCTTACCTAGGTGCAAACAACATATGAAAGTACTAGTGTAAATTTTTTCAGCGCAATACGGACCCGGAATAAAATTGCAGAAAGTAGGTCGAAATTTCACAAGTTGTAGTAGAGGATAGCCTTGTTCGTACAAAATTTCTGAAAACTCCTCCTGGAATAGTTTTTTCATGAAATTTTACATAAGAATCTCCATTGAATTTGCGACAAAACGCGACAAATTTCAGGTCAAACAGATTAGTATTCACCCACGAATAAAATCAATCAGTTTCGCACACAAACGAACCTTCCTTTCAGCTCTAAAAGTGATGAATAAAAATTGATTGTCAATCTTGTGGGACGAATCTAGGGCTCAAACCTTAGCCAAAACTCAACAGACACAGTGACGAACGTCTGGTAAAAATTTCAGACCAAAACACCCAATGAGTAAGGCTTAGTAAGTACCATACCGAGAGTGCACAAAACTGGTTTTCCGAAAACAAAACTTCCAGGCTTTTCTTCTCCGTATCTTCTTTTTTGTGATTTGTTTATAGACGTGCCTCCTTACCTGGGTGAAAACAAAATATGAAAGTACTTCTGTGAATTTTTTTAGTGCAATACGTGCCTAGAACAAAATTGTTGAATGTAGGGTGAAATTTCTCAAATTTTGATAGAGGATAGCCTTCGTTTGCACAAAATTTGTGAAAAATTTTCCCGAAACAGTATTTTCATGAAGTTCCACTTAAGAATCTCCATTGAATTTGAGACAACATGCGACAAATTTCAGGTGAAACGATGAGTATTCACCCACGAAGAAAATCAAACAGTTTCGCACACAAACGAACCTTCCTTTCAGCCCTGGCAGTGATGAATAAAAAATTTATTTCCAATCTTGTGGGACGAATCTGGAGCTCAATTCTTAGCCAAAACTCAACACACACAGTGACGAATGTCTGGTAAAAATTTCAGAACAAAATACCCATGGAGTAAGGCGTTGTAAGTCCCGGACCGAGAGTGAACGAAATTGGTTTTCCGAAAACAAAAGAACCTGGCTTTTCTTCCCCATATCTTTAATTTGTGATTTCTTATGGACGTGCCCCCTTACCTGGGTGCAAAAAACATATGAAAGTACTTGTGTGAACTTTTTTAGCGCAATACGGACCCGAAAAAAAATTGCAGAAAGTGGGCGAAATTTCACAAGTTTTGGTACAGGATAGCTTTGGTTTGTACAAAATTTGTGAAAAATACTCCCGAAATAGTTTTTCCTGAAAATCCAATAAAAAATCTCCACTTAATTTGGAAAAAACGCGACAAATTTCAGGTCAAACCGATGAGTATTCACCCACGAAAAAAATCAAACAGTTTCGCACACAAACGAACCTTCCTTTCAGCCCTGGCAATGATGAATAAAAAATTTATTTCCAATCTTGGGAGACGAATCTGGGGCTCAACTTTCAGCCAAAACTCAACAGACACAGTGACAAACGTCTGGAGAAAATTTCATTCCCAAATATCCAAGGAGTAAGACGTAGTAAGTCCCAGACCGATAGTGAACAAAACTGGTATTCCGAAAACAAAACGTCTTGGCTTTTCTTCCCTATAACTTGTTTTTGTTGTTTTTTTATAGACGTTCCTCCTTAACTGAGTGCAAACAACATATGAAAGTACTTGTTTGAATTTTTTTCAGCACAATACGGACCCGGAAAAAAAATTGCAGAAAGTAGGGCGAAATTTGACAAGTTTTGGTAGAGGATAGCCTTGGTTTGCACAAAATTTCTGAAAAATCCTCCCGAAATAGTTATTTCTTGAAATTCCACGTAAGAATCTCCACTGAATTTGGGACAAAAAGCGAAAAATTTCAGGTGAAACGATGAGTATTCACCTACGAAAAAAATCAAATAGTTTCGCACACAAACGAACCTTCCTTTCAACCCAGGCAGTGATGAATAAAAAATTTATTGCCAATCTTGCGGGACGAATCTTGGGGTCAAATTTTAGCCAAAACTCAACACACACAGTGACGAACGCATGGTAAAAATTTCAAAACAAAATACCCATGGAGTAAGGCGTTGTAAGTCCCGGACCGAGAGTGAACGAAATTGGTTTTCCGAAAACAAAAGGTCCTGGCTTTCCTTCCCCGTATCTTCTTTTTGTGATTTCTTTATGGACGTGCCTCCTTACCTAGGTGCAAACAACGTATGAAAGTACTTGCGTGTATTTTTTCAGCGCAATATGGACCCGGAACAAAATTGCAGAAAGTGGGCGAAATTTCACAAGTTTTGGTAGAGGACAACCTTGGTTTGTACAAAATTTGTGAAAAATCCTCCCGAAATAGTTTTTCTTGAAATTCTACCAAAGAATCTACACTAAATTTGGGACAAAATGCGACAAATTTAAGGTCAAATCGATGAGTATTCACCCACGAAAAAAATCAAACAGTTTCGCACACAAACGAACCTACCTTTCAGCTCTGGCAATGATGAATAAAAAAAATTCCAATCTTAGGGGACGAATCTGAGGCTCAAATTTCAGCCAAAACTCAACAGACACAGTGACAAACGTCTGGTGAAAATTTCATTCCAAAATATCCAACGAGTAACACGTAGTAAGTCCCAGACCGAGAGTGAACAAAAAATTGCAGAAAGTATGGCGAAATTTCACAAGTTTTGGTAGAGGATAGCCTTGGTTTGTACAAAATTTGTGAAAAATGCTCCCAAAATAGTTTTCCTTGAAATTCCACCAAAGAATTTCCACTGAATTTGGAACAAAATGCGACAAATTTCAGGTCAAACGGATGAGTATTCACCCACGAAAAAAATCAAATAGTTTCACACACAAACAAACCTTCCTTTCAGCCTTGTCAGTGATGAATAAAAAATTTATTTCCAATCTTGTAGGACGAATATAGGGCTCAAATATCAGCCAAAACTCAACAGACACAGTGAACAACGTCTGGTAAAAATTTCAGACCAAAATACCCAAGGAGTAAGGCGTACTAAGTCTCAGGCCGAGAGTGAACAAAACTGGTTTTCTGAAACAAAACGTCCTGGCTTTTCTTCCCCGTATCTTCTTTTTGTGATTTTTTTACGTACGTGCCTCCTTACCTGGGTGCAAACACCATATAAAAGTACTTGTGTGAATTTTTTCAGCGCAATACGAACCCGGAATAAAATTGCAGAAAGTAGGGCGAAATTTGACAAGTTTTGGTAGAGGATAGCCTTGGTTTGCACAAAATTTCTGAAAAATCCTCCCGAAATAGTTATTTCTTGAATATCCACGTAAGAATGTCCACTGAATTTGGGAAAAAATGCGACAAATTTCAGGTGAAACGATGAGTATTCACCCACGAAAAAAATCAAATAGTTTCGCACACAAACGAACCTTCCTTTCAACCCAGACAGTGATGAATAAAAAATTTATTGTCAATCTTGTGGGACGAATCTGGGTCTCAAATTTCAGCCAAAACTCAACACACACAGTGGCGAATGTCTGGTAAAAATTTCAGAACAAAATACCCATGGAGTAAGGTGTTGTAAGTCCCGAACCGAGAGCGAACGAAATTGGTTTTCCGAAAACAAAAGCTCCTGGCTTTTCTTCCCCGTATCTTGTTTTTGTGATTTCTTTATGGATGTGCCTCCTTACCTAGGTGCAAAAAACATATGAAAGTACTTCTGTGAAGTTTTTCAACGCAATACGGACCCAGAATAAAATTTCAGAAAGTAGGGCGAAATTTCACAAGTTTTGGTAGAGGATAGCGTTGGTTTGAACATAATTTGTGAAAAATCCACCCTAAATAGTTTTTTCCTGAAATTCCACCTAAGAATCTCCACTGAATTTAAGACAAAATGCGAAAAATTTCAGATCAAACGAATGAGTATTCACCCACGAAAAAAATCAAACAGTTTCGCACACAAACGAACCTTCCTTTCAGCCCTAGCAATGATGAATAAAAAATTTATTCTCAATCTTATGGGACGAATCTAGGGCTCCAATCTCAGCCAAAACTCAACACACACAGTGACGAATGTCTGGTAAAAATCTCATACCAAAATACCCAAGGAGTAAGGCGTAGTAAGTCCCAGACCGAGAGTGAACAAAACTGGTTTTCCGACAACAAAATGTCCTGGCTCTTCTTCCCCGTATCTTCTTTTTGTGATTTATTTATGGATGTGCCTCCTTACCTGGGTGCAAACAACATATGAAAGTACTTTTTTGAATTTTTTCAGCGTAATACGGACCCGGAAAAAAATTGCAGAAAGTAGGGCAAAATTTCACAAGTTTTGGTAGAGGATAGTCTTAGTTTGCACAAAATTTCTGAGAAATCCTCCCATAATAGTTTTTTCCTGAAATTTCACGTAAGAATCTCCACTGAATTTGGGACAAAACGCGACAAATCCTAGGTGAAAAGATGAGTATTCACCCACAAAAAAAGTCAAACAGTTTCGCACACAAAGGAACCTTCATTTCAGCCCTAGCAATGTTGAATAAAAAATTTATTGTCAATCTTGTGGGATGAATCTGGGGCTCAAATCTCAGCCAAAATTCAACACACAATGACGAACGTCTGGAACAAATTTTAGACCAAAATACCCATGGAGTAAGGCGTAGTAAGTCCCAGACCGAGAGTGAACAAAACTGCTTTTCTCGAAAATGAAAGGTCCTGGCTTTTCTTTCCCGTATCTTCTTTTTGTGATTTCTTAATGGACGTGCCTCCTTGCATGGGTTCAAATAACATATGAAAGTACTTGTGTATATTTTTTCAGCGCAATACGGACCCGAAAAAAAATTGCAACAAGTATGGCGAAATTTCACAAGTTTTGGTAGAGGATAGCCTTGGTTTGTACAAAATTTGTGAAAAATGCTCCCAAAATAGTTTTCCTTGAAATTCCACCAAAGAATTTCCATTGAATTTGGAACAAAATGCGACAAATTTCAGGTCAAACGGATGAGTATTCACCCACGAAAAAAATCAAACAGTTTCGCACACAAACTAACCTTCCTTTTAGCCTTGGAAGTGATGAATAAAAAATTTAATTCCAATCTTTTGGGACAAATATAGGGCTCAAATCTCAGCCAAAACTCAACAGACACTGTGACGAACGTGTGGTAAAAATTTCAGACCAAAATACCCAAGAGTAACGCGTAGTAAATCCCAGACCGAGAGTGAACAAAACTGGTTTTCCGAAAACAAAACGTCCTGGCTTTTCTTTCCCGTATCTTCTTTTTGCGATTTGTTTATGGAAGTGTCTCCATACCTGGGTGCAACCAACATATGAAAGTACTTGTGTGGATTTTTTTAGCGCAATACGGATCCATAATAAAATTGTAGAAAGTATGGCGAAATTTCACAAGTTTTGGTAGAGGATAGCGTTGGTTTGCAAAAAATTTCTGAAAAATCCTCCCGAAATAATTTTTTCCTGAAATTTAACGTAAGAATATCCACTAAATTTGTGACAAAACGTGTCAAATTTTAGGTCAAACAGATGAGTATTCACTCATGAAAAAAATCAAAATGTTTCGAACATAAATGAACCTTCCTTTCAGCTCTGGCAGTGATGAATAAAAAATTTATTGCCAATCTCTTTGCACGAATCTGGTGTTCAAATCTCAGCCAAAACTCAACAGACACAGTGACGAACGTCTGGTAAAAATTTCAGACCAAAATACCCAAGGAGTAAGGCATAGTAAGTCCCAGACCGATAGTGAAAAAAACTAGTTTTCCGAAAACAAAACGTCCTGGCTTTTCTTCCCTGTAACTTGTTTTTGTGATTTTTTTTATAGACGTTCCTCCTTAACTGGGTGCAAACAACATATGAAAGTACTTGTTTGAATTTTTTTCAGCACAATATGGACCCGAAAAAAATTGCAGAAAGTAGGGCGAAATTTGACAAGTTTTGGTAGAGGATAACCTTGGTTTGCACAAAATTTCTGAAAAATCCTCACGAAATAGTTATTTCATGAATATCCACGTAAGAATCTCCATTGAATTTGGGACAAAAAGCGACAAATTTCAGGTGAAACGATGAGTATTCACCCACGAAAAAAATCAAACAGTTTCGCACACAAACGAACCTTCCTGTCAGCCCTGGCAGTGATGAATAAACAATTTATTGCCAATCTTGTGGGACGAATCTGGGACTCAAATCTCAGCCAAAACTCAACACACACAGTGAAGAACGTCTGGTAAAAATTTCAGACAAAAATACCCAAGGAGTAAGGCGGAGTAAGTCCCAGACCGAGAGTGAACAAAACTGGTTTTCCGAAAACAAAACGTCCTGGATGTTCTTCCCCGTATCTTCTTTTTGTGATTTCTTTATGGACGTGCCTCCTTACCTGGGTGCAAACAACGTATGAAAGTACTTGCGTGAATTTTTTCAGCGCGGACCCGGAACAAAATTGCAGAAAGTGGGCGAAATTTCACAAGTTTTGGTAGAGGATAGCCTTGGTTTGTACAAAATTTGTGAAAAATCCTCCCGAAATAGTTTTTCTTGAAATTCCACCAAAGAATCTACACTAAATTAGGGTCAAAATGCGACAAATTTCAGGTCAAACGAATGAGTATTCACCCAAGAAAAAAATCAAACAGTTTCGCACACAAACGAACCTTCCTTTCAGCCCTGGAAGTGATGAATAAAAAATTTAATTCCAATCTTGTGGGACGAATATAGAGCTCAAATCTCAGCCAAAACTCGACACACACAGTGAAGAACGTCTCGTAAAAATCTCAGACCAAAATACCCAAGGAGTAAGGCATAGTAAGTCCCGGACCGAGAATACCTGTGTGATTTTTTTCAGCGCAATACGGACGCGGAATAAAATTGCAGAAAGTAGGGAAAAATTTCACAAGTTTTGGTAGAGGATAGCCTTGGTTTGCACAAAATTCCTGAAAAATCCTCCCAAAATAGTTTTTTCCTGAAATTTCACGTAAGTAAGAAATTTGACCTGAAATTTGTCGCGTTTTGTCCCAAATTCATTGGAGATTCTTAGGTGGAATTTCAGGAAAAAACTATTTCGGGAGCATTTTTCAGAAATTTTGTGCAAACCAAGGCTATCCTGTACAAAAATTTGTGAAATTTCGCCCTACTTTCTGCAATTTTGTTCCGGGTCCGTATTGCGCTGAAAAAAATCACACTGGTACTTTCATATGTTGTTTGCACCCAGGTAAGGAGGCACGTCCATAAACAAATCACAAAAAGAAGATACGAGGAAGAAAATCCAGGACGTTTTGTTTTCAGAAAACAAGTTTTTTTCACACTCGGTCTGGGACTTACTACGCCTTACTCCTTGGGTATTTTGGTCTAAAGTTTTAACCAGACGCTCGTTAAAGTGTCTGTTGAGTTTTGGCTTAGATTAGGCCCCAGATTCGTCCCACAAGATTGACAATAATTTTTTTATTCATCACTGCTAGGGCTGAAAGGAAGGTTTGTTTGTGTGCGAAACAGTTTGATTTTTTTCGTGGGTGAATACTCATCCGTTTGACTAGAAATTTGTCGGACTTTGTCCCAAATTCAATGCGGATTCTTAGGTGGAATTTTAGGAAAAATCTATTTCGGGAAGATTTTTCACAAATTTTTTAAAAACCAAGGCTATCCTCTACCAAAACTTGTCAAATTTCACCCTACTTTCTGCAATTTTGTTCCGGGTCCGTATTTCACTAAAAAAATTCACAGAAGTACTTTCATATGTTGTTTGCACCCAGGTAGGGAGGCACGTCCATAAACAAATCACAAAAAGAAGTTATGGGGAAGAAAAGCCAGGACGTATTGTTTTCAGAAAACCAGTTTTGTTCACTCTCGGTCTAGGACTTACTACGCCTTACTCTTTGGGTATTTTGGTCTGAAATTTTTACCAGACGTTCGACACTGTGTGTGTTGAGTTTTGGCTGAGATTTGAGCCCCAGATTCGTCCCACAAGATTGGCAATAAATTTTTTATTCATCACTGCCAGGGCTGAAAGGAAGGTTCGTTTGTGTGCGAAATTGTTTGATTTTTTTTGTGTGTGAATACTCATCCTTTTTACCTAAAATATGTCGCGTTTTGTCCCAAATTCAGTGGAGATTCCTATGTTGAATTTCAGGAAAAAACTATTTCGGGAACAAGTACTTTCATATGTTGTTTGCACCCAGGTAAGGAGGCATGTCCATAAACAAATCACAAAAAGAAGATACGGGGAAGAAAATCCAGGACGTTTTGTTTTCGGAAAACCAGTTTTGTTCACTCTCGGTCTGGGACTTACTCCGCCTTACTCCTTGGGTATTTTTGTCTGAAATTTTTACCAGACGTTCGTCACTGTGTGTGTTGAGTTTTGGCTGAGATTTGAGTCCCAGATTCGTCCCAAAAGATTGGTAATAAATTTTTTATTCATCACTGCCAGGGCTGAAAGGAAGATTCGTTTGTGTGCGAAACTGTTTGATTTTTTTCTTGGGTGAATACTCATCCGTTTGTCCTGAAATATGTCGCGTTTTGTCCCAAATTCAGTGGAGATTCTTATGTTGAATTTCAGGAAAAAAACTATTTCGGGAGTATTTTTCAGAAATTTTTTGCAAACCAAGGCTCCTCTACCATAACTTGTGAAATTTAGCCCTACTTTCTGCAATTTTGTTCCGGGTCCGTATTGCGCTGAAAAAATTCAAACAAGTACTTTCATATGTTGTTTGCACCCAGGTAAGGAGGCACGTCCATAAACAAATCACAAAAAGAAGATACGGGGAAGAAAAGCCAGGACGTTTTGTTTTCGGAAAACCAGTTTTGTTCACCCTCGGTCTGGGACTTACTACGCCTTACTCTTTGAATATTTTGGTCTGAAATTTTTACCAGACGTTCGACACTGTGTGTGTTGAGTTTTGGCTGAGATTTGAGCCCCAGATTCGTCCCAAAAGATTGGCAATAAATTTTTTATTCATCACTGTCAAGGCTGAAAGGAAGGTTCGTTTGTGTGCGAAATTGTTTGATTTTTTTCGTGTGTGAATACTCATCCGTTTTACCTGAAATATGTCGCGTTTTGTCCCAAATTCAGTGGAGATTCTTACGTGGAATTTCAGGAAAAAACTATTGCGGGAGGATTTTTCAGAAATTTAGTGCAAACCAAGGCTATCCTCTACCAAAACTTGTGAAATTTCGCCCTACTTTCTGCAATTTTGTTCCGGGTTCGTATTGCGCTGAAAAAATTCATACAAGTACTTCCATATGTTTTTTTGCACCCAGGTAAGGAGGCACGTCCATAAACAAATCAGAAAAAGAAGATACGGGGAAGAAAATCCAGGACGTTTTGTTTTCGAAAAACCAGTTATTTTCACTCTCGGTCTGGGACTTACTACGCCTTACTCCTTGAGTATTTTGGTCTGAAATTATTACCTGACGTTCGTCACTGTGTTTGTTGAGTTTTGGCTGAGATTTGAGCCTCAGATTCATCTCACAAGATTGGCAATAAATTTTTTATTCATCACTGCCAGGGCTGAAAGGAAGATTCGTTTGTGTGCGAAACTGTTTGATTTTTTTCTTGGGTGAATACTCATCCGTTTGTCCTGAAATATGTCGCGTTTTGTCCCAAATTCAGTGGAGATTCTTATGTTGAATTTCAGGAAAAAAACTATTTCGGGAGTATTTTTCAGAAATTTTTTGCAAACCAAGGCTCCTCTACCATAACTTGTGAAATTTAGCCCTACTTTCTGCAATTTTGTTCCGGGTCCGTATTGCGCTGAAAAAAATCACACTGGTACTTTCATATGTTGTTTGCACCCAGGTAAGGAGGCACGTCCATAAACAAATCACAAAAAGAAGATACGGGGAAGAAAAGCCAGGACGTTTTGTTTTCGGAAAACCAGTTTTGTTCACCCTCGGTCTGGGACTTACTACGCCTTACTCTTTGGGTATTTTGGTCTGAAATTTTTACCAGACGTTCGACACTGTGTGTGTTGAGTTTTGGCTGAGATTTGAGCCCCAAATTCGTCCCAAAAGATTGGCAATAAATTTTTTATTCATCACTGTCAAGGCTGAAAGGAAGGTTCGTTTGTGTGCGAAATTGTTTGATTTTTTTCGTGTGTGAATACTCATCCGTTTTACCTGAAATATGTCGCGTTTTGTCCCAAATTCAGTGGAGATTCTTACGTGGAATTTCAGGAAAAAACTATTGCGGGAGGATTTTTCAGAAATTTAGTGCAAACCAAGGCTATCCTCTACCAAAACTTGTGAAATTTCGCCCTACTTTCTGCAATTTTGTTCCGGGTTCGTATTGCGCTGAAAAAATTCATACAAGTACTTCCATATGTTTTTTTGCACCCAGGTAAGGAGGCACGTCCATAAACAAATCAGAAAAAGAAGATACGGGGAAGAAAATCCAGGACGTTTTGTTTTCGAAAAACCAGTTATTTTCACTCTCGGTCTGGGACTTACTACGCCTTACTCCTTGAGTATTTTGGTCTGAAATTATTACCTGACGTTCGTCACTGTGTTTGTTGAGTTTTGGCTGAGATTTGAGCCTCAGATTCATCTCACAAGATTGGCAATAAATTTTTTATTCATCACTACCAGGGCTGAGTATTTTTTATTCAAACAAGTACTTTCATATGTTGTTTGCACCCAGGTAAGGAGGCACGTCCATAAACAAATCACAAAAAGAAGATACAGGGAAGAAAATTCAGGACGTTTTGTTTTCGGAAAACCAGTTTTGTTCACTCTCGGTCTGGGACTTACTCCGCCTTACTCCTTGGGTATTTTTGTCTGAAATTTTTACCATCAAAAGTACTTCTATTATTTTTGTACTTATTTTACATTAATTTATAATATTCTTTTACCAGCCTGAAAGATACACAACATCATTCAATAACAAAAACAAAAGACAAAATATTTCACCATGCAACTACGTTATCTTCTTAATATTACTATAAAGATAGGATTGCTTAATTATTAGCTCAAGCAAAACAATAACAAGATTTTGGTTATAGATGCACAAAACATTCAGTATTCTAATATTCGAAATTGGACTAGAAAATCAACATCGCAAAACAAATCATGGAAAAGAAATAAAAGAATATATGAAGTAGGAAGTAATTGCTTATAACAAACATTCGGAGAAATAATCTCTCGTCACAAATCTTGAATGCAGAAAATGGATTCGATTGAAAATGAAGGATGAGATTAAATTGATGTCACTAAAGATTTTTTTAAAACATGTAATTCATTAATTCTTATCATCAAAGATAATGGATGTAATTCTTAATTTATTCATGAGAGTCAACACATTTGGTCGAATCTTCTGGTTATGGGTTTGCATTCAGATTTATCTTACAAGGTAATGAACTTTCTCTTAATCTAAAACATTTTCTCCACCAAAACAATAAAGAAATTCTTAATTTTGACAACAAAAACCAACTGGAAATATTTTTTTTTCATATTCAAGGATTGTCATTTTCTAGCAATATGTTTTGATATGTTTATCCTGCAAATTTTTTAATCATACACAAAACAACGACCCGATCATTGCTAATTTTAGTTATAAATGCTTACTTTGGTTGTCAAATAGATTTGAACGAAACCTTTAGGATTTTTCTTCAATCATCACAAAATTCATTATCTGATTTCATGAGTAAAAATCTATAATCATCAACAAAAACAATTAGAGGTATCTAAAGTAGAATCGTCCCAAATTGCAAAGAGATACTAATCTTCTTTACTATTTCTTCAACTGTTACATATACACATTCTTATCACTTAAACAATACATGTATACTTCATCAAAGTTTAAAAGATTGATTTGAAAAATGCTAATAATGTTACTTAACGTTGTTTTATTCATAAACTCAAACTCAAATTTCTTTAGGTGAAAATTTACTAAAAATCTCATTTGTCTTTTATCACCCAACATGAATTCATCCATGCAAGAGAAATATATAAATACAAGTTACAATCAATTCCTTTTGTCATCTCCAAAGCTTCACACACAAAGAATAAACTAAAGAAACTATGTTTCCTCTAACACAACTCATTCTCCTAGCTCCCCCTAGTCTCATTAATCTACTTCCTATGCACCACCTTAATGTTTTCATTAACACACTACTTTAGTTGAAAAACCAACCAATACATCAACATGTTGAAGATGCACCTATAATTGATAAAACAAGCATAAAGGGTATTGTGTTTGACATAGCAACGTGATTGAATGGGCAATTTCAGAACTTGTGTGATATCTAAGAGTGATGGAAAGTGTTGAAGAGGAGCTAAAACATGTGGTTGGAATGAAGAAGCTGGTGGAGGAGATTGATTTACCAAAACTAAGTTATTTGAATATGGTCGTGAAGGAGATGAATATAAATTAGATATAATTATTGATATATGACCAAATTAATCAGTGTCAAAAATAAAAATTGAAAATTCAACATTCTAAGTTTTCACATAATTTTTCTTTACCTCAACTACACCTTAAATAGTTCTATAGAACTTTGTAATTGCATTTAGTAATTCTTAATCAAGTCTGAAAAGTACTTTTTTTACTTACTTATCCTCCTTTATATTGCTTTATAATATAAATAGAATTACACAATTCCTTTTTCTAAAAGAAAAACGCAATCATTCAAAAAAAACATAATTAAATGTCTAGCAAAGAAATAATATATTTACATAATTAAGTCTTAGTCCTTAACTATACCAAGTTTTGCTTAATCATCTTCAATAAATTTAGAGAACATTTAAAATTGATTGAGAAAATCATTTTAGTGATAAAATTTGTTTGATTTTCTTAAATACGATGCTTCCCAACATATTCAGTTAATTCCGCGTTAGAAGTGATTGCAATGGTCCAAGTTAAGGTTTGGTCCTGGATTTCCTCTAAGTCTCGTTTTAGATCGTTCTCCTATCCTAATTGGTGTTTGAACCCCTTGGTTTGCATGCAGTTGGATCGTTGATGTTCTTCGTAGTCACAATGTAGATTTTGTGTTCCTCAGTTTTTGTGGATTTGTCTATTTTTGTGTTTGTTTGCCATGGATTTCTTGGGAGGGCGGGAGAGATTAAATTGCAATTGTATAAAGGTTAGATCACCCCTGAAGTGATTCATATTTATTAATTCGTTTTGCTGATAAAAGAAAACAATTTCCTTTAATATAATGTCTTTAATATAACATAATCTAATATTGTTGTGTTTTGTTCTTTTCTAATAATTTTTATTTTTAGACCTATTTGATTATCACATAATACATTGATATTATATAACACTTGTGGACATGAATTGTATAGTAAACTAGTCTTAGCCACTACATTCTAAATGAATTCTTATTGCAGAGAATTTTACTCATTCACCTTATATGTATTTCTCATCAATAAAAATTGAAAGAATGCTAAAATGAATTCAATATTCAATTTTAATGATAAAAACTTATAGTACAAGTCAATATATTTCATATAAGTACTAGAAAAATCATCTCAAACATTTGCAATATTTCAAGTTTCTTCCAACATATTACCACTTACAAGTTCACATGGGAAGGTAAAAATGGATGAACAAATTTGTATAGAAAATATACTTAAAAGAATTTTTATTTTATGAATTATAATTTTAATTCTTCATATCTTAAAGTTTAATTGTAATCTTTTAATATATTCTACTAAGTTAATCTTTATTGAAACAATCATTATACAATATCTTAATTTATTATTTTATGAGTACTACATTAGCACATTAATTTGAAGACTCACATTTTAACCAATGTTTTATTTTATTATTAATATTTTAGAAAAAAAAATATTTTTTATTTTCAGAATTTAGGGTCTTCAATTTTATATTTAAAGAATATTTTTTATAAGATTCAAGTATTAAACTTGTGAGTATATTGATATATTTTAAAAGAAATTAAAATGGTATAATTATTATATTTAAATATTTTAGTTAATTGGATAAAAAAAATTGAAAAACTAAAAATCGAATATTTGTAAGATTTGATATTTAATTGATCCCAATTAAATAAGAAGGACTCTAACCACAACTAGACCTAGAAAAGTATTTTGAAAGTGATAACAAAAGTGGAGTAATGTGTTTGAATAAATAACTATTAAAACTTTAAGACAACAATTACAGTAACATTTTTGTAATGGAAAATGCATAGTGTCAAACTGGTTTTTTTCCTTTTTCTAAGGTGGTTATTTCTTGGTGCTTGGGAGGAACCTTCTTCTGTGCTAACTGAGTACCGAACACGTTTTCTGCAGCTAAGATAAGAGTAACTATTCATTGACCAAGTCCAGTCTGATATCATACGACAGAGTAGACTAAAGACTACTTGGTAGCTACACTCATTCTTCATTCATCTATTTCCTCTCTCTTCATCTTCTTCTGCTTCTTCTGCTTCTCTGCTACAGAGATGGATGATGATCAATTTCCTCAGATCAAAGGTGTTGTTATAATCTCCCTCCCACCACCAGATAACCCTTCTTTGGGCAAAACCATCACTGCTTTTACTTTCTCTGACCCTTCTTCTCCTCAACCCTCACTACTTCTTCAACAATCCCACCAACACCAAACAAACATCAATGAATACAACAACACTGATCCTCCCCTTCACTCCTACCCATCTAATGCTCAGCTTGGTTTTTCACGCAGAAGACTCTTCCACAGAACCCCAGTGAGGTTTTTCTCCTTCTTTGGGGTTTTTCTATTTGCTCTCTTTCTCTATGGTTCTGTTTCTTCAACCACCACTCTGGAACTGAGTGGCCCCAAGAATGATGGTGATGATGATGGCAAACCCGGATCATATTTGTTCCCTTTGTATCCTAAATTTGGTGTTTTGGGGCAGAAGAATATGAAGCTCCAACTGGGGAAGCTTGTTCATAAAGAAAAGCTTTTGACACAGAGAAAATACAGGGTTGGTTCTGAGGTTGTGGCCGTTGACTCTTCTTCGGTTTTTCCTGTCAGTGGCAATGTTTTTCCAGACGGGTATGATAAAAATCGTTGCTTTTGCTGATTTGATGGTTGGGTTTACGAAGAAAAATAAAAGTAAAATTTAATAATTTAAATGTTTCTTTTTGACTTAGTGATTTAATAATTAATATAAAAGCTCTGCTTCATTTATAATTGCAACCGCATCAGCAACATAGTTTCTATAATTACACTACTACTGCTATGAAACTCAGAAAGAAGGAAAAATGATTTTTATCCATTAATGTCTTTAATACACATTAGTATAGTAGTACATTTCCTTGTCATTTTACGTATTCATTACCAACTGTATTCAGAGCTTGATAAAGAACGGATGAAAAGAGAGGTATAGGTCAAATTGAGAGAGAAGAAATGTATTATTATGGATTATTCATGCGTTGAGTATGTGGTGAAAAGCAAAGACAATGCTGGTGTAAAAATCATTAGATACATGTTAAGTCAATGATATTTGATGGAGTCGAAGACTTAAAATGGTAGCTTATCAATTGAGTACGTAGGGCAGATTAGATGCTTTTAGGTAGAAGAGATGAAATGTAGATATATATTTTTGTGATTGTTAAAATTGGTAGGAGTCTCAGTGTTTGATGTTTATCTACCCTTTTGTCATGTGAACCGTATTATAATGGCACATCTTGTGCTATTTCTATGCATTAATAATATTCAGTTAACTTATAAAAAAAAAATAGTGCAATTGTATGATAAGCTAGGAGCTACCAATTTTTGGTAACTCCATGTGACGACTTAGCAACATGTTCTTCCTTGCAGGTTGTATTTCACTATTTTACGTGTTGGAAATCCTCCAAGAAGTTATTTTCTTGATGTGGATACAGGGAGTGACTTAACTTGGATGCAGTGTGATGCTCCTTGCATAAGTTGTGGAAAGGTATAATTTATTATTAATCAAATATCAATCCACCTCAGTTAGATTCATGTGGATTTTTTAAGGGGTGCACATGTGAAATATCTGTGTAGCATCAGGTTGCCATTTTCTTGTGTATGATCCTGTGTCAGAGTATGCTGAAAGTTAGAAAATGCCTCTCAGTAATAGGAACTGTAGAGTATAGATATAACTTAGTTACTAGATGTTTGAGAAATTTTGCCTTGGTGGAATTTTGCTTTTGGAGAACTGGATTTACTCGAAGGATAAAATTAATACAGGGAGCTCATGCCCAATACAAGCCAACAAGATCCAATGTAGTACCATCCATGGACTCTCTCTGCTTGGATGTTCAGAAAAATCAGAAAGATGGGCATCACGAAAGCTTGCAACAGTGTGACTATCAAATTGAATATGCGGATCAGAGTTCTTCCTTGGGGGTTCTCATTAGAGATGAGCTTCATCTTGTAACTACTAATGGATCCAAAACCAAGCTAAATTTTGTTTTTGGGTATGAATCCCTTTTTGAAGCTCTACCTTTTTCTTTTAGGCAATAGTGTATTGTAAGAAATTGATGATCCATTCAATGCAATACTTTTGTATTAAGGTGTGGATATGATCAAGAAGGCTTACTTTTGAACACATTGGCAAAGACAGATGGAATCCTGGGACTGAGCAGGGCAAAAGTGAGCCTACCTTACCAGTTAGCAAGTAAAGGGCTTATTAAGAATGTGGTTGGTCATTGCTTGAGCAATGATGAAGTTGGTGGTGGTTACATGTTCTTGGGTGATGATTTCTTGCCATATTGGGGCATGACTTGGGTTCCCATGGCCTATACCCTTACTACGTGAGTATGATTTCTTAATTAAGAATGTGTTTGTTCCCTATTAATTATGATGAAGTGAGTTTGATTTTCTTTTGTCAAACTGCAATGAATTTCCACTTTCAGAATGTCAAGATTTATTCCAAAGTTTTGTCTTTTTTTCATTTAAAAATCTCCATACTTTTGAAGTTTTTCTGTATCTACTTTTTCCCCTGAGGATGAGCACTATTATTCTGACAGTTTGTTCTGATTCTTCTCTAATTTAAATGTGGCACACACTCTAATCTGTAGGGATTTATACCAAACTGAGATTCTTGGAATAAATTATGGAAATCGGCAACTCAGTTTTGATGGCCAAAGCAAAGTAGGAAAGGTGGTTTTTGATAGCGGCAGTTCTTATACATATTTCCCAAAAGAAGCATACTTGGATCTTGTTGCTTCTGTGAGTTTTTACATTTATCAATCTGGAACCATTTTGACATTTTTCTTGAGTCTGTTCTTGAACACCACAAATTCATTATTTATGTGTATTGGTGCAGCTTAATGAAGTTTCTGGGTTGAGACTCATTCAAGATGATTCAGATACTACTTTACCCATTTGCTGGGAAGCAAATTTCCCAATCAAGTAAGATAAATTACTCAAGGTGCAATTGTTTTTTGCATTTATAATAACTAAAGTAATCAATTTTTTAAAGCAGTCAAGATATGAACTGAATTACATAAGGTGAAATGACACTATTTTGATTCTCTTCATCTTTAGTACCTTGTTTTGTAGAGACAGAAAATAAATACATTATTTTCTTGTATCTGTTTGACTGACCATGTTATGGAGAAATGAAATAGGTCTATTGTTTTTATTGCATGTTTCACCAATTACAATGTTATTGCATGTTGTTCTAAAATCCATGTTACATGCATGCAGATCTGTCAAAGATGTCAAGGATTACTTCAAGACCATAACTCTTCGGTTTGGAAGCAAGTGGTGGATTTTGTCCACAATGTTTCAGATAGCACCAGAGGGTTACTTGATCATTAGTGTAATCCTCTCTTTGTATTCTATTACAACTTCTTGTTCCAACTGATTTTGTTATTGTCATGTATTCTAAAATGCTACCTTTTTTGCTGCAGAACAAAGGCCATGTTTGCTTGGGTATCCTTGACGGTAGCAATGTAAACGATGGATCCTCCATTATTCTTGGAGGTACTCTCACCCTCATGAAAACCTTTAAGCTTATTCTCATGCAACTTTTCCTGCCTATATTCTTGCCAATAATTTCTATTTATGTGTTGTTTTTACCTGGTATAAGTGTCAATGATTGGATTGCAAATACGGGGCTATTTTCTTTTCATATATAGACCCTTCACATATTCTAGGTTTGGATTCATACAGTGACTGATTTTTGCTGCAATGTCAAGTCTCTCTGCAATTGTCCATTTCTGAAATTTTTGCATGGTCATTTTTTTTAATCTCCAATTTATCACCTTTATCTCACACAACTTCACTTAGCCTAAGTCTTTGTACCTTAGTGTTTAATGTGTTTGATGATGAATAACTCAACTAGCCAGCCCATTTGTGTAGCAGAAGTAGTGCCATTTATTGAGCCACCTTTGAAATCAAATGCTATTGAGATTCTATCACTATTAGAGGAATCAGAGTTATGATAAATTAGTTCATGGGCTATTTCAGTTCTGAAATTGTGATTTGATTCATCTGTTGCTAGTGCTAGTTAATAGTTGTATCCTCTTAAAAATCCTTCTTTACTACTAATAAAGAAAACATTAAAAGTGGATGCCTTTACTATTTTGCAAACATACAAGCATTTGATACTTTCCTAGGATTTAGCATTAAATTTTCATTTAATCTAGTTATACTTTTTCATATAAAATTCATGTTCTCACTCTCTTTATATTTGATATCTCCACTGCCTTAACTTGAAACATTAGCAAAAAGATGATAGCACTTGGTATGACTTGTACCAATAGCATCTAACATTTTGACTTTATGCTTCTCCTTTCTCCCTAACCCACCTTTTCTTTGTTCTTGCAATCATCATCTTTCTCCTTTTAACTGTTCTATTAGGACATCTAGAGATAAAAACATTTCATAATATATAAGTGGATGTAAACTTTACCTTCTAATTTGGATTTATAAGGTTGAGTTGACTTAAAGTTCACGTGAAATTTTCCACTTTCATGGAGCAGCATTCCTTTCCTCTCTTTTCCTGAACTTAAGTGATAATTTGGTTCTTCTTACTGATTATGACCTTTGCAGACATTTCATTCAGAGGATACTTAGTTGTGTATGATAACTCAAAGCAAAAAATTGGTTGGAAGCGAGCAGAGTGTGGCATGTCAAGCAGAAGATTGAGAAAGAAAAACAGTTTTGTCCCTGATAGCATGCTATAATTTACTCTAGGAAGAACAGTATAACTTGTATTA
This sequence comes from Phaseolus vulgaris, assembly GCF_000499845.2. Lineage (NCBI taxonomy): Eukaryota > Viridiplantae > Streptophyta > Magnoliopsida > Fabales > Fabaceae > Phaseolus > Phaseolus vulgaris. The sequence goes on along the minus strand of NC_023756.2, from coordinate 46,316,810 downwards.
TTTCTGCAATAAAACAGCCAATGTACAGTTACACCCAAAATATAGGAACTTAGAAGAGTAATGGATATAATAGGTTATTTTATACTCCAATAACTATTAGATCAAGAAAAATGTCACCACCAACACTTTTTCTTAACACTTTTTTAAACTTTTTCTCTTACTGATTTAAATTCAAGAGTGTTTGAAAGAAAGTATTAGAGAAAGTTTAGTGGGAGTTCCTTTTTTATTGGCTATTATTTCCTTTTTCTACGTATAAAATGCATATAACTAATTTATAAGATGGTATATTTTTCAAAATTATTCTTAAATAATTTATGTATGGAGAGAGGACATTAATAGAGTAGTTTTCATTTTTAAAATTAAACTCTAATTTTTTTATTTTCATGGAAAAGAGAAAGAGATAACTTATAGTGCTTATTGTTTATAAATTAAAATAAAGAAATATACTTTAATAGAAAAGTAATCAATACAAAGGATAATTAAAAAGGGTATTGTAAGAAGAAATTATTAGGTGGATAGGGGAAATATATAAGTAAATAAAGGTAGAAAAACAGAAATGGTAATATAAAAGAACAATAGAAGGAGTTTGGAGTGATATTTCAAATATTAGTTAAATTGTTTAAAATCTTTCAAATTTTAAAATAATAATGCAAGAATGATATAATTTATAGCACTTTGAAAGACTTTTAGGGTTTATTTGGATTTATATCGTACAAATTTAAAAGAACTTTTAAGATTTGAAAGAATTCTACCAATTTTAAAAGTATCTAAAATTACAAGATTAATAAAAATATAAAACCAAATGAAAAATTCTTAAAGTTAATCATAATTGAAAAAATCTAAGCAATCAAAGTACAAAAATAAAACATAGAGAAAACTAAAATTAAAGCAAAATTATAATTTTTTTAAATATAAGAATAAAAATTTACTGAAAAAGTAAAAGTTGTATGTAATTTATTCTACAATAATATTATAAGGGTGAGAGACTAGAAGAAGAAAAATAATAAATATCCGAAACTGCCAAAAACAATTAATTTGAGAGCGAAAGATCACACTGTCCATCACTCAACCAAGAACCAACAACAATGCCGGAACCGCCACCGCCACCACCGCCGCCGCCACCACCATCACAACCCTTATCGCCGGAAAACGACGTCGCAATGTCTCCTCAAAACTCCTCCGAAGACCCAGACTCCTCCCTCCCCACCCAAATGACGCCCGAGCCCGCCGTTGCGGACTCCCCAGACTCCACCACGACCCGACACGACCCGGTCCCACCGACGCGAAAACGTCGCCGTCGCAAGAAGTTCTTCACGGAACTCAACGCTCCGTCCTCCACCCGCCGAAGCGACGTAGCCAAGGACTGCGACGTGGAAGCCCTGATCGCGATCTCGGTGGGGTTCCCCGTGGACTCGTTAACCGAGGAAGAGATCGAAGCGAACGTGGTTTCCACCGTCGGTGGCTCCGAACAATCGAACTATATCGTCGTCCGAAACCACATATTGGCGCGGTGGCGGTCCAACGTTTCGGTCTGGTTAACCCACGACCGGGCCCTCCGGTCGATCCGGTCGGAGCACAAGGGTTTAGTCGAAACCGCGTACCGGTTCCTCCTTGAGCACGGTTACATTAACTTCGGCCTCGCGCATGAGATTAAAACCCTAAAGCTGAAACCTTTCGATGGGTCTGATCGAGGAACGGTGATTGTGATCGGTGCTGGGTTCGCAGGTTTGGTTGCAGCTAGACAATTGGTGTTTATGGGGTTTAAAGTCGTGATTTTGGAGGGTAGGACCCGACCCGGTGGGAGGGTCAAGACGAAGAAGATTAGTGGTGATGGTGTTGAGGCTGCAGCCGATTTCGGTGGGAGTGTCCTCACTGGAATAAATGGGAACCCTCTTGGGGTACTTGCTAGACAATTGGGTTTGCCTTTGCATAAGGTCAGGGATATTTGTCCTCTCTATTTGCCTGATGGGAGGAGTGTTGACTCTGAGGTTGACTCTAGGGTTGAAGTTTCGTTTAACAAGTTGTTGGAGAGGGTTTGTAAGCTTAGACAGGCCATGATTGAGGAGGTGAAGTCAGTGGATGTGCCATTGGGGACGGCATTGGAGGCTTTCAGAAGGGTTTACAAGGTTGCTGAGGATAAGGAGGAGAGGATGCTGCTGAATTGGCACCTTGCAAATTTGGAGTACGCGAATGCAACTCTCATGGCGAATTTGTCCATGGCTTATTGGGATCAGGATGATCCCTATGAGATGGGGGGTGATCATTGCTTCATTCCAGGGGGCAATGAGACATTTGTTCGCGCGTTGGCAGAGGATCTGCCGATTTTCTATGGGAGGACTGTGGAGTGTGTGAAGTATGGGAGTGATGGGGTGGCGGTTTCTGCTGGTGGGATGGAGTTTAGAGGGGATATGGTGCTTTGTACTGTGCCATTGGGGGTGCTTAAGAAGGGGGATATTGAGTTTGTGCCTGAGCTTCCTCAGAGGAAGAAGGATGCTATTCGTAGGTTGGGGTTTGGGTTGTTGAACAAGGTTGCAATGTTGTTTCCATATAATTTCTGGGGTGGGGACATTGATACTTTTGGTCATTTGACTGAGGATTTGAGTATGAGGGGTGAGTTTTTTCTGTTCTATAGCTACTCCTCGGTGTCTGGGGGCCCGCTTCTGGTGGCTCTTGTTGCTGGGGAGGCTGCAATTAGGTTTGAGATGATGTCACCAGTGGAGTCTGTGAAAAGGGTGTTGGACATTCTGAAGGATATTTTCAATCCAAAGGGGATTGTTGTTCCGGATCCGGTTCAGGCCGTGTGTACTCGGTGGGGGAAGGATCACTTTGCATATGGATCGTACTCTTATGTTGCTGTTGGATCTTCAGGAGATGATTATGACATTCTTGGAGAGAATGTTGGGAATGGAAGAGTGTTCTTTGCTGGAGAGGCAACCTGCAAGCAGTATCCTGCGACTATGCATGGAGCGTTTCTCAGTGGAATGAGAGAGGCTGCAAACATTTTGAGAGTGGCAAAGAGGAGGTCTTCCATGCCTGGTTTTGACACATCAAAAAGTAACTCCCAGGAGGATGATGATTTGCACAAACTGTTTTTGAAACCTGATATGACATTTGGTAGCTTCTCTGCTTTGTATGATCCAAAGCTGAATGATCTTGATTCCAGTTCATTACTGAGGGTTAAAATTGGAGGTGCTGTATTGGACTCTGGCAATCTTTATCTCTATGCCTTGCTCTCAAAGAAGCGGGTCATTGAGTTGAGTCAGGTGGAGGGAGATGAGAACAGGATGAGAATTTTAAACCGCAATTTCGGAGTGAGTTTAGTTGGGAGGAAGGGTTTAAGTGGTGCTGCTGAATCTCTTATCCTCAGCATAAAATTGTCCAGACCCAACTTTCATGAAGTGGAAAATTGTCTTACGACTGGAAAGGAAAATTCATAGCAGCTTCATGGAGAATAGAACTTCCTTGATCCTGTTATATCAAACCTATATTTTTCTGAGATCTAGTTAGATTCTGACCAATTTTCCCACGTGTTAGCCATTTTTTCCAATGATGTTCTACAATGAACAAAATTAGTTAGCAGTACTGTATTCTCTTTATGATCTTGAATGTAAAAATGTTTAGGTTGAAGCTGATAACTCTACTGATATTCTTCAAGAAATAGTTCAAACAGTGTATTCCAGACTCAATGATAAGACATGAGTTCTAAGACATTATGTTTGATATGCCTGTCAACAAGACTCATCCAAAGTCTCCTTTTAGTGACACTACTGGTGGTGGGAATAAGTTAACCATCTCACTATTTATAAAACACTGGGATAATGCAGTAGTTAGAACATCCACAAGGCTTTACTAGTTGGGATTGAACCCAAAAGCATTTCATTATTAGTCTTCTGTTTCTTGCGCTTTCTTCTTAGACCCTTCATTTATTTTAAAATGATTACTTTCTCTTTTATATTTTATAACAATTATAGTTTTTAATCTTTTTTCTGAAAGTCTTTTGTATTGAATAATCTAAAATAATAGGATTATTATGCAATTTAAAGTATATATTTAAAGTTATGAATTAAAAATTTCATAACTATTTTTAAAATAATTAATCTAAAATATAATTTTGAATTTTGAATCTGTCAATTTCAAATTAATTGGTTTTACTTTTACAGTAACTAATAAAAAATAATTTTGTTCACTTATCATGAAAAAACTCTAAAAAAATAACACAAGAGGATTGTTCGTCCAACCTTGAGTAGACACCAAAACTCTGAAAAACAGGAATAAGGATGTTTTACAGATTGAGTGACAGTGACTGACAGGAATGAGAATGTTATATGTTGGGTGACAATGAAAACTTACAGTTCCAAATGTCAGATGGTACCGAAAAAATTTCAAAAACAGCAATTGGAATGTCACAAGTGGAAATGTCAGTGTTGCCAAAAACATCAACAATGAATATCAAACTTATATTACTATAATGTGCAGGTTTTCCCTTAATGTCTCTAATTTTAAAATATACATTTTAACAACATTCATAATTTTTAGCTTTTAGATAAACACTACTTTTCTTTTGTGCTAAAAGAATAACATTTATTTTTTTATATTTTTAATAAATTGAGATTCTTTTTCTTATTATATTTTAAAATATCATACTGACTAAAATTTATATAAAAATTATGAAAATTAAAATTTAATTTTTAAAATATAAAAAAAAAACGTTTTATAAATAAAATTATAATTATTTTTTTACAAATAAAAAAAGTGAGTATATATTATTAAAAATACAAAAAGAATTTTATTTATTAAAAAAATATGAGAAAGATGTGTCTATAAATTCAAAAAGTATAACAAAAATAAATAATTATTTTAAAAGGAGAAGATTGGATATTATTTCTTACATATTTTTTCTTAAGTAAAAGGAGAAGATTGGATATTAAAAATTTTAAACCACTCAATATAAAATCTTTATGGTAAAAATGCATATTTATAATTTGAACATTTCTCACTAATATTGAAGTACAAGAACAAGAAGAGAAAACCTACCCTATTAATAGTTTAAGTTGATACTTCTACCCACGTAAACAGATAATGAATATATTAATTGTATTGGTAAATCAAAATTTCATACAAAATATGTTGACATTGGTAAATCATATAATTAGTGGTAGTCAAAAACCATCTCACTTCCTGACAATGTTTTTTCACTACAAAGAACCTGATAATAGGGATAAAATGAAAGTAAAGCAGGATCACCACAATAATATGTGATACAAAAGATTGGACAAGTTTCCTTGTCGCCAATTAAACAAGAAAATGTAAATCTTATATAAAAAATAAAAAAACTAACGACAACATGCATACTGATCTAGCTAGACATTTTGACTTGATCACTAGATTGTAGTGCTTGAGAGGCAAAAAACCTGACATCAACATCTGGATCCTCACTCAGCTCAACCAGACAGGGACGGATGCTACTCTCAACAACCTTCATTATTCCAACCATAATTAGTTAAAGAGACATTCAAAAACATATGTTCTTCTATCAAACAGTATGGATTTCATATCACTTCTCACTGCCACAAGCTTTATTAGAAACAAACTATAGTCTATTGTGAAGTATTGTGACAGATTTTCAAGTGATAATATTACCAGTTACCAGTACCAAACAGCCAGCTTAACTTTCAACCAACTGGTTTTGTAATCCAAGCATTTTCGGCAAGTAACTAGTTTGAAATTCTTTTTTGTAGTGAAGAATTAAAAAAAAAAAACAATTCAAAGTAATAATCTGGACCCCAATATTTCTAAATCAAATTAATATAGCTCATTTGATTAATTTTCAAGATACAAGTTTTTTAGTTTAGAAATCCATACTGTATTGTAGTCCAAGTAACTATGGGATGGAATGTTAAAGATGAAATCTTAAATGGAAGCTACTTACAGACTGATCAATAATTGGGATGAGAGACTGCAACACTTTGGCTACATTAAATTTGATATTGGGTACCCTGCAAGACATGCTATGAGTATTGGCTCAAAGGAAGACATACAAAAGGAGTAAGGACTCTACAATTTTACCTATCTTTTGATGCATTAATGACCAGAGGGAGAAGTTTTGAAGAAGTAATCTCCGAGCCCAAAACTGGAGCCAGTAGAGAAATTGCTTGAAGGATCGTCATCCGATACAGATAATGTGGATCAGTAACCATGTCCAAAACCTGCAAAGGATACAATAGTTCTTAAGGTAATAGCATTCAGGACATATTTTTTAAATCCTTAAGTACTAAGAAAAGTGTCTATTGTAATTTGTAACAAAATTTTCAGCACACTTCTACAAGTAGATAGAATAGAATCTTTCACCAGGCACCACCGAACCTAATTCCAAAGCTAGGGTTTCTTTAAATGATATAAATCTTGTTTTCCTTCTCTCGATTTCTTTAAATAATATAAGATTTTTCCTTTTCTTTTCAAAACATATGGTTAGAGGATGTTCTATGATATAAGTGGTGTAGAAATCCTTTTCTGTAGTTCAAGGTAAATATACTGCAAATGTACATCAACAAACTAAGAGCCTCTATTAAAACCTGGGGAATAATGTGTTGCATTGCCCAATCCGGTCCAAATTCTTCTGCTAAGCGTTTGATATTATTTGCGGCCGCGTCACGGATTGAGTATACCTACAAATACATGAGCATACATTAGACAAAGTCAATATGATACAATGAATCTAAATTACATATAATAAAATAAAAAGGAGAATGGCATTGAACACCTGCCCCTAGTAAAAAGGAAAGAAAGAATAACTGGCTTTTTGACCAAAAAAGTTTTGAATATATTTTATAACTGACTCGGTCAATGGAGGATTCAGTTTAAACCTTCCGTCAAACATAAGACTTAGAACCTCTATATGATACTTTGAGTGGTATTGAAAATTAAACCTAAAATAACTAATATTTAACATTTTGTTTGTTCTTTTAGCCCTCTAAAATTAAGATCTCTAAGTTACACCAATTTTTCTTCTTTTTCCTTTTCATGTAAAAAGAAAAGGCCACTTTTCCAAATACATGTCAGATATAAGCGCAATAAAAAAGCCAAGTACTGTGGTAGAGTTTGACCTGACTTGTTTATTTAAAGTTACTTTGTAAACCTAATAATGAGAGCTTTAAAATTAAAGCAATAACCGCATTATTATTATTATTTGATAACCAAAGAACTTCTTAAGAAAAAAAGAAGGTACAACTACAAGATGATAGGATATCCTCCAAAGCTAATCCAAGAAAGAACCGAAAAGAAAACATAAAAATCAAGAACATGAAACATGTAACACTGCATGCCAATCTCTCTGAAGAACTAGAAAGTCCTTTAGAGCACAAAGAAGTTAAGTGCGCAACCTATCCCAAATCCTTTTGGCATTTCTTTCCAACCAAATATACCAAAAATGGAGCAATGTGCCAAATCCTTTTGGCTGTTCTAAGGTGTTAAAACCCCTAAAATTAACACAGGAACTTGTAGAGATCCTTGGGGGCAATCCCAATCTTCGCCAACAGCACCGTACAAACATCCATAAACTAAACATTTGCTTACCAAACTATATATATATATATATAAAATTTATAATAAAATTTGTAAAGCTCAAGACAAAGTTTTCCATAAAATAGACTTAAAAAATAAGACCAGAACCAATTGAAAATAATTGCACTTGCTTCACAAACCTTGTCCTTTAGCCATTGCATGCAAAGAGCACCGAGCTTATCATCAAAAAAGCCTACACCCAATTGGCTGGCCAGTAAGGGTATATATTCTATGATAGCAAGTCGAACTCTCCAGTGCCGATCCTCAGCAAGCTCAACTATAGCTGGCAACAGAGACTGAGATAACAAATCGATACCAATAACCTGCAATCCACATGTAAAATTACAAGCTTCAATAGAGGGAGTATATGAAAAATAATAATTCTGAAACGTACATAACCAATCTAAAAGAACGTTGAATTTTAACCCACAAACCTGATTCACTTGATCAAGCTTGCTGATAATATTTAGCCTTACATCAGGAAATTCGTCTTTCAAAAGAGAAAGGAAAATAGGCAGAAGTTGCTCAATTGTTGCATCCTGCAACCACCACAAAATTATTGTAAAAGCAAGAAGGCACGTAAGTTGAATTGCTTTTAGCCAAGAACAGTTCAAGATTTAAGGAATAGAATCAAATATTTCTCACATCAGAGCAGAGTATTAGAAAACAGAAACAAACGTGCTTGTATAAGGAGATGAAAAACACTAAAGTGGAGAACATAGGTAGAGGTCCAAAAATAAAATAGTGCAAGATCACTGAGATGAAAGGTTTTAATTTTCAGTTTTTCATATTTTGTACAGACAGAGTATTATTAACTAATTTTTATTCTTTAGGGGGATGGCCAAAGTTTGGAAAGCAAATAGACCAAATCCTGCCAAAGGCATAGAAACAAAAAGTATGCCTATTTCACCTCATGCGTCTTGATATGTTTATGGATAGTGATAAATTTATAACCTCACTTTTAATGCCATTGCCACTGCAAGTGATAGGAGGGGGATATAGAAAATTTAAACTGAGAGGGAAATAAACAATACATAGGCACAAAAACAATATATTAACATTTATATAAATAAAAAGTTAATGATGTTGTATAGAAATGTGATCGATCTATAAGTCAAGAAAAAAATTAGAAGAAATCAAGAAATCAAGTCCTGAATGAAGCATCTGATTTGAAAGATAATTCTTACCATTTTTTTATGAAAAGGGAATTAAGATAAAGAGAAAAGTATAAATAACAAACTATGAGCTTAAACTAATTTGTACATTTAAAAAAGAAGGATATTTTCCCCCAAAAGCAAAATTCTAACTCAAAAAACTAACTATGCAAGATAAAAAGGTATATAAAATTGAGTTATCTAAGCAATAGCTCAAGTGATTGAGGTTAGGTGGTGAATGGATCAAGGGCATAAATTTATCTCATGGTAATGACTCTAACATGTAAAATAATTTTATTTTTTCACAATCTTTATTTAACGTATTGATTAGTGAGGGCAATTTAAATATGTAGTAAACCAAGAAATCATATTCCAATAGAATTTTAAGGTAGATATGGCAATTGCCCCAAGTTATAATAGGCTAAAACATATCTGCCATGAGAAAAAAGCATAACAAAACATATTTAACTATTGATGCAAATAGGTAGGAATCTTGTAATTATATAATGTACAGTATAAATATGGAAATATTGTAATTAGGGATGATGAGCAGTATAATTGGTAGATCTTACCCATGATGCTTATGGCTTTAATTATAAATAAGAACCTCCATTGTGTAATCAAGACACATGAATTCATTCCAATTACTTCTCGTTTTTCTCCCTCATAACAATTAAATACTTAAGTCACATTTGCAAAGACTTATACTAAACCATTTATTAATTTGATAACCTAAGCCATGTGATTTTGTAGCCATTTCGAAACACCTTTTCACACACATTTGTAAATGTCCTAATTTTATGATCATATAATTTAAGAGTTTAGATAAAGACACGTACCTTCCCCAACACTGGTGCCATTCCCATTATAACGGAAGCCAATGCAGAGCGAACATGTTGAGATGAATCGCTTGATAGCTCCTGTAGTAGGTAAACTTGATCAAGTGTAATTGAACTATTGTCATAAATTCCAAAACTGTAAGAGTCCCAAAGTAACTATATACCTTCACACAGGGTAGAATATGCTGAATGGCAAGTTCAGGATTTAGTATGCGGGAGAACTTAGTTACTTTCCCAGCAGCAGCGATACGTACTTCAGCCTCATTGTCACGCAGCAGCCTAACATAGGCAGGAACCAATTCTGACCTACAAATGCATCGCATTATATAAACAGTCAACTAGAATCTAGGAAACAAACAAATTTTAACTTTTTAATAATGTCATAGATTATGAAGAAATTAACAGGAAGTCATAACTTGTATACATTAAATTATGAAGCATAATAGTTTTTTTTACTGAATGAAGAACGCTTAGTGATTAGTATCTGTTAGGAACCTTTAGACAAGATTTTACTGAGTCAATTCTCATAGTAACAAAAACAGATTTTCAGATAAAAGACACAAATGGTTACCTAGTGGGATCAGGACCAACAGCTTCACATAGCTCATATAGTTGATTTGCAACCATGTAACGAACACGCCATGACTTGTCCTGTATAAGAAGTAATTTCAACTGTGTAAATGTGACAAAAACAAGCAGAAATTCACTCCAGAAAGTTGGAAACAACACAAGCCAACAAAAAAAATATAATTTTTCATTTAATTTTCTGGCTTTTGATATTGAAAACACAAAAAGGTTCTTCAAAATGACAAAAAGGATGGGACTACGAAAAAGAAAAGCATGCAAACAACTAACTAAAGGTAAAACCACAAAAGAATCCACCTGCCTATATCAGGATTAAACTAATTCAACTATCAAATAACTCCTGATGCAATTTATTATCACTCACAAGTCAACAAACTCATCTCATGCGACTTCAAATAATTAAATATGTAGTGATGCAGTGGTGTGTGGAATGTTATCACCCAAGCAGGTCCATTTCCAACTTTAATCTTTTAATTTGAATTATCATTCTTCCACCAACAAATATCTAAGTATAGTCCATCATATTCATATCAGTCAGCAGCTCGATAAAATATTTATTTACACAAGTGTATGCTTCAAAAAGTAATAAATAAGCCACAATTACGTACAAAACAAATAGCTATGAAGGGGAAATAAGAATCCTTTAACACAATATTATTCAACAAAAACAAAATGCTTTTCCCACACCATTGTGTTCTGCCCAAAATCGAGTCTTTATAGAAGCTATTTAAGTTATTTAGATCTAAGCTTTTTAATGGTTTATCAAGTTTTATTGCTCTTGCTCTACCTTGTACTAATAGCCTATCTATCCTCCATTTAATCAACTCTATTTCTGCAGCTACTATTTGTCATCTTTCATATGACCATACTGTCTTAGGGGCAATTCTACCATTTATTCCTCTGTTAAGAGTATAGTATTAAGCATGTGTTTAGTATGCTTGAGGGATGAGGGTAAATCTACTCTTTGTACTGTCTCGTCCAACAATTTACTACTACTAGGAACTAGCCTAGTTTACTACATATAAATAATATACTACACCCATCTATGAAGCTGAGACACACCTCTTAATGGTATGTCCATATGTCTGAGACGTATTGAACACTGACACGCATATGACACTCGTACCACACGTATTGTTGAAGTGTCTAATTCAAAAAACATTTTTGGGGTCTAAGACATAATTCTGACACGGCTCCAACACAATGTTAATAAGGACAAATATAGTGATTTTCTAAAAGCTCATAAACTTATTGTGTAAGTTTCTATTTTGATTATAAAAATAAGAAAGAAATTGTATATAATTAGGAATATTTAGATTATATATATATATATATTATGGTAAATGTTTTTATTTATTCTCCTATCATATCTTCATATAATGTTGAATTTTGTGAAATTGTTAATTTCTCTTTAAATGAATCTCGGCTAAACTGTCTTTTTCAATGATGATGATTAAGAAGGGGATGAAATGTCTTAAATGATTTATATCCTCTTTTCACTTTTTGGATTTTAGATAGATGAATGAGATTCATTTTTGTATTAGGTGACAATATGTTTAGACTGTTATATTTGACTAACTTTGTTTATAGATGATTTTAAATATATATATATATATATATATTGATTGTCAATTTAAATAATTCATAATGATGTAATATATATCCATGTCCATGTGTCCTACATTTTTTAGATTACATGTATCGTAGTGTTTGTGTCATGTCCGGTGTTTGTATATGTGCTAATTTATTGGAACAAGTTTCTCTTATTCACAAAGTTCAATTTATTTCCTAACCTTGTCTATTCTTTTGTCCGTCCTCTGTTTTATATTATCATGTCAGCAACACTTAGCTTGTGCTCTTGTTGGCACTGTACCAGTACCACCCAACATTCAGTAGTATCAAAGCATTGTTGGTACTATGGCTGTGTAGTAAGTTGTCACTTAAGCTCTGAAACAATATTACAAAGCACCAAAAATAAATAGTTTTGCAATTAAGTGTTTGCTTTCCATCCGTACATTCTTTACATTAGAAAAAAGAAATTTAAACAGATAATATTTTCCACACGCTTTCTTCCTATGGAACAAAACAAATTTATTTGCATAGTGGAACATATGTTTGGAAAGGCACGGGCCAATAATTAAACCTGTATTCAGCCTATCGATATACTCTTACATATACAGTTAACTAAACTAAAGCAACCGAAATGTTGCAATCATCCCTCTGATAAGTGTTGGCCACAAAATGGCTATGGAAGATATATCTTTACATATATAGAAGTACTAATGGTCAGGTCAACAAACCTGAGAAAAATTGACTATGACAGGAAGAATATGTGCCACACAATCCTGAGGTTCCAACAATTTTCCTAGAGCTGCACAACCCTCAACAGCAAGCAGCCGAACAGAATCTTGATCTGCAAGAACAAGAGTCAAGAAATCATTTTAATGTATGCAATTCCATCCAGCCAAAAAACTTAAAAAACTCACTAAAATAATTACCCAACAAATGACCATAACACACTAAACCTGTATTCATTTCTCCCATTAGTCAGTCCAATAACAATAACTTCAGTATGCCAAATTTCCCAATAATATTATAAGGAAGAATGATACATTGTTCTATTCATAACTAGCAGTTACGTGAATTTCACTTGAACAGTAGGCGGGTCATCAATGAAAGTCTGCAAGTGTCTGCAGTTATTTATAAACCATTTAACTTACATATTTCTCCTTCTATACCTAGATTTTGGACTAACTAAGAGCAAACTAAGATGAGAAGAGATTAAATATGAACAGTTGAAACTATTAGACTGTTTCATAAAAAAAATTGTATTCTAGGATCTATACTTTGATGAATACCTTTCAGATTAACATCACGCACGAAATAGTTGAAACTTGTCTAAGACTCCAAAAATACCTTAATCAGATTCAATCTTCTATTTTGTTTTCAGTTTCCTTCTTGTTGATCTTCTGAACTTAAATAGATCTAATTCCCAATCTAGACAGAGTGATCAGAGACAAACATAAATCCCTAAAGGAAACAGATTTCCTGAGAATTCACAGATACCTAACTACGGGGTTCTCAACTCATCTAAGCAGCAAAATTATTGAACTATATACAATTTACAAACACTAATACTGTTGCATCTATCCTACTCTTATATAACAGATTCATGATGAGATGCTGGAATTCGTGGCATCATCTTCACATACCATCCTGTGTAAGATCCTCAAACACAGACATGACGTCTGATTTCAAGTGAGGAGCTTCAACAGTGGCAGCAAACTTTCCCAAGTTTGTGGCAGCAGATCTCCTAACCATGGGCATATCATCTTGACATAGCTGGCCATATATGGCTCTCAGTTCAGTCTTCACCACCTCCGGCGCACTAGGGTAAGCAATATGGAACAAACCGCACGATGAAACTCGTGCTGTGAACCACTCACCGGCAGCCAGCCTCTACAAGAAGCAAAATAACAAAAACAATGAATGCCACTCAAACCACAATCAGACTCATAACATGACCCTATTCAGATAAATTTCTCCGTGAGCAAGTAAAATGAGTTGAAGCTTAAGCTCAAATCAACTTATGCATTTAATTTTCATAGAAATTATTTTCATTAACTTCTCCAAAACCTAAGGGGCATAATTTGATTGTATAGCTTATGGAAAACTCACTTCAAAGTACTTACAACGAAGTTTACAAAAACAAAACATAAAATGATGATTAAAAACGCAATGCAGCTATGTATATGAACTACCTTAACTAGAGGAATGAAGTGTTCAACCAAATCATTCTCCTTCATCTGAGCTCCAATCCTACACAGCGACTCCACCGATTTGTCTCTGACGCAAGTTTCCTCAACGGTGCAGAGCGTCTCCAGCGGAGGAAGAAGCACGTTGGCGTGTTCCACGCCTCCGACGTAGGGAATGAAAACGCCCAACTCCTCGGCCATTGCGAGAAGCACTTCATCGTCATCGTCGTTGTTCTCGCTGAGAAACGGAATCAGCTCCTTCCGCGTGCGCTCCTCGCCGAGCGCGCGCGCGATCGTGGATAGCCGTCGGATCGAGTTCAGTCGCAGCTGAATGTCCTCGTTCTTCAGCTCGTCGATCAAGACGGCAATCGGATACAGAGGCTGGTCCACCATCGCCATGAGGTTTCACCGGATCCTCGAAAACTGCAAGGATCGGAGATCGACGATTCACTCGATTTCAATTAAGCAACAATTCAAAAACACAAAACGACGAAAGGAAAAAGAGAGAACAAGACACAAAATCTACGATTCAGTTGTTGATCTAAAGCAATGGAGCGTCGCAGTTGAGAAAGAAATTGGAAAAAGAAAAAATGAGAGAGGAAAAAACGAATGAATGTGTTGTTGTGGCAGAGAGAGGGAAGAAAGAGAAGTGATGGTGTGGCACCTGAAAGGGGATTTGTTGAAGGACGGAGTGGAATGGGAATGTAGCGCGGATCGGATCTGCCGTTTGGTTTGGATAGAGAGAAAATTGGTTTTATAATTTTCCCTGGAATTTCACCATTCTCGAGGGTGTAACTGCTTCTTTCCCTTGTATTGTTCATCATTGGCTGCAAATTTCTTCTTATAATTGTAAAAAAATATATTATAAAACATTGTAGTGTAAGTATGATTTCTTCTTTAAAATAATTGTACCCAACTACAAATAATATGCACTGTCAATTAATTCTTCTATTTTAAATAATAATTTTTTAAATCGTAATTTGTTTGCTTTTTAAATTATTTTTTCTAATAATGTTCCAAATTGAAAAGACAAAGTGATGCATATGTTGAAATATTATATATATATATATATATATATATATTTGTAGCAAATTTTTACTCTTTTTTGTAATTGTGAGTAATTGAAAAGAATGAAAATTTAGAATAATTAATAATTATAAATGGAGAGTATTTTAATCACAAGTATTTTTTATTTATTTGTATGTTACAGTGTTAAGGGATTAATATTTTGAACTGGAGTAATAATTGTTTGAGCTTAATTTTTATTTATTTTGTAAAGAATGTTTGTAATGGATGAAGAATTTTCATATTGATAATTATAGAAGTTAACAAAATTTTCATGTGGTAATTTTACATTGTTGATGCATGTGTTATTTAGAATTAGTTTGTTCAAGATTAAAAAAATATATAAAACAATTTAGTGATTCTTTTTCTAAAAAGTATAGAGTAATTAACGTTTGTTGACAATTTAAAAAAATGAAAATAAATGCTTAGTTTAATGAGAACTTATTTTAACTAACTTTTTAGTGTAGACTTGTAATTATTTCCACCAATGATATTTGAAAGTTGTAACAAACACGTATATCTTAATGGAACCATCCATACAAAGGTAGTTTGGGGCCTAGTCCAACAAACATGCATGTCTTAGCAATAAAGAACAACTACCTTTAAAAGAGGGTAAATATTAAATGTTTTCAGGTCTATAAATATACTCTTACTCTCTCAAAACATGAGGACAGCAATCAATATCCTTGACTAGAACAACCACAAAATGTATATTCAAATCATTAATCATTGGTAAACAAATTTGTAACTCTAAAACTATCATTAATAGTTTTTTAAACTTTTTTTAAAAAACTGTTAAATATGTTTGCAGATTTTTAACATGATGTTAAAATTTAGTGAGTTCAGATAAAGAATGATGGCTTTGAGAATGAGTTCAGATGACCTAAAGAATAGAAACAGTACACACTATGATTTTGGGATTTCAGCATTTAATTTAGATCAGTCCATAAAATACATGTGATTTCTCAAATTCTCAATCCTTGACCGTCAAAACATTACACAACCGGTTCCAAAAGCCACCAGTTGTTGCTGGTGCTTGCTCAAGAGGGTCCTTAAATTTTGCTCTCTCACCTAACTCTTCGAAAGAATCCACAAGGTTCTGGAGCCTTGCCACAAACTCAATCAGAAGGGATGTAAAAGTGGCTAGAGACAAAGAACTAGCACTTTCATAGGTTTTAGATTCTTCTTTTGTCACTGCATCTTCTTTGAAGGAAATATGAGCAGGCCAAGATATCTGTTTCCTGAACATGTTTTCATCACCAACACCTACATGCACTGCAGGTATCTTCTCAGGAGGAGCTGCTTGTTCTCCCCAACCTTTTGGAACTTTGACAGCTCTGAGATCAAGCACCGCTTCACTGAGAGACTTGTACTCCAAAAAGTGTCTTTCTTCATCCACGTTCAAGAGATCTTGAGGATCACCCTCCCCTCTTGGCCTGTTTCCGATTTCCCAGCTCTCTGAATTCACGAGGAGGAAGGATTTTTTGTCAATCTTCTGCTGCAATTCTTCTGCTGCCTCGTGTACTTCATAAAGAATGTCTTCCCCGCCTAGTTTCTCCATTCTTTTTACTTTGTTTCCAAGTTCCCTTAGAATTTTCGCCCCTTCAGAACCTACCTTCTGAAGCTCCCTTCTAAAGACTTGTCTCTTCTCTGGTGGTGCCTGTTTATTAAAGGGAAGGTTAAGTACATGTGTTTCGCATAATTATAAAAAACATTCGGAATAAAAATGAAAATTTGCCAACTAATTAACTTTAAATTATCTGAAAATTTGAAGTTTCCTCTGTTTCAGGAGAAAGAACTATAAAAAAAGTAATATACCAAATTCATTGAAATCATCAGCAACAATCAAAATTATAAAAATGGCATTGTAGTCCCCAAAGTTACTAAAATGACAGTCATTTTCGTCCTTAATGTTATCAAACATCAGTCATTTTAATCTTTGAAATTACAAAATTAAGAACCAAAATTACCAATGCTTGGTGTAAGGACTAAAATGAGATTTTTCTAATTTCAGGCATTAAATTAACCAGTAATTGAAATTTCAGGGAGTAACTCGGCGGATTACTCAAAAAATACATAGTCAAGGATATTTAATAGATATATGAAGTGTGTTTTTAAGATTGGAAGAGAGTAGATAAATAGAGAAGAAAAGTTTCCCGTTATTTCTTTGTAAGAGACAATTACAAGCCTAATATATGAAGACTGTACAAATAGAAAAAACAGTTAACAAAGATAGTTAACCATTCCTAACTGACTCCCAACTAACTCCAAGACCCATAAAGTCTCAACCACATCATAACACCACTTATGCATGTTATAGATAAATTATTCCACCAAAAGTGTACCTCCAAGCAGTAAATAATAGCAATTGTAGAAGTAAAAATTAGAAGAACTGGAACACGTTATACGGATATACTGTTTTGACAAGAAATAGAAAAACGAAATGATATTTTGGCCTCATAAAGACTTCAGTTTAATGCAGTGACCATATTCAACCTACGATGATGAGAAAAGACAGGACAGATTAGCATGTCAAATATGAAGAAGTGACAACTAACACCGTCATGTTTATCTGTTTTGATGTAGAAAATAACAGAAAAGGTATTTTAAGGCAGAAACAATATACTGAATCACAGTATGTACCAGGTGCCAGTGGTGTATGGGTATACATGGGTTAAGGTTAAGACTTGACAGCATCTCTAGTTCAGCCACTAAAAATACAAGATTTGGGGGCTGAAGGGGTTAATATTGGATAACAAAGTTAAGAGCAGCTGAAGCAATAGTAATAACATTCTAAACTTCCGGACCAAAGTAATTGACAGTGGATGACAAAAAATGAAGCTAAATTCCAGTATGTCTCAAATTTATTTTTTCCAAGTCTAGGGTTTCCAATCACTAAACATTTCTCTGGTTCAATTGCGGGCATGGCCTTGCTTATGAGACAGTCATTATTTGATTGGAATAGCTGCCTCTAAATCAAAGAAATCATTGGCGTTCGAATACCAGGAATTAAGCATGTTTTGAGGAAAGTGTCTAGGGTTGTCTTTTAAATTTCAAAGTTTGGCATTTTAGAGTTTTAATTGATTAATTAATTTATTTCCTATGTTTTGTTTAAACAAATTTTATCTATAAGTGTGGTGACAAGGGTTATCTAACGGGTGTGGAGGTCGAAGTGGTGGTTGCAGAGTTGACCGACCTTATTCTTATCAGGTGATATCTACGAAGACGGACTTTATCCTTATCGGCGGTATCTACAAAGACCAACCTTATCAGACAATTAAAAGTCTAACCTCGTGCGACACAAGTAAGTTTATTTTTCTTAACTTAGGCAATTGTCAAGCCCTAGCATGTAAGGTATTTTTAATATTATCTACTAAGACCGATTTATCACGCGGTTTAAAGTCTAATCCCATGCGACACAAGTAAGTTTGTTTTTCTTAACTTACGCAATTGTCAAGCCTTAGCATGTAAGGTAATTTGTATGGGTAATCGATAAAACGTTGAGAGCAAACACGGTCATAAACCGATTAAGCAACTTATGTTGTATTGGGCGATCTAATATTTTCATGCAAACCATAAACTCACTAGACACAACTTACATCACAATATTTCCAGGTTTTTCACTGGATAAACATCTTTACCTACTCAGCTTGAGGTTGGGAGCCTATGTACCATCCCAAACTTAGGGGATCCGCCATAACTGACCCATAAAAGTAAGATATGATAATTAAATCCATTTAATTGGTGAACCCCGTTCATACCGCTAGGCACTTAGATCATTTTAATATAAATAATGAGATTAAAGAGGAGTAAGTAATAAATGTAATGAATAGAGACTAAGAACAAGGTCTTATACGAGATTGGAAATGAGGAGTGAGAAATGAGCAAATGTTATATTAAAAGGAACAATTGGAAAAGGAGAAAAGGGATGGACGGCTCTCCTCTGGTTGATGATCTCCAAACTTCTACGCCAGAACAATTATTTAAAATAGTATATCAACCTTGAAAATTACATCTTCTCTAAGTATTAAACATTTAAAACACTTAATAGAACTAATATATTCCACTTAAATAACAAACATAGAGGGAAATAAATCAAGAATGATAACAAAATTTTAAAATAACCAATCATCACAAGATCTGCATATTTAAAAAAAAATCCTAAAAATCATCCACCAAAAGTAAATACAAAAGATTATAAAGACTCGGAGTATCTGGAACAGAAAAGTTTTAAGAAGTACCTGTATTTCAGAAAGTATACATCCGTGCATAGCCATGACCATAAATGCACAATGCCTTAGAGCCCCACTTACTTTCACATAATTTTGCCAAGGATATCTAAGCATTTTGTATTTACCATGAGGTGGCTCCCATACAGCAAAACCCATCTTCAATAAGAAATACGTATTAATGAGTCAAAAAGATTATCAATATTTTGTTGTGAAAGTGAAACGGACAACAAAAAGACAAGATACCAATGCATCCTCTGTGCTTGTAGATTCAACAGCTGATCTGTAGCCTTTGTAAACCACATCCTCTGCAGCTTGGTATGTAAGAATTTTTGAAGGCACTCTCTCGTATTCAACACAATTAAGATAGTTATTTAAAACACCTGAAAAAGAAACCAAACAACGTTATTCAACCCAAGAAATGAGATTACGAAGCCACACTAAAATATTACTTGTTACTTTATTACAATTCCACAAACTAAGACAACCTTCCAATGATGCAGCAACGCCCGTGAAATTTTTTGCCACAAGATTATGCAGATCCTCACCAGCCCATATTGGATATATACATACATTTATCCCGAGTGCCACAGCAGCACCAAGGGCAATGAGCAAAAATCTATTTATAGCTGTTTGAACAAACTCTCCTGTTCGATACCCTGATACAATAATGTAGCAGTAGGTGATCAAGAACACACGGAAACCATATTCATAAGCCTTCATTGTTGGATATTGTTTTGCATATGTGGCACAAAATCCTGACATTCATACACAATAACAATGTCAGAGAAAAAGGCACACTCAAAAAAAGAAAAAATCTGATGAATCTTTATCAACATGATAAGAAATAGAAGTCATTCAAGTTCCTGACCTACAGTGAAGATGCTAACAGTTATGATGAGCTCTTCCCATTTTCCAGCCAATTGTGATAAAATTCCCATTCCCAAAGCTAGACCTCCAGCTAACAAAGTTCCCAATCCTCTGTTAAGCCCTTTGCTAAGAGTTGCCCCTGCAGGAGTACATTGTCACAAATTATTGCTTGTAACTGAAATTAGAATTTACAAATAAATGTTTTACTTCAGCAAATGATTTATGATCAAAATATTGGATTTAATAAAAGATGAAGTGCGTGAATACAGTGGAATTAAATAAGTAGAGCCTTTGGAACATGCAGCAGAAAAAATTATAGTCTATGATTTCATTCATTACAAGACAGAAGAAACTAGGGAAAATTATATGATTTTTTTCTCTGATTAAAATTAGAATGGCATTTGCCTATGCTCATAAATTAAATAGGAGAATTCTACCGAGTATCCTTAAGAAATCTTTAAGGAAACAAAAGTAAAATATATTTTTAATAAAGAAAACAATATTACTTTAAAAACTCAAAATAATATTTAACAAAAAAAATTGAATTTTCCCACTGCCCTCAAGACACTGGTCAACAAGTATTTTTCCTTAGATTAGTTAGCACTAGTTTCCTGGACAAACTAACTAAATTAACAGAACCAACGTATCACTCTACCACAATCAAAGGTTTAAGGCTTTTACGCACTGATCCAGGCATATTCTTCGCCAAATTCCCTTGAGGAAGAGGAATTAAAACGCCAAAAACGAAAAAGAAAATAAAAATAGCAAAACCCTTTTTTTAATCCATAGCTTATACAAATGACAATAACTTGGTCACAGAAAACACATTAAATTAATTAGGTCCTATAATTAAAAACAAAAGAAAGAGAGAGATCAGTTTGGTTCTTAATAGCAAGTTCCAATTTTGTGTGTTACTTTAAAAGGAATAAGTTCGTGCCAATTATACCACTCACGTGCAATTCTAGACACCATAATAATAAGTGTCTGTCTGGAAAGAAAAAAAGTACAAGGAAAGAGGTGTACTTTTTACATGTTCAAAAATAACACTATGATTGTGACGAACATCATGAGTATATATAATGATAAGAATTTAATTCAGATATATAACAATACAAAAGTTTTCTACACCAACCCTCAATTAGAAAACAGACTCAGGCATCCACAGTGTATTTATGTATATAGTACTTATTATTCAACCTTCTTTTTGGTACAGATATATTCAACTTTAAATTTACTATAATTTCAATATTTGCTAATCTAATCTTAGCAAGCTGAAATCCAAAATATATTTACAGTAAAAACTCCACGATAATTTAGGTGAGGAAATGTAATTTTTATTTTTGTGTATTCTAAGGAGAAATACTCTTGGCTAAATCCCACAAGACACTATAAATAATAGTGTATTCAACACTGTAACTACATAATAAATCCAAAAAGAGACTCAATCCAAACAAACCCTAATAATTTCTATTTAAAAATCAAAATTTGAATTTGAATATAAAAAGAAAACAAATGAACCAATTTTCGTGGGGTCAGCTAGAATCTCGACTTTAAGTGAGCAGTGTGAATTAAAAACACAAGATTAATTAGTAATATCAAATTTGAATTTACATCCTAAAACGTTAACAAAAAAATCCATGTGGTGGTTTTGATTTCAAATTCAAATATTGACATAATCGGACAAAAAACTTTGTCCGATAACATTTTTCACAGATTCGAATTGGAAAGAATTCTATGCAGTGGAAAAAGGAGAGTAGATTGAAGGTTGATACCTATGCTGAATTCGAAGACCACAACGACGGTGAGAATGGCCCAAACGGAGTATCGACTAATGTCCTCAAAGGGCTTTTTAAGGAAAATCAGAAGCGTAAGGAGAATGAGAGCGAGTCCCATTTTGGCGGAGAATATGATCTTCCTGGGATCAGACATCCCCATCTCCCACGCTCTCGCCGCCACGCGCTTCGCGCTCTTCCACGTGCCGACGATCCCGTCGGAGACAGCGCGGTAGGAGCAGCATCGCCTGGGCGGCCAGTTGTCCTCCTCGTCGGACTCCGGCAGCGCGATCCCAATTTGGGAGTAACCCCCGCCCTTCATGGAGAGTAGCCTCTCCTTCTTCTCGGCGAAGCTGTGACGGAAGGAGCCCAGCTTGGGCATCCTCGCCGCCGAACTCATCATCGCCGGCGAATGAAAGGAAACGAGATTCTGAGAAGATTAAGTAAAAGCGAACGCGATTTTGGAGATGATAGAAAGGTGAAAAAGTGCTTTGGAAACGTGGCGGTGAGAGAATGCTGCGGAAGTTAACTTATGTAGTGTTGGTTCGTGCCAATGAAGAGTCATCATGGATACAACGTGACTACATGTATATATGTCTACATGAGTCTTATATTGCATTATATAATGAGATACATTATTCTCTAATAAATCAAATTTAATACAATAAATAATTTATAAAATTTAATACAATAAATAATTTTTTTATTTTTTAATAAATATGTTGGAGATCTAATATCGAGTATAAACGATGTGAATGCAAACTTCATCTTATTATATGATTTTATGGAATTGAACTAATATTAAAGTACATTTTGATATTTTTTAATTATTTTTTATAGATACAATAAATAAATATATATATATAAAGTTTAATAGTTTATTAATCTAAAGTACTTAATTTTTTTTTTATGTAAATTTGACTACATTTAATAACTTTAGTAAAGTTTAGGTTAATTTAAGTAAATATAAAAATAATATTTATTTTTTATTAATGTTAAGTATTTAATGATTAAGAACTATTTTAAATGTTTCGGTTATGATATGTTAAAACCTCCTTTTACAAATATATGTATATGTATATCATAAATATTAATGTAGCATTTAATATTATAAATTGTGTATTTTAAATATTTAAATAAGTATGTTCATTCAATATTAAAATGTTTTATTATTAAATATATGATTTTTTTATAAATATATTTCAGTAACATTTTGAGGTTTAACCTTACACTAATTTATTATCTAGTAAAAGTCAAACAGCACATTAACTAATTATCTCAAAATCATAGTATTTCAGAGTGGGTCTGCTGCACCACTTTCCAAACTAAACTTCCTACCAAACTCTATGAATAATAGTACAATTATATTTTTATATTTTTATTTTAAATTAAAATAATTATGTTTTATTTTAAAATAATAATGTTCTATGAATAAATATTATTATGTGAAATATAATTTATTTCGGTAATAATTTTTATTGTTTAGAACAAAAACAAGTTCTAATTTTACATGTAAAACTGGTAAAAATTATTTTAGGTTGTGACGATGATTAATTATAGAAAAATATGTGATTAATTGTAAAATAATATGTTATTATAAAAAAAATAAAACATATTTAAATCATTACTTCTTTTGAGATTTTTAAAATATGGAAAAAAAATGCTTTTGACTTCTGAATATGAACTTTAAAATCAAATAGTTGACTTCTTTAACATACTAATTAAAATTGCTTTAGTGTTCTAACATCAATTCCTTTTATGAAGCTGTTTTTCTTTGAAAGCATTAATTCTCATTACCTATTTTCCCCTCCATTGCAATATTATCTTCTTCTGTAATTTAAAATTTTTACAGGGTTGATATATGTTTTCTTATTACTTTTATTATAAACTTTCTATTTTTCTAATATTACTCCTTTTTTAGCAAATTCTTTAAGAAAAATCTACTGTTACGTTCCATAACCCTAATGAAATAAACTATTCTGAATACCATATAAACATTTTTTAAATCAATGAATTTATACGTCTAATAATGAACAATCACTCACATTAATATATATTAAAAACAATTAATAAATAATAATAATAACAATTATAAAAACTTCTTACAAATTATGATTATTATTATGATTATTATGATTATGTTGTAAATTATAAATAAAATTTACTTGATTATTTTTTTATTTTCATCATTTACATGCACTGAAGTACTAGGATTACGACTTGCCGACAATGAACTATAATACTTTTTTTAATTATATTTTGATATAATATATAATTTTAAAAGATATTTCTTCTAATATTTTCGTTTTCTTTCATTTAATAATTATAACAACTTATTCACCTTTTAGTTATTATATCCAACTAAAAAGGAATAAATACGAATGTAAATTCTGCATAGAGAGAGGAGACATATCCTTAATGATTTTGTCCAAGAATTTTAATTATTTTAATGGATAACTAATTTTAATCATCAAATTTATTGAAAAAAATTGAATGATGGGATAGAGACTCCCTTATTGGGTATATATGTATGGGTTTTTATATGTAAGTGTGTATATGTATAAAGTGACATACACTTTCTTATAAGGGAGTAATATGAGCTACATAATTATATAGAAATAATTACAAGCTTTAATAAGCTATAATTAATTAAAACTACACCTTTTAAAAGTTATACTTAACCGTGTGTTTTTAGTCTTAATTATTTATGATAAAATATAATCATTAATGTTTTCTTTATTGAGTAATATATATATATATATATATATATATATATATATATAATAAACAATTAAAATATGTTTATCTATTATTCTACTTTTTCATATGGAACATCTACTACTTTTTGTGTAACACACTATTATCATAATCGATAAATACACACAAATAAGAATAAGTTAGAATTTTAAAAAACATTCATGTCAATACTTTTATTACACGCTAATAAATATATCTTAAACTTCCATTCTCAATAATTTATACATACTATAGAGTCAAGTGTTTTTCATAACATCTATAGTCTATGTCTGAAATACATTACAAAACATTTGACTTGTTCTCGCCGGTTGACTCGGTTGTCGTTGACTCCAAAGGCAGATGGTGGCTCCTCCTATTTTCTGGTGGTTTCAGCTCTCTTCTTGGGTGGTTGAGAGTGGCTCCGTTGAAACATAGGGGACCCTACCTGTTGATTGCACTCCGATTATCAAGTCAGTACTGGGCTAAGAAACAGTAAAGTATGTAAAGCAGTTTCATTCTTAAAAATGGTGTACCTTTTCTAGGGTTCTTACCACCCTTTATATAGGTTGTATCTAGGTCAACTCTTTGTCCCACGAGGATCTTTCCTTTAATGAAATTAGGGTTACTGGTGAGGCATCCTATGACGCGTTGCACTAGCTTAGCGCAGCCGCGACACAAGACTTGCCTCTTCTGGAGTGCAAAATCTCTAACAGGATGGGCGTCAGGGTACCAACTCATGTACCAGCGCTACAAAGTCATATGTTCTATGGATGCCCTGAGTATTCACGTGTCATGCATGCAATCTATCCTTGGAAACCCTAACCCTAACGGGTCTTAGCGCCTCCAAGGATTATTTACTTGTGCTAGACTTGTACGTGCTATACACACCACATGCATGAATCCTCTCGTGACTTAGGTCCCTCTCTCGTATAGATAATAACTCTTTATTATCTTTGGGGCCCACCTACGTGGCCCATTAATGTGACTGGACCGCCGAGATCCGAGGTCACGTCTGATGCCGATTTCTTCAGCCAATGTCTGAGGTCTGACCAGTACATGACTTTACTTCTGAAAGACATATGCGATGAATTTGACTGAGAGATATGCATCATACATAGTATCTTCACAATATTGTATCTCCAACATAACTACATTAATAGGAACCAAGTTCTTTCATATAACAAGGTAAATTCATGTGACCTGTCAAATAGGCTATTTTTTCAGACCACAAACTCATTCATGGGAACCTCTTTCAACTCTCACCACCTAATAATCTTCCTCTATTTGATTCTAATATATTAGTAGAGTGAAGATATCTCCTTAATATGAATCTTGAATTCAATATATATACTATATATATCAACATAGTATTTCATTTCCTATTAATAATTATATCTACATCATACTTCATATAATATACAAGGTATTCATGCATTTCAAATTTAATTCAAATGTCAATAACATGAAAACTTTCTCATCTTTTTTTTCTATAAAACAAATCAACCACACATTACATAATCTAATACAAGATAAAAACCCTTTTTGTTACAAAACTCCTTCATACATATACATCCAACTCAATTTAAATGCTAATAAATTGAATATCAATCATTACATTATACTAATGTTTAAATAAAATACCTTAGTCAAATATAATAACATAGTAAAAGATAAACAAATTTAACAGTAAGATATT
Source organism: Phaseolus vulgaris (assembly GCF_000499845.2). NCBI lineage: Eukaryota > Viridiplantae > Streptophyta > Magnoliopsida > Fabales > Fabaceae > Phaseolus > Phaseolus vulgaris. The sequence continues at coordinate 46,290,549 of NC_023756.2, read as the reverse complement.
ATTAAAATCATGTTTTTTCAAAGTTCAAAAGACACTCTCTCATCTTCTGAATTACGCACGTGTTTCAATTCACTCATTCATCATTCTACTCACACACTAACTAAAGTTCTTTGATTTTAATTCCTCGAATTTCTCTCCACCAGAGTTTGACTTGTCTTTTGGAAGCTTTTATTTAAAAGACTTGTCCCACGAATTCGACTCTTCAAATATTAAAGCTTTCAAGTTTTTAATAAATTAAATGTTAGTTGAAATCATAAAAATTTGATTGATATAGTTTAATAAAAGATTTTGAGTTGAAATCATAAAAATTGTAGTTATTTTAATATTTAAAGATTAAATAATACGTTTCCAATAAAAAAAAACACATTTGATTTATGCAAGGAAAATATGTTAAAAAAAATTCTATTTATATGCTATTTTCAGATAATAAAGCATAATATTATTAATTAGTTTTATTAAATTTTTAACACGCTGTTAAGAGATTAAAATATAAATAGTTTTACTTAATTTGTGTGATTAATTGTTCGTTAACATGTATATATAATTTAGGTTTAACTTGATACATAGATATATGATTAAATTTCAAAAGCTCGCACGTTCGAGAAATAATAATCGTAGTGGAAAGAACTCATTTGATAAAAAATTAGTGTGAAATTTCAAGGAATTAATAATCGAGATTAATATTTAATCTAGTATACCAGCTGAAATTCCTAGGAAATAATATAATTAATTTTTTGTTATAAAGTTTCCCTATAGCTCATCATACATTAAATAGTAGATATTTATATTTTAGAAAAAAATTGGCATTTTGTTTTTCAGTAATTGAAGAGATGATCAAGTAATATTTATGTGAAAATAACAATGTATTTAATTTTCTCTTTCAGTTGTGTATTAAATTTAACTCCTTATAAATAAATAAAAATATTACTGAATAAGCTTTCACTCTTGAATAAATTATTCAACTCATTTATGAATAATTTAAATATAAAAATATAAGGGAGAACAAATATTTATAACTATTTATTGAAATCTTCATCATCTATTTTACTGGTGGACTTTTTATGAATTTAAAATAAGAATTTTGTTTAAAATGTTCTTATGACTTTTAGTATTTTATACATTGACATTTTAAGCATTCTATTAAAGGAATTGTGTTTTTTTTTCTTCTTCAATTTTTTATATTACTGACTTTTTTCTATAAAAAATAGTTGGACATGATATATAATATTATATCAAGTTTTTGCAATTCAAAACCATTCATTCTCTTAATTCTAATTCGTTGACCCAAAAAAATCATTTTATTTTGCTGGTTAAGTGCTTTTGTTTTATCATCGCGTAGGAAACAAGACGAACTCCAATTTTGATAAAGTGTTTTGATTAATTTATTTTATAAAAAATGTTTTATTGTTTTCTAAAATAAAATCAAAACTTGATTCTTCAAACACAAATATTGTTAAACATTTCACAATCCACGTTGAAGATCCACTGTAAATAAAATATTTCCACAATAACATATATATTTCCACATCTAATAAAAGAGTTAATACTTGTGTGGGAAAGACAAAATAAAATTAGTGTAATTTTAAAATTTAATTCTTAAGATAAATGACTATAAATATTCATACTTTTCAATTTTGATTTTTTTTAATAAATTTACAATAAAATTGAGTCATATTAAATATTTCACCGATTAAGGTAAAATTAATTGATGATATGTAAATGGATATAAACATCATTTAATTTTAAACTTGAAATTTATTTCTTTAATTTCTAAATTTCAATTAGGAGATTTTTTTATATATATACTTATAATTTTATATAATTAAAGTCGAAACTCTCTCTATTTAATTTATTATGAAATTTCATTTTTAAGATAAACTTGTATTATAAATCTAAATAGAAGAATATGGGTGATTCTAATTAGGTTTATGAAAGTTGTAATGTTCAAAATATTAATGTAGTAAGTATGGGTGGCTAGATTTTTCGAACTCCTTCACATTGATTAGGGAGGTTGTTCATACCTAAAAGTTTTACATTAATCACAACTAGAAAAATTTTTATATGCATTTTTCTTCCTAAAATCATCATTATATATTTTCATAATAAAATTGTGATAAAATGGAATCTAAATATCAAACAATAACTAAGAGAAATGATCTAACTGTATCTAACATATAGGTGTGATAATCACACCAATATATAAATGTAATTCATGAATCATTATTAAGTATTATAGGAGAAAAAAATTATAGCATAAAACGTTTTACCTATATTTTGTAATCACAAATTATTATATATAATATTACTATTAAATTTTAAAATAAATATATTAAAAATAAGTTATATGCAAATCAGTATCGAAAATTTAAAACGTTTAAATGTAGATTTTTGGTTGAAAGGTTATGGTATACAAAGTTTTATTTTTAATGTGTGTATAGACAAATTTTAAGTTAATTTCACTTTTTTATTTTTCTTTTTAAAAAGTATTTAAAAATTTAAGACATATCTAATTAATGGAGGGTTTTTTATGATAATTAATAGGATAGTGTCTTACATTTCAATAAATTAATATTTTATTTATTTTTTATTTATTTTTAAATTTAAAATTCTAAACCCTAAAATTCAAGAAAAGTTTAATCATAAATTTTCCGTGGCTAATTTTGGATTGTGGTATCTTTATCGAATTGTCACAGGTGTCACGTTCTTCATACCTTTCACTTGGGCCTTATCCATTTGGGCCTCTTCCACCGATCCACCAAGTAGAGCCCGCACGTGTCATTCCTCAAAACGACAACGCAACTTTCACTTGAAAAACACACCAACACGTGTCCATGCACGTGGCAGTTGCTTCGTGAAATCCACATGGCACGTGTCATGCTTTCAAGAGCCTTGACCAGATTTTCATGCTTGGTTTGTCGTATAAAACCCCATGCTTGCATGCTTCTCTTCATCATCAACAGCATCTTCAGACAAACACAAAACCTCTTATAAACACATAAACCTATCACAACAACAACAAGAAAAATCATGGCAAGTTATCAGAAGCAGTACGAGGATGAACAGGGTCGCAAGATCGACGAGTATGGCAACGTTGTCAAGACAACTGATGAGTTTGGCAACCCGGTTCATTCTACTAGTGTCACCTATATAGCCACCACTGGAACCGGTCGTGTTACTGATGATACTAACAAGCAACATGATACCAGTAATACCAGTAATCTTTACGGTGTAAACACCGCTAGACAGCATGGAACTACCGGTGGTTTTACTGGTGACACCGGTAGACAGCATGGAACTACCGGTGGTTTTACTGGTGACACCGGTAGACAGCATGGAACTACCGGTGGTTTTACTGGTGACACCGGGAGAGAGCATGGGACTACCGGTGGTTTCACTGGTGACACCGGGAGACAGCATGGGACTACCGGTGGTTTTACTGGTGACACCGGGAGACAGCATGGGACTACCGGTGGTTTTACTGGTGACACCGGGAGAAATCATAAGACTACCGGTGGTTTTACTGGTGACACCGGGAGACAACATGGGACTACCGGTGGTTTAACTGGTGACACCGGGAGACAGCATGGGACTACCGGTGGCTTTGCTGGTGACACTGCTGTCGGTGGTGGTCCTTACGTTGGAGACAACACCGCTGACACAGGCACTGGTCCTAGAAGTGGAACTGGTGGTGGTTATGGAAGTGGAACTGGAGCTGGGTATGGGAGGGAGCATGGAAATGAGGAGAAGAAAGGGATAATGGACAAGATTAAAGAGAAGATTCCAGGAGTACACAGTGACAACAAGTAGAGACATCGTGTGTGTGCATGCATGCAACATATATAGTAAAACATATGATCTTGTTGTGTTTTTAATAAGTTTGCTGCATATATACGTACACATACATGTCGTGTAATTGTGGTGGATGTTGTATATGGTTATTATAGAGTATGGAAGAGGAATAAAAGGTGCATGCATGCAAGGGAAAGAAGGCATAAATGTTATGCTGATGCATATGTAAAACCTACCCTGTTGTAAGGGTGCTTCAGTTGTGTGTTTTGAATTTTCAAATGAAGCAACTTTTTATTTCTTTCTTTTGATTTGCCATTAACATAAGGTTCATATGCAGTAGCAACCTAGCTAATTCAAAAGCTACCAGCTAAATAACTTCTTCCCAACAAATTATAAACACACCCAAACTATTGACTTCACAAGTTGAATACATATGTATGTATATTCTCTGGTTCTGTCAAACCAGACATGTTTCTATCTGATTCTGGGTGGTCCAATTATTGGTCATTGGTTTCTGGTCTTCCTCTTCATTGCTGTCGCTCAAGTCTTGTATGTCTAGAATCTCAACTCTGCGATTAGTTTTCTTCTTTATCTTGATTGCCACATCTTGGGGGATGAACCTGCCACATACCACTACGTTTGTCTGCTGCTTCTCAAGGAGATGACTATCCAACTCTAGCACAGTCAGAAATAAAGAGAATCTACAGTTTAAGAAGCTATTACCATGAAATTAAGAGTGATCAATGATGTCTAAAGATATACTTTTTGGATAAAAGTTAGAAAAGCATTTTTGTGAAATTTCAATACAATTTTTTCAACAAGAAAAATGTTATATATGTTACTGTCTCTACTGAAATCCAAACATGATCTAACCTGGCATATCAAGAATGGCTCTCTTGACTTTTCTGTAACATCCATTACAATCAATATTGATCCTCTTCACCATGCAGAAGTACTGCAAACCCAAAGGAAACAAAAATGATTCAGATGGTATTTTAAGCATTTATGGCTTCAGAACTATTGAGGTAACCAAAAGATGGTGATCAGTGCTTGCCTTCACTGTCATGAAACCGATCAATTGGCAATTAGGAAGAGATAGAGAGACACTTAGAACTGGAATTTGAAAAATCCAAATAGTATGAATGAGCTAGCAAAAGAAAAAGGATTCTTAAAAGGCATGCAACAACAAACTTTGAGAGTCAAAAAGTGTTTATAATGAGCTGGTTAGCATTTTCCTTGACACTGATGCTCCTTTTAATTTCTGAATCTGATTCTTTCTGTGACTAGCTAGGCAAAGGGAGGCTAATGTAGCACAGTTGTAGCTTAGTTTGTCACATTATTCCTGACTTCTTTGTTGCCGTTTTGTGCATGCCACTACATAAACAAAGGAAAACATACTTACTTCCTGTGCTTGTGCTAGTTGAACTTATCATTATTTAACATGTAAAATATGTTTTATTTTTATTGTCAAGCATTTCACATTTATATAGAGCAAATGAATATCTATCTTGCCAGGTTTTGGTCAACTCTATTTTTGTGTTTTTTAAATTATATGTTTTGTAGAGACCTGTAAACTGGTTCCTCACTTGACTTCTGTTTCAGATTTGACAGTTATGTTCTTATATTTTTCCTTTAAAAATAACAATTAAAACAATTTTATCATGGAAGTATACCATGCTAATTATGCATAGGAAGTAAATAAAAAGGAAAAAGAAAAGAAAGGAAAGGCAGGGATAGGATAAAGATTGTTGTGCACATTAGTACTGGTTTTTGGTTTATTAGTATTCAACAAAACATCTTATAATTAAAGTTGAGAAAACTTTACAGTGAGAGATTATTGACTTCTTTTAATAATTATTACGACTTTAAGTCTAAAACCGGCTCAATGGGGTGAGGTTTGCACCCACTTATATACAATGAAAGGCTCTAATCTCTAGTCGACGTGGGATCTCCAACAATAATTTTAAAAGTTACATGTACAGTTTTTAATTGATTGATAATATAAAAAGTTTTAGATTCAGGAAAATTAAACTGTTGTAACTTTGCCTTACATTTTAAGCTTTTAAACAAGTTAGTTTATCACATGAAGAAACAAGCAATACATGTTAGATGGAACTCACACATAATGTATGGAACAACTCACACAGAAAACTGATCATATACCTATTTAGACACCTTCCACCAACACTAAAATGCATAACAATATGGTTTCTCTGGATAGTTTCTATCTTGCCCTCAATCTGTATCAGATTATTCTCTTGCTGTTTATTTCCAATCTTCCCAACATACTTTCACAAGACTCTAGCCCTTCAAGCCCCACCATAGCCCAATGCACACCAAGCCTAATTTTTCTCATTCCTTGCACACCATTTGTGCAGGGTACTTCCCCTTCTCCAGTGGCACAATGCTGTGACAACCTCAAGCAGATCTACAGCCAAGAGCCACATTGTCTTTGCCTCTTGTTCAATGGCACTAACTTCAGTTCTCTCCCTATCAACAGAACACTTGCTCTGCAGTTACCAGCTCTTTGCATGCTTCAACTTAATACCAATAACTCTGCCTGTTTAGGTTGCATAAATAGTCACATTTGATCTAAAATCATATATTATCAATTTGTATAAATAATTGTATGTTATTATGCATTGAATTGATTTTTCCTTCATTTCTTTAACTCAGTGAAACAAGTGCATAGGCCTGCAACTGCTCCTCATTCTCAGGTTTCCTTAGACACAACGAACAATTCCACTGTTATTGGTAAGCAACACTTTTTTTTTATAAATCTCATATTTTCTTGTATTTTTATTTAACCATTTCTCTTCAAGTAATTAAACCGATTATTGTCATAATTTCCTTTGTTGATGTCCTGTAAATTGCTTCCTATTTGTAATGATCTTGCTCTTCTGAATTTGTAGCTTCTCCGGCATTTTCTGTTCCACCAACACCTGTCATGGGATTTGGGTTTCGAAGTAGTGAAGCCACTAACTTAAACACAATAAAACTGGATGTTACTACTCTAGCAATATTAGTTTTTATTTTAGTGACATAAATGATGTAATAATTTTAGTGGGTGAAGTATAGTAAATTATTTATATACTAAATTTATCATGTAATTCTGATTGGAAGAATTTTTAGATAGTTTATGAAAAATTATAATTAGATTATAAAACTTTTACCTTCTATCTTACCCATTAAACTAAATATTGAGTATTAATTTTTACATTTCATGAATTATAATCCAAATGTATTATAGTCTAAAGCGATATATTATTTTCATTTTAATGGTTTTGGTATGCAACATAGACTAAAGATTGTCAACAATGATACCTGAGCAATCACATGAAATCCTCCTACTACTAACCATGCATGTCCATGTATAATTAACTCACTTCATTTAATCTATCGGAGAAGTAATACATTATAAAAGGTGTACATATAAGTAGAAGCATTGCCTTACAAATTTAGCTCAGAAAAAGTTTGAATTCATTTCTCTGCATTGATATGCCAAAAATAAGGCACATATCCAGTGTCTATGAAGACTCTAATTCAAACTAGGAGCCACTTCTGTTGGATTGGAATCAAATACATCAGAGTCATATGAATCAAGGTCTTCAAAAACATCATTGGACTCTGCACTGGATTTTGCACTGGAGTCTCCACTGGACTCCACACTGGACTCCACACCAGACCTCACTCCATACTTTCTTTCAATCTCATCCATCACTTCTTTTGATGGTTGTTGATATGTAAGACAACCATATAGACTAACACATACCTGTAATGACAGTGAACATAAGCACATCCAAAGATTCAGTAAAGATATCCATTTCAAGCAAATTAATAGACATGATTATTGTCATGATGTTGTTTAATGTTACAATTTAAAACCTTGATTGAACCATCATAGACATTGAATGTTTACACTACCCATTTCTATGAAAGAATAGCATCATTCTCTAAAATTCTAAATTAAAAAACAAAACACATAGTCAAAAGCATCTGCAACTTCAGCCAGTTATGGATTGTTCCAGTTCCAACTAAATAATAAGTGGTCGAGAGTTCTTTCAGATATAGAATTCGCTAAATAATAGTATTCTACTATTAAACTGTGTTTTCCATTGAATAAAACATCTATAACTAAATGCTCCCTAATCAATTTCTTCTTATAGATAGACCCGTGACCACAACAATATCAAGGGCTAAGAGGGTATTAACTTGAGGATCAACTCTAATGCTAAATTGTAAGAAGAGATAAATCTCTTAAATCTCAATATAAGAGATAGTGTTTAACTCGAAACTTGAGTTTGTCCAAAATAACCAAAGCAAGACCCTAGTTCTTTCCTCTTGAATCAAACACACATGTCTTTAAACTAAGAAAAAGAGTTATATATTTAAGAACTTAACGAAGAACAATTCATGAGAAACACCCAGTGATGCAACAAAAGCTAGTGTAAAAAACACCATTCTTTTAAAAATTAAAAATCTAATTACTCATTTGATCTCTATACCTATATCATTTCTAGGCTTTAATCCCTGTAGCTAGCAACTACTCACCTTAACCTGTAATTTTTTAACTTTCTTTTAATCTTAAATCTCTTAGTCCAACAGATTTAAACACAAGAGACTAAGACGAGCACTATTTTATGAGTTTAAAGATAAAGGTTAAAAATTAAAATCTAAAGTAAGTTATTTATTGGAAAGAGTTTATACAAAATCAACTTATATATAGTTCATTCTAATATTTTTTTCTTTTAAAATAAACATAATTAAATTAATTTAAAATTAAGATTGAAGTCTTGTTCCAGAAGTACATAACGCATTTGCAATCTCCACAACCATGCTATCCTTTAAACTTTATACGATTATGTTAAACACTGAACTGTAATTTCAAGTAGAAGAGACATAAATTTCAGGAAAAAGATGAATAGTAAGAATTAAATTTAATTCTAATTCAACTTACAAACTTGTATCCACTTATTTAAAATATTTTAATTTATAGTTTAATATAGGATTTTCAACCTACTCCTCACATTCCTCACATTGAGACTACTAACTCATCCATAGGATATATATTATACTCATTTGATAACAACCCAATGACTCAATAACAGATGACTTAATACATGTCTAACAAAACAATCACTAACATAAGATCAAAATAATTCAAAATGACTCGCCTCAAAATGATTAGAAATAAATTTTAAATTTAAATCAAATTTATAAAATCCATCGATGAAATTTACGGTCACTTATGAATAATACACTTTTTTAATAAAGAAGAAACTAAGGAGAATAGAGTGATTGGTTATACCGCGACACCGAAGCCAATAATCCAGGAATACTTGACGAAGAAGCCGAGCAAGTCCCACTGCGGTCCTTCCCAAAAGTCCGCTTCTTCCTCGAGAATGCCATTCACCTTACTGTAAAGGGCAGCAAACTCCTCGTCCATGGGCTCTTCGTCTCCGATCTCCGCCGTGGCTTGCGGTTCTGTTACGGCGCTGAAAGGTTGCGAATCGGAGGAGAACTTCTTCGAGCACGCCACATGGAGGTGATTTCTTGGCGTTCGATTAGACGAAGAAAGGAGACGGGTGTAGCGAGTGGTTGCGGCAGTGTTGCCGCAGGGGATTATCGCCGCGCCACTCCCAATGGGCACGGTGAACGCCATGGGTGGATAAGAATTCTCGCAACGGATATTGATTCTATCTAACTAACTTTTTTTGCAACACATATTTTTTGGTCTTCAAAAATTGAATACTCTCAATAACTAATAAGAAAATATATTTAAAATATAGTATAAACAAATTGAGACAAATACTAAATATTACATTAACTTGAGAAAAAAAAACTCAATATTTACTCCTTTAAAAATTAGAAATTGTAAAAAAATTCTTAAATTATTTTTAACTTGTTTACTCTTACATCTTATATTATATTTTTCAAATATAATTCAATCAATTTAAAATATTTTTGGATCGATATATAATATTATTATATAATTTAAAATATAATTTTAAACTGTATTATAGATGATGATACAATTTAAAAATATAATCCTACAGGAAATATCACGAATTTTAAAATCTAATATAAAAAAAATTAAGCAAAAAATCTTAACATGCGGATCTTCACATAAATACATACATTGAAAATTTTACGTGAAGTAAATATTAAAATATTTTATAATATATAAACTTTACATTATAAAAATTAAAATATTTTATAATGTATAAACTTTACGTTATAAAATTTTAAATTTTACTTTTGTATATTATCTAAACATAACACCATCATGTATATTTTTTTTTATTTTTTTTGTAAACAATCAAATGATCTAAGTAATTGCTTTTTCTACCTATCAAATAAATCTAGAAAAGAATATCTTCTCTCAAATCATAAAACTTTCACTATTCTAATACAAAAACAAAATCGTTTTCAATTTATTATTATTACGTAACTACCATTAATAAATAAATAAGCTGTAACGCTAACCATTAATGGGACTTTTTTTTTTCTTTCTAGTGAGACAGAAAGGCAAATAAATGTGGAATTAATTAATTTTTTCATCACTTCTGTTTAATTACTTTTATTTAGTTTGAGATTATGATGAAAGAACTTTACCAACCATGAAAATTTAGTTATGTAATGTTTTTGTCGATTAATAATTTAAAAAATATAGAAAAATTTAATAAAAGATATTTTATAAAATAATCAATAATTAAAAGTATTTTTACTACAGTAATTAAACGTTTTACTTCAGCTCAGAAGATATTTAGTTCCATAAATAAAACCAAAAATAAATAAAAAAATATGCAAAAAAACAAATGTAAAAACGGTGTCGTCAAGAGTCCAGTTTGTTTCAATTGAATTCAACCAAAAAACTGAAGCAACAAACAAATCTTAGCCCTACAACTTTTCACATCTACACCTACATTTCTGTGCTACTTTTTTTTTGTCTCTTCGTACCCCCAAACTTTCCTAGATTTACATTTTCCACCCCTAAGCACCGTTTCACTAACCCACCACAAAACTTCATCACCGCCGCTTACATAGCCTGTAATGACTCCGACCGCCACAAAACATCCGCCGGCGAATCCGCATAATCGAACAACCCATCCACAGTCACAAAACCCGCAGCACCATCGTCACACTCCGCCGCGAATTCAGAACCGAACCCAAATGCATCAAAGCCCGGAACATAGTCTTCAAACCCATTGAAAGCAGCAAGCTCCGCCATTTCCGGGTCAAGTTCCGGGTCAACCCGACCCGGCTCCTCAGCAGCCGCTTCTGTCGGCGGCAACCCCAGCTCGTCGTCGGAAGCCTCGAGTAAATATCCGAGCTTATTTTGCAACTCGCCGGAATCGGGTAGCTGGGTCGGGTCGAAAGCCGGAGCCTTGATTTCGTCTTCGAAGCTCTTGATGACTGAGTCGAGACCCTGCACCGTGGCACGGTCGGAGACATTGTCGGCGTCATCAAGTATGTTGAAAATGTGGTCCTGCAGGTGAACGTCGGGTTGAAGGAGTGACTCGGAGGAGTGAACTCGGGGAATCTTGAAGTGGGGCGAGTCAGTGGCTAACTCGTCACGAACTCGCTTCTTGGAATCCTCCATGGAAGGAAGAAAAGAGAAGAAAAAGTTGAAAAGAGTGAAGAGAGAGAAAAGATGAAAGGGTTGGGTGGGAAGAAAGAGAAAGGGTGAATGGTGTTATATATAAGGGTGAGAAAAAAAGTGAGATAGGGTTTCTCTACTTTAATTCCTAATGCAAGATAGTGACAGGCGCGTGCATATCGCTCACAACTCCATTCACGGACTTCTTCTTTCTCTCTCTATCTTCTTTTTTCTTTCACACAAAACCATAACTTTTTTTAATATTCATACAAAAATTATCAAGAAAATTTTGTTGATACCAATGATTCTGCACTTTTTTTTCTTTTTCCCACACTAAATAGAAATAGATTCTATTATATATAATAAATACTTAGTGAAAAAAATAAATTGTAAAAAAAAAAATAGAAACTGATGTTGTGTTGTGTGTTGTTCTGAGTTTTCCTTTTTGGCGTGTGAGATCCGTTGGCCATTATTGCAGATAGCTGATTTTTCTTTTCCGACAATTAACTAAATTTAATTTGGATTTCGATTCCGGGTGGGGACCACGTAATAGGAAACATCATGTGTGTTTTTTTTTTGTTTTTTTTTTAATTTTTTGTTTTGAAAGTTTGGGATTTGGTGGAGTGGTGAGTGGGTCACACCACAGGTGGTGGTAGATTCTTGGGGTGGATTGATTTTGTTTTGGTGTGTTTTCCTTTTGTAGAATATTATTATTTATAGAAAGATTAGATATGGGTTTGTTTTGTTGACAAATTTTCTTGCTTATTTTTTAATCAATCATCAAAGCCAAGGAAAGAAGGTTCTAGTGAGTCCATGGGGGTGTTAGATTGTCCTACAACCACCAACTAGTACATGCCACTTTTCAAATTACTACATATTAACCTCTCTAATTCGTATACCTAATTTCAACCACAGAAAATAAAATAGTAGATTCAACAAAAGAGTAAAAATAGGTATAAGGTAAATTAAAAGGTAAAAGTATTTTACTAAAAGGATTAAATTTGTAATTATATGCATAGTTAAACTCTCACGTGTTTCATATAAATTTTTTTTATAAAAAAATTTCGTGTTAGACATCACTATGCTACTTGATATCTCAGCTAGACTAACACCTCAAGTAACAACAATCATTTATCATCACATGAAAAAAAATATTATTAAAAAAAATATAAAAATACAAAAAATATGCGGAAACTATACCAAAACTCATATGTTAACAAAAACGATACATAGGTAGACTATACATATTAATAAATATTTTTAAAAAGATACTAGATGAAAGCCTATTATACTAATGAACAAATTTTCTATAAATAAATCATAAATTAGTCATTGTGATTTAACTAAAAAAATACCTAAATAAAAATCATTAATAATTTCATGGATTCAAATGAGTAATTAAGATGGCATATGTATATTATCTACAAATATCCATTAAATGTACTTGTTTGATATTCTTTATTGTAATTACAAATATGTGCAACATCTGTGCATATGATTCATCTTTATATTATGATAAACTCTAATGTTAAAACAAGATAATCACAAATATAATGAAAAGGAACAATCTAACATTTATGAAAATTAATTAAATACTATAATCTAATATAAAATTAATGGAATAAATTATTGATTTATACACAATCACTGCCTACCAAACAATACCAAAGAATGTCAAAGAATTTAATAATTACAATTTCAAACCATAACTCATTTAGTTCAAATAAATCCTCACCCTTAAATAGTTGACATGAACTTTCATTCATTTTCATCACTCGATTTCTCAATATTTTATTTCATACATTGCATAATTTAATACTCTCCTATCAAGTTAGACTACTTCGTAAGATAAAAAAATCTCTCCCATATTCATATTATTTATTTATATTACTAGTGACTAAATTATAAATTATTTTAGAAATTAAAAAAAAAATTAGTTTCTATTAATGTTAAATTGTTTTTAAATTGATATCTAATTAACTACCAATATTTTAATTACTAATTATTTAAATTCTAAATTTGGTAGAAAAACATTGGTAGCTAATTAAATATCAATTTATAAACTATTTAACAATAATAGAAACTAATTTAAAAATCAACAAATTTTTTTCTCTTTATAGTCTCTAATTTAATCATTATAATAACTATTTATTTTTTTTATCTAAAATTGGTTATTTGTAATATTTAAACTAACTCAAAATAATAATAATAATAAATATTTTTTAAGAAAATAATGTGATTTGAACAATAGTGTTTTATTTTGTTATCATTTGCTAAATACATAATTTAGACATTATTCTAGTCTATTATCTAAAAGTTAATCACAACTATTATCTTCTAATAAACCAAAAACATTAACTCTCATTCATCTTTACTAACATTAATTATATAATTAAATGAATTGAAGTTTAAATATAAATTTTATTCTACACACTTATATTAAAATATAAAAATAAGTTATTGCAAATATGACCTAATTATTATTATTTTTTTCACTTGTATTCTCTTTCTTCATACAGATCAAACTTTTGGTACTTTTTTTAATGATAAAAACTGTTCTCATCTACTTTGGGACGTTGGTTTTATCATTTTTTTTTAGAGAAAAAAGTGTTGTCATTTTACTTTAGCATTGATTGGATCCATTCTCTCCACCTACCTTTCTTGTGTTAATCTTTTCCACACTTTCTCACTTGTCAGATCCATCAAGTGAAATATATTCAATTTCTAGCCTATTTTTAAATAATAAATATTTCATTATTTTATTATTAAGAAAAATTATTAAATAAAGACAGTTTTTTCCTTTGTAATTTCTATTAAACGCTAACAAATAATATATTTTAGAAAATATATTGTTGACATTTCTGCTTTCTATACACAAAATATTTATTAGCGTTATTGGTGGCAAGTTTCTATTAAAATATTATTAAACACATTTAGTAAATGTAATGGAGTTAGAAGATAATTTTATATATAATTAAAATGAAAAATATATATAAATAAAAAAATTAGTTATTTAGATTTTATTTAATATAATTATATTTTTTTACAATTTTTTCTTTTTTTTATTTTCTTTCTAATTTTTTAGTTTTACATTTACAAGATTGACTATGGGAGGACATTTTTTTTAGACTTTTGATAATGAACAAAGTAAAATTTTTTAATTATAATTTTGATTAGAGTAAGTTGTTTTTTTTTTTAGTCTATTTTGAGTTAAATTATTTGTCATGAAAAATGAATAGTGTGAAATTGTGATTGAGACATTATTTTCAAGAAAGAAAATATTGTGTTTAGATCGCTATGATATGTATTAATTAGAGATTCGTCTAAAATAATGTATCTTAACTTTAATGGTATAGTGGAATCATATAAACGAAGATTATCTGGTGGTGAAAGTTGAATGATGCTCATATGATTGAGTCTACAATTTGAAATATAACGTGTGTGACATTTCATATGAATTAACTGTGTCATATGATATGATTTGGTACTAATATTATTATGCACATGACTCCGTGGATTCATAGCGAGATAGTAGGACAAGTACAAATATTTGAGTTTAAGTCATTACACGAGTCTTTCAAAAGTATAATTAAGTGTCTATAGATATTGATAAGTGGAGTTCTGACATGAGAAATATTAATTACAAATTATTTATAGACTTTGTTAAATTAATGCATGGAATGGAAAGTGATGAATTACATTAAGACTTCCTTCATTTAATTGTATTTTTATTTATAAATTTAAAATTTAAGAAATTATTTATAACAAATAAAGTTGAATAACATATTTTATATTTAAATTTGGTTATGGTACTTATGAAATCATATCAATCCTAGATTATACTACTTATCATAATTTAAATTGAAAATTATTACAACCAAAAACTTATTTGTTTTTAGATGTTACAATCAAAACCACCATATGAGTCCTTAATTTTGTTCGTGAATCATTTGATCTCAAAGAACAAGAAAAACTTTAATTCCTCTTATCTTATTATTCTTTTCAAGACTTGTAATCAAAATCTTAAAAAAAAAAAATCAGATCATTATTTATTTTAATTCTGTGATTTTTTTAAATTAAATTTCTATTTATTTTTATCTGTATTATATCCCCACGTATAGTTTTTTTTAATGATGAAGCTACATTAATATCATGTAAAATGTTTTCAAATTAGAATTGTAAATAGCTTAAAGCAATTGTACAAAAGCACGTTGTCTCTTTACCGAAGCAGGCACTGACAATGTTGTTGTGGTGGAATAAAAAAAGTTTGATAGATGAGAACTTTTTTTCTCTTCTACCACATCACATTCGAATAAACCCATTTCCACCCTTTTTCTTTCTTTATAATATTATCCAAATCTTTTCTTTTTTTAAAAACTCTGAAAAAGCTTCTTTACTTTTCTATCTTCACGTCTGGTAAAGAATTTTAATTTATATGGATAGTAAAAATCCACATTATCATTTATTCACATATTATCAGATGAGGATAGATTTTTTGAACTTTGAAAATAAACACTCCTATAATAGTTATTGTACCGTAAAAAAATTATAGTGTGTCATCCTATATTTTAAAATGTATATTAATGATGATTAAATAGTATAGAAATTAAATAATATAAATATTAATTATGACACATGCTTTAATTAAGATTTAATATTAGAGAGGCTCATCATGTATTATAAATAAATATTTTTATATTATTATTTTACAGATTCACACTATCAATGACTTGGTTTTCGTCATTGGATCGACACTACAAGTCTAATTATGCTTAAGTTAGGTAATACACTCCTAAATATAATCCAAATTCTCTAATTTGATCCAATAAAAAAGATAAACTAAAATAATATAAATAATACACATTTCAAGAATTAGATACGTCATTACACAATACTTAGAATATTGAGTGTCAAATACTAAATCTAACTTGTCTTCTACAAATACAATCCATGTATGAATTTCGTGAAGATCGAGGAAAGGAATGAGTAGAGGAGAGTGAGGAGTTTGCAAGGAGAGGAACAGAAGTGCAAACCAACCGACCGACAAAGGAATCAGAAGAGTAGTTTCAATCGTTCTCTAAGTCCCAACCCCGTTCGAGAACAATTGGTGTCCACCGTGGGGTCAAGAGAATTCATGTGAAGAAGAAAGTAAACGGTATCAACCCGAAGCATGACTAACGAAAGGATGCCCAAAGGGGGTCAGATGACATTGTTGATGTCTTTACACAAAGAGATGGCTAAGACGAAGAGAAGGAACGAGGAGGTCACTCGGAAGAATGGGAATGAGATCCTAGCTCTCCGAAAGGAGAATGAAAAGATGAGAAGGAAGCTCGGGGAGGGGGGATCGTCTTTGGACCGACCAATCTTATCGGCAAGTCCTTCACCACCCCACCAGCCCCAAGACTGTTGAGGAGCCGAAAGACAAAGTTCACACCCAGAAAGTCATTCGAACAAGTCGATCCCTACAATTAATATCCTAGACTCAATCTGCCGACATCCTTTTAGTGATGCCATCAACAATTTCACAACACTATGTCCAAATTTGAAATGTAATTCGCAACCAGCCGACCCCACCATCTTATCCCATCGTACTAGTTGAAATCTGCCAAAAGAAGAAAAAATCCCTAGAAAAGTTCATCAACAAATTTAAAAAGATAACTATAAACCAAACCTAAACCCAAACATAACTATGCACCACATGCTAACAACTTTGCCACCAAACACCCCGTTTGTTAACAATATACATTACAAATATTACATTACATATGAATACTGAATTTTTAATGTCGAATAACTTATGAATTTTCTTCGAATAAAAACTGAAACTCTAACGATTAAAAAAAGTTTAAAAAAAATAAAAATAAAATTCAATCCATAAATTCTTCTTATCCTCTCAAACAAGAACAATAATTTTTTTTTAATAAAATTAAAAATTAACTTTATATTTAATCGGCAAATCTAATAATAAGTGGTAGATGAGAAAATGATTTTGATAATGATTATTGTAAAAGAAAAGAGGTAGAGTTAGGTAAATTTGATGATAAGTTTTTTTTGCAAGGGAAGGGCAGAGCATGTTCCTGGTCTTGTCTTCCTCAAATGAAAAGAGGGGTCCCATTTAGATATGTTATATTGTTCTCTGACATAATGCCCCACCAAAATGTACCATTCTATAAGTACCTCTCTCTCTCAACTTGCTATATCTCTTTCTCCATCTCTTCAATTTACCAATTATTTCTTTTTTTATATTCAATGTTTTATAACTGTTTATAAAATACATTACTTTGTTATTTACATTTTGTGATTTTTAATATTTTTTATCTTTTATTTTACTTTTCATTATATTAAAATATGATTTGGTTAAAGATATTTTTATAAAGAGGAGGTTGGATGAGAAAGACGTTAGGGTACGCAAGCAACGATGGGCAAAAGTTGTACGGCACACTGCTTCGGTGCAGCTCACTGTGGCGGCTTTCACACTTCCCCATGACACCACTCACCATGCATGCTGCCACCTCAGCTCCCTCCTCTTCACACGTGCCTTCTTCTCACTCTCCACTGCCACGTGCCAACCGCTTCTCTCTATAAATATCTCCCAAAATTTAAATTAATTATTCAACCTTTTTTTATTTTTTTATGACGTGGATGCATTGCCAACACTCCTTTAATGCTATTTTTATATTTTTATTAGTAATGAAATTCATACAATTTTTTTGAATGATGTGTTGTGTCCGATATTTGTATTGGACAACGATATTTGTATGCATCGGTAGGACACTAAAAAATTATTTGTTAGATTTCTGATAATTCTAGTACGGTTTAACATAATTTTAGAAAGAAAAAATATATTAATTTTTTAAAAATTCAAATTTTATTGTATAAATTGTTATTATGATTATAAAGATAAGAAACAAATCATTGTGAACCATGAAAAACATTTTTCTATTCTAAAAAATAATTTGTAAGCATAAATCTTTATTGTCAATTTATATAATTCATAATTATATAATATATAGATTTGTGTCTCCGTATCCTACATTCCATATCCGTCTCTATCATATAAATGTATATGTCAATGTTTGTAATTTTATAATAAAAAAATTAGTTTATTCACACACTACTGTTATATTCATATATATATATATACATATATATTAATTATTATTTTTATAATACGGAAAGAGATTAAGAAAAATTAAGAAAAACTTATTACTTTATATTTCACTCGCTTACTTTTTTTTTCGAAAATCAAGTAAATATTCAATATTTAATATTTAATATAATTAACATTATTTCTTCTCAAAACTTATAACTATTTACATAATAATTAATTATGAATCATATTCTTAGACCAAATTAACATACGGACCATAATTAAAAATATTATTTCAAATTTATTTATCGTTTAAATTTATTAGTCTCTTTATTTAAATATATCAATCAGATCGAACCAAGAATCGAAATTTCTAAAATTTGTTTCATTCAGATAATAATGTTAAAATCAACCATTATATTTAAAAATAATACTCAAAACTCCATCATAATTTTAGTTTTAAAAGTTATTTTAATGAATTAAAAAAAAATATTTATATATATATAAATTATCTTTTATCTTGACTAATTTTTTTTTATCTAATATAGGCAAACACTATTATAAAATTAAATTTATTAAAATCATAAAAATATTTTTTTAAGAAAAAAAAATATTAAAAAACATAATTTTGTTAAGTTTTGCCGACAACTGGTCAGTGTTTCGTGAATGCCGTGTGATTTGTTTGGTATGTCAGCACCGCTTCCTAAAACCCAATCACAACGTTAATGAAATAAGTGAAGAAACGTGATTCTAAGCACTTCTACAAATGAAAAGCTTTTTCACATGCACCTCATTTTCACTTTTCACTATAGACAGATACCATTTCCCTACCAAGACAAAAATACAAAAAAACTCTCTCAAAATCAAATTAAATTCTCTTGCTAAATTTAATTGTTAAGATACTTTTACAAAAATAATATTTAAATTTCATGCATATAAAGTTCAGTTAATAAAGTCAAACTACCAATGTAAATATTAATATTCTCATTCATCATAAGAGTTATTATTTCATATTGATAAAATTATTCGTTAAAATAAGAAAATAATAAAATAAAAATCAATTTTTAGAGATTAAAATAATTAATTGTAATAAAACTAAAAAAAAAATTATTTTTAAATTAACATCTAATTAGCAACAAATATTTTTTCTATCAAATTTAGAAACTAAATAATTGGAAATTAAAACCTTGGTTGCTAATTACATATCAATTTTAAAATTATTTAACAATAATAAAAATTAATTTAAATTTTTTTTTTTTTAATTTTTAAGATATCTAATTTAGTTATTATTATAACTAATTATTTTGATTTTTAAAAACTGGTAGTGATAGTTTTGTTGTTAATATAAATTTGCAATTTTCAATTACTTGTTTAATTGGTTTAAGTAATACAATATATTGTTAATCTAAAGTTGTGATTTAAAGTTCTTCTTTCTTCTGTGTGAAATAGTCAAATACAAGTTGGGATTAAGAAAACAATTAAATATATTTTTATCTTTTAACTTTCTAAAAGACTTTTTGAAAAAATTATAAATTTTAAAGCAAATATTCAATTATTAAGTCTAATTACCATGAATTTTAAACCATCTTTCGTTATCTTGACACGTTACATTCTTTCTATTTTATTAGTTAACAAATCACAGTGTAAGTGGCCCTACAAATCATGATTAAGAAGTAATTAATCTGAATTGGACAAATTTAATTATTTATACAACTAAAAGTTTAAAACTATTATAAACAAATAAATAAAACACCTTATAAACACGATATATAAGAAAAACATAATCTTAAACTAGTACACATATTCAGACTAAAACTGATCTGCATCGTTGAGAGTACATGCTTTGGAGATTGAGAAGAAATAAAAAGCTTATTAGAAATTCGTTCTATAAACTTATCAGAAAACTAACAATATTATTTTAATAAATTTGCACTACGAATGTTATCGTGAAAAGTTATTATAAAATAAATTATTATTCTTTTATATCTTGTAATTCTTTTATAAAATAAACACCTTATAAAATAAAAGTTTTGGAGTAGGAAAAATAAAATATAATTTTTTATTCTTTTATATCTTGAAATTACATCAACTATAGAGATTACGAAATTTCATAACATATAAGTATGTGCAAATCTCATCTTATAAGTTGGTTTTATGAGCTTGAATTAAGTTTAAAGTCCATTTTTTAACATGATATCAGAGTCATTTTGAGCTTATCGTAACTTATCAGGGTCAAACACCCCAAACTCAATACCAACACGTATTAATTGTTGAGGGTGGAACACCTTCGCACTCAATACAAACACGATAATTTTATTCTAAACTAACAACTAGCATAATATAAATACAAATTATAATAAATACTAAATAATATAAATTTTAAAATCCAGAAACCACATAAGAACCCACTAATGCAACAATACTTTGAGTGCAACAAACCAAACAAAGTAAGATAAAGGAAAAAGATTTATATACATTGGTGAAGAAGAAAGACAGCTCGAAGATACTTACGGAGGCACGAAAACAAAATTAATGAAGCTGCAGAAGAAGAGATGAACACTAAGTGCAAATGCGAAACACAAATAGAAAAAAGAAAATAAAAAAATGTAAGTGGCGCGCTTCAAAAATTAGGGTAAAAAATGATTTAAGAATGTGACTATTTGTAATAATCGCATTCATAAATCAAACGCTTCGATTACAAGTGTGGCTATAGGTGAAGCCGCATTCGTAAATCAAGCGCTTTGATTTACAAATGCAAATTGCTTGATTTATGAATGTGACTATTACAAATAGCCGCATTTGTAAATGAATTTAATTTAAAAAATGTCACCGCATTTTTAAAGACTGTGTCTGTTCGTAAAGTCGTACTTAATAAACTGTAGTTGTTTCTACATTTTGCACTAGTGAGGAATGTTATCTATAAATGTGAAAAGTTATTATAAAATAAATTATTATTTTTTAGTTTTGGAGTAGGAAAAATAAGATATAAATTTTTATTCTTTTATATCTTGATTGAAAATTTAGTGTAATTGTTGGACATCGCACATCGATTAGAGATTAAAAAATTTCATAGCATATAAATGGATGTAAATCTCATCTTATAAGTCGATTTTATGAGATTGAGTTAAACTTAAAGTACACTTCTTACCAAGGTATCAAAATCATAATCATTTTAATAAGCTTATAGTAAAGATTTTTTTGTTAATAAAATGAAAGTTAATATTTATGGATTTATTTGAACATATTTACAAGTTTTTGTTAATAAATTTATTTACAGAAGTGTTAAATTTGAAAATGTGTTAAATGAGAGTTAATATTTATGGATATAATATTACTTTATTTAAAAATAAAATGAATTTAAAATGAATTTATATTAAAATATGATTTGGTAAAAGATATTATAAAGAGGAACTTGGATGAGAAAGACGACGATGGGCAAAAGTTGCATGGCACACCGCTTTTGTTAGTAACATCTGCACTGTGGCGCCTTTTTCACACTCACCATGCATGCTGCCACGTCAGCTTTCACACTATGACACCACTGGCCATACACGTTGCCACCTCAGCTTTCTCCTCTTCTCACTATGACACGACTGGCCATGCATGCATGCATGCTGCCACCTCAGCTCCCGCCTCTTCACCCGTGTCTTTCTCTCATGTCGCAGTGTTGCGTGCCAACCTCTTCTCTCTATAAATAGAGAGAAGAGAATGATGGTTAATGCATGAATGCATACATGGCTTCCTCCAAGTTCTTCACTGTCCTCTTCCTTGTGCTTCTCACCCACGCAAACTCAAGCAACGATATCTACTTCAACTTCCAAAGGTTCAACGAAACCAACCTTATCCTCCAACGCGATGCCTCCGTCTCATCCTCCGGCCAGTTACGACTAACCAATCTTAATGGCAACGGAGAACCCAGGGTGGGCTCTCTGGGCCGCGCCTTCTACTCCGCCCCCATCCAAATCTGGGACAACACCACCGGCACCGTGGCCAGCTTCGCCACCTCCTTCACATTCAATATACAGGTTCCCAACAATGCAGGACCCGCCGATGGACTTGCCTTTGCTCTCGTCCCCGTGGGCTCTCAGCCCAAAGACAAAGGGGGTTTTCTAGGTCTTTTCGACGGCAGCAACAGCAATTTCCATACTGTGGCTGTGGAGTTCGACACCCTCTACAACAAGGACTGGGACCCCACAGAGCGTCATATTGGCATCGACGTGAACTCCATCAGGTCTATCAAAACGACGCGGTGGGATTTTGTGAACGGAGAAAACGCCGAGGTTCTGATCACCTATGACTCCTCCACGAATCTCTTGGTGGCTTCTCTGGTTTACCCTTCTCAGAAAACGAGCTTCATCGTCTCTGACACAGTGGACCTGAAGA